>NC_081575.1:53027561-53050917 GCF_022355385.1 Mustela nigripes | reverse complement strand
GATAAAGAGTCATATTGATATGACTCTTTATCTTGATTAACAGTTTTCTTATGTAATTGGCTGCTCCCATATTGGGGGCATAAATATTTACAATTGTTAGATCATCTTGGTGGATAGTCCCTTTAAGAATGATGTAGTGTCATTCTGTGTCTCTGACTACAGTCTTTAGTTTAAAATCTAATTTTTCTGATAGGAGAATTGCTACCCTAGCCTTCTTTTGAGGCCCATTGGCATGAAAGATGTTTCTCCATCCCTTCACTTTCAGTCTGGGTGTATCTTCAGGTACAAAATGCGTCTCTTGTAGACAACATATGGATGGGTCCTGTCGTTTTATCCAATCTGCAACCCTGTGCCATTTTATGGGCGCGTTTAGGCCATTCACATTGAGAGTGATTATTGAGAGATATGTTTTTATTGACATCAAGTTACCTTTGAAGTCTTTCTTTCTGTAGATTGTCTCTATATTTCTGTTCAATGCTATTCTTAGTATTTTCCTCTGTTATAGAATCCCCTTTAATATTTCTGCAGTGTCGGCTTGGTGGTTGCATAGTCTTTTAAGCTTTGCCGGTCTTGGAAACTCTTTATCTCTCCATCCATTTTGAATGTCAGTCTTGCTGGATAACGTACTCTTGGCTGCATGTTCTTCTCATTTAGTGCCCTGAATATATCTTGCCAGCCCTTTCTGGCTTGCCAGGTCTCTGTGGACAGGTCTGATGTTATTCTGATGGGCTTTCCTCTGTAAGTGAGGATCCTTTTTTCCCTAGCGGCTTTTAAGAGATTATACCTACAATTATAATTCCTCAATTTGACTATCAGGTGTCGTGATGTTTTTTTTTGAATGTATAATCTTGGGTGGAGACCTTTCAACCTCTAGTACATGAACGCTTGTTCCATTCGCGAGATTAGGAAAATTTCCATGAAAGACTTGTTCTGCTATATCTTCTAGACTTCTTTCTTTTTCCTCCCCTAGAGGGATTCCAATAATTCTGACGTTGGAATGCTTCATGGCATCATTTATTTCCCTGATTCTGTTTTTGTGGTTTCTAAGCTGTTTGTTCCAGGCTTCTTCCTGATCCTTTCTCTCTATCTGTTTGTCCTCCAGATCACTAATTCTATATTCTGTCTCAGTTACCCTAGCTTTGAGAGAGTTTAGATTAGATTGGAACTCATTGAGAGCATTGTGAACCTCCTCCCTGGTAGCTTTAAGCTCTGCCCTAACATTCTGAACATCCTGTCTGGTCGCTTTCAGTTTGGCCCTAATCAATTCTGTTTGGTCATCTGTGGCTTTCTCCAACCTAGCTATTGCCTGGATAATTGTTAGTCTGAATTCTCTTTCCGACATATTGTTTATGTTGATAGCTGTTAGCTCTGTTGCAGAAGGTCTATCCTCTGTATTTTTTCTTCTCTTGGGCATTCCTCCTCCTAGTCATTTTGGTGGGAGATGACTGAACAGATGTAGCTGGATGTATTAACCATGGTGCAGTCAAGGTGCACCCTGGAACACTTCTCAGCAATCAGGATTCCCCACCCAAACGAAAGACAAAAGAAAAGAAAAAGAAAAAGAAGAAAAAAAGAGAGATAGAGAGAGAGACAGGAAAGAAAGGGAAGATGAAAGAGAAGGTTCAGCCCAAATGGGCCCCAAGGTAAGATTTATGAAGTAAACAAACAAAAACAGACAAACAAAAAGACTGATAAATGTATATGACAAGAGGAAAAAAATATATATGCAAATAAAGGAAGAACCTCGTCAAAAAGAACCCGAAGTGTAAGATTTATATACTATCAGGACAAACACAGAAACACTGGTGGAAGAAAAAGATGGGAGAGTGTTTATAAATTCTCAGTGTGTGTGAGGAAGGTTGTTTTGATTCTTCCTGGATGTATCTTGATATCTTTGTTAAAGGACTCAACTTTCCTAAGATAAAGGGGGATTAAAAATTAGTTTACCTATAGGGGTAGTATTGATTGGGATTACTTTGAAGTTTAACTGTATATGAATATTAGAAGATAAAAATAAAAAGGAATAAACTAGACTAAACTAAAATTAAAAAAAAGAAGGAATTCAAAAAATAGAAATGCAAAATAAAAACATAGGTGTATGTATCAAAAAGTTCAGGTTCGAAGGTTATTATGGAATTTGATGTACTGGACAGCTCACTGTGATGGTTATTAGGTAAAAAAAATTAACTATATATATATATAAAGAAAATGAACCAAAATAGTGGGAATGAATGAAAAATAAAAGTTTTCCTATGAAGTAGTGATTGTTCTCTTGTAGTCCTTTTGTTTCTCTCTCTCTCTTTTTTTTTTCTTTCTTGGTTTGTTTTTTGGGGGAGGGGCCTGCTATGTGGGTTTTCAGTCAATGATGTTCCCTGACTTAAATCCTCCCGCCCCCCTCAAGGGGGTGGGCTCTGAGGAAACTGTTTTTTTTTTTTTTTTTTCAGGCTTTAGTTCTCTGGCGGTTTTTATGTTTGTTCACTTTTTTTTTTCTCACTTTTACCGCTTTTGATGGTTTTTGTAGTTTTAGAGGAAAACAAACCGCACCCTGATCTCCCTCTCAGAGAGAAGCCTCAGTCTGGCTGCAGAGCCTAAATAAGTTTCCCCTTGGCCGCTGGCAGAGCAGGTTCCAAGTTGCAGACCCTTGGGATGCAGGATCTTTTGCTTGTACCCAAAGCCAAGGCAGTGGCGGCTGTTTGTGAGCTCCAGACCGCCAGAGAGGTTCCAAGCAGCAATCACACACTGAGATTTTCCCGCTGGCCTGGGATGGGAGTGCTTTGTCTTTCTGGGTCTAAGAACGCCTGGCTTGTGTGCACCAATTTCAGGGGAGGCTGAGTTTCACACGTGGGTCTCAGGCTCTGAGAATGGGGCTCAGGTCCGAGAGCACCAGGCTGGGCCTTCGCGCACCTCTCTGGGGGGAGAGTTTGGTGCAGGTTCTGAAACAATGGCGCGTATCAAAGAGCACCAGCTGGGCCCTTTATACCTCTCTCAGTGGAGTATCTCAGGCTCTATAGCAGGGCTCTCATGTTCTGCCGCCTGGTGTGGCTCCCACCCCTCATAGGAAATGGACCCCAGGCGTTCTCGGGGGCGCTGGCAGCTTAGGGACCAAGACCTGGTTTCCCCGCCACACTTTCTCTGCCTCAGTGCCAGGGGAGGCTGTCCTGGGACCGGGGGCTTAAGCCCCTGTCCCTAGCTGTCCCTATTCTCACAATTTCCCCCTGAGATCCTTTGCTCTTTTGGAGTGCTTTCAACCAGTCTCCAGGTTAATGCTGGTCCCCATACACAGGGCACTCTCGCTCGTATTGGGGTATTACTTTCCAACTGGTCATCTCTGTGGCTCCCTACCCCTTTTGTTTATCTTCCAATATCAGTCCACCATTCCCACTCTGCTTTACCTGCCCACTGGCGTCTTCTCCCCCTGTAGTGATACAGACGTGTATAATTCTGATCTCGGGCTGATTCCATGGATGTTTGGAGTTTTTTGGTAGGTAATCAGCTCACTTTGGGGTACAAGTTGAAAAGTCGCCTCCTCCTACTTCCCCGCCATCTTGTTCCCCCCCCTCCACAGATGCTGTATCTTGTCTAATATTTTCTGGATCAATTGAGAGGACCATGTGGTTCTTCTCTCTTCGCTTGCCGATTTGTTCTATTACATTGAATGATTTGCTAATGTTGAACCACACTTACATCCCAGGGATAAATCCTACCTGGTCATGGTGAATAATCTTTTCAATGTACTGTTGGATATTGTTGAGAATCTTGGCATCTGTAATCATCAGGGATATTGGTCTGAAATTTTCCTTTTTGATGGGGTCTATGCCTGGTTTGGGGATCAAGGTAATGCTGGGTTCATGGAAAACATCTGGAAGTTTTCCTCCTGTTTCTATTTTTTGAAACAGCTTCAGGAGAATAGGTATTATTTTTTCTTTGAATGTCTTAGAATTCCCCAGGGAATCCATCAGGTGCTGGGCTCTTCTTTTTGGGGAGGATTTTGATCACTACTTCAATCTCATTGCTAGATATTGGTGTATTCAGGTTGTCAATTTCTTTCTGTTTCAGTCTTGGAAGTTTATAGTTTTCCAGGAATGCATCCATTTCTTCTCTGCTCTAATCTTGATTATTTCCCTTATCGTGTGTGGGGCTGCCTTAATTTGTTGTTGATTTTCCAGTTCTTTAAAGTGTAAAGAGAGCTGGTGTATTATGGATTTTTCATGTCTTTTTGAGGGAGGCTTGGTTGGCTCTGTATTTCCCCCTTACAATTGCCTTTGTTGTATCCCATAGGTTTTGGACTGATGGGTCTTCATTCTCATTGCTTGCCATGAATTGTTTAAGCTCTTCTTTGATTTCCTCATTGATCCAAACATTCTTGAGCAAGCTTTTCTTTAGCTTCCAAGTGTTTGATTTCTTTCCAAACTTTTTCTTGTGGTTGAGTTCTGGTTTCAAATCACTGTGGGCTGAGAAAATGCGAGGAATAATCTCAGTCTTTTGGTATCAGTTGAGCCCTGATTTGTGATCCAATATGTGTTCTAATCTGTAGAAAGTTCCTTGTGCCCTTGGGAAGAATGAGTATTCAGTTATTTTAGGGTGGAGTGTTCTGTATATGAGGTCCATCTAATCCAAAATGTCATTCAAATCTATTTTTCTTTATTGATTTTTCTGCTTGGATGATCTGTCTGTTACTCTGAGTGGTATGTTAAGATCCTCTATGATTAATGTATTCAAATTAATATGTCTCTTTATTTTGATTAGCTGTTGGCTTATGTAGTCGGCTGTTCCCATACTGGAGTCATAAATATTTAGTTTTTCAATCTTCTTGGTGGATAGACCCCTTAAGAATGATGTAATGTGGGGCGCCTGGGTGGCTCAGTGGGTTAAGCCGCTGCCTTCGGCTCAGGTCATGTTCTCAGGGTCCTGGGATTGAGTCCCGCATCAGGCTCTCTCCTCAGCGGGGAGCCTGCTTCCCTCTCTCTCTGCCTGCCTCTCCATCTACTTGTGATTTCTCTCTGTCAAATAAATACATAAAAAAAAAAAAGCCTGTCTTGCTTTAAAAGAAAGAAAAAAAAAAGAATGATGTAATGTCCTTCTTTATCTCTGACTCCAGTCTTTAGCTTCAAATCTAATTTATCTGATATGAGAATTGGTACCCCAGCTTTCTTTGGAAACCCACTGGCATGAAAGATGCTGCTCCAACCATTCACATTCAGTCTGGATGTATCTTTAGGTTCCAAGTGTGTCTTTTGTAGACAGCATATGGATGGGTAGTCGTTTTATCCAGTCTGCAAACCTGTGCTATTTTATGGGAGCATTTAGATCTTTCACGTTGAGAATGATTATTGAAAAATAAGTTATTATTGACATCATGTTGCCTGTGAAGTCCTTGTTTCCATAGATTGTTTCTGTAAATATTTGTTCTATGTCACTCTTGGGTTCTTTCTTTTTTTATAGAACCCCCTTAATATTTCTTGTAGTGTAAAGTTGGTGGCCATATACTCTTTTAAACCTTGCCGGTCTTGGAAGCTCTTTATCTCTCCATCCATTTTCAAAATGGATAAAGTATTCTTGGTTGCACGTTCTTCTCATTTAGTACCCTGAATATGTCTTTCCAGGCCTTTCTGGCTTGCCAGGTTTCTGTGGACATGTCTGGCTTTATTCTGATGGACCTTCCTCTGTATGAAAGGATTTTTTTCCCCATAGTTGCCCTCAGAACCTCTTGTCTGAAACTATGATTTATGAATTTCACAATAATTGTCTTGAGGTCTTTCTAGATTCGTTGATCTTGGTGGGTGTCCTTTCTGTCTCTAGGACAGGAATGCTTGTTCCATTCTCCAGATTGGGGAAATTTTCATCCAAAATTTGTTCAACTATATCTTCTAGGCTTCTCTCTTTCTCCATCCACTCAGGGATCCCAATAATTCTGATGCTGAAACGTTTCATGGTGTCATTTATTTCCTTAATTTTGTTTTCATGGCTTCTAAGCTGTTTTTCCCAGGCCTTCTCCTGATCCTTTTTTCCTATCAGTTTGTCCTCTAGATCACCAGTTCTATCTTCTGCCTCAGTTTGCCCTAGCTGTTAGAGTATTTGAATTGGATTGGATCTCATTGATAGCATTTTTAACTTCTATCAGATTGGCTCTCACCTCTTAGAGATTGTGTGTTGTCACTTATGGTTTTCTCTAACCTAGCCATTGGCTGGATATTTGTTACACTGAATTCTTTTACCAACATACTCTTTATGTCCATATCCAATAATTCTATGGTAGAGGGCACAGTCTCTGAATTTTTCATCTGGTGCATGTTCCTCTTCTAGTCATTTTGGTGAGAGGTGTTTGAGGGGATATATAGCTGAATATGTCAATCATGATCCTGGAAAGTTTCAGAGCAATCAGAAGTCACCACAAATAGAAAGAAAGAAGGGGGGGGGAGAGAAACCCTGCCAAATTGAGCCCCAAGTAATATTTATAAGGTACACAAACAAAAACGAACTAACAGACAGACAAAAGTAAATGACAAGAAAAAAGAAAAACCCAAATTGTACCCTAAGAATAAGATTTATACAATACCAGAACAAAAACAAATACACAGAAACACTGAGAGAAGAATAAGTTGGGAGGGTGGTTATAAATCCTCTATGTGCGCGAGGAAGGTTATTTTGGTAATTCCCGGGTGTATCTTGATAACTTTGTTAAATGACTCAACTTCCCAGAGACACAGGGAAATTAAAACTGCTTTGCATATAGGGGTAGTATCGAATAGGGGAAAAAAGGATTACCTTGAAGCTTATATCTATATGCATATTTTAAAAAGAAAGGAAAAAAAAGAAACCCAGGTATATGTATGAAAAAAATTCAAGTTAAAAAGTTATTATGTGGGTGCCTGGGTAGGTCAGTCATTAAGCATCTGCCTTTGGTTCATGTCATGATCCCAGGGTCCTGGAATCAAGCTCTGCACTGGGCTCCCTGCTTGCAGGAAGCCTGTTTCTCCCTTCTCCCCTCTACCCTTGCTTGTGTTTGCTCTCTCACTGTGTGTGTCTCTCTCTGTCAAACAAACAAATAAATAAATAAATCTTTAAAACAACAAAAATTTATTATGGAGTATGTTGTATTAAACCTCTTGTTGTAATCATAAGTAGGCTAAAAAATTAAAAGAACAAGAATCATGAGAACAAGTTAAAAAGAAAATGTTGTATCTATGAAATATACAGGTTTTAGGGCAATACTGGGAGGTTGATATATTGTTTTCCCCTGATGTTGGGGTTTTGTAGTTTTATGGGGACCCTGTGATGGTTGTCCTCTTGTTCTTTTGGCTTGTCTTCTGAGGGAATGGCCTGCTGCATTGTTTTCTGCCAGCCCTGTTTGGTTTTCATTGCCCTGTAGGTTACCAAGAGGCTGGGCTCTGTAGAAATCAGTTTTTCAGGCTTTTGTTCTCTGGAGGTTTTTGTTCTTTAGTGGCTTTTTGCAGCATTTGAGACAGCCCAAGCAAGGAATCTGTCTGGACCCAGACCTCTACCTCAGAGAGAAGCCTCAGACTGCTCCCCTCTAGGTGGTCCAGAACACACAGACTCCCCTTCTGCAAACTCTGCTGAACTGTACAACCTCCCACGGGGTGTATGCAGCCCCAGCCACTGATCCAGTGGTCAACAGAGCCCCTGCTTGTCTCTACACCCCCATGACACTAAAAAGTTGAGCAATATTGGTCCAGGGAGCCAGCTTCCAGTGGCTGCCTCTGCCGGGACTGCTGTCTGGAGTCCAAGCCCATGCTAGGTAGGCTCAGACCCCATGGTTGTGCAGGTCTTAGAAGACTAGGCAGAAGGATCCTGACCAGAGATCACACCATGTCCTCTCAGGCATGGTCTGGGAGTGTTCAGACCCCTGGGCTGGTTATGGAAGGCTGTGGTCCTAGAGACCACTGACTGGCACCCACATCAGGCTCTCTCAGGTGTGGATTGGAGTGTGCCCAGCCCCAGCTGTGGTGTAAGCAGCAGAAAACCATCAACTTAGGGACTGGAGGCTCTGCCGGACTCTCTCTGGCATGGGTGGTCACTGGCAGTGACCCTCCTGGGAATGTGGGCTTAGACCCCTGCCTGTGACAGCCCAATTCCACCAGTTTCCCCTTAAGATCTTTTGCTCTTATTTAGTGCTTTTAACCAGACTCCAAGTTAATGCTTGTCCCCAATCATAGGGCACTTACTTATTGGGGTATTATTTTCCAATGGGTCACTTCTGGTGGCTCCCTCCCCCTTCTGTTTATCCACCAATATCAGTCATAGTTTTCCCACTCTACTTTACCTCTCCACTGATGTCTCTGTCCCTGTAGAGATCCTGGAGTGTCTAATCTTACATCTAAGGCTGATTTCATGGGTCTTCAGAGTGTTGTGGTAGATATTTAGCTACCTTTAGGGTACTGCTTGAAACAAGATCTCCTACTTCTCTGCCATCTTGCTCCTCCCACTTCCCTCTCTATTTTTATCTTATTTTATTTTTTCTTCATTTCCCCTATGATCATCTGTTTTGATTCTTAAATTCCACTTGTGAGTGAAATCATGTTTCTTTCTTTGTATGACTGACATACTCTGCATAGCATAATACCCTCCAGTTCCATCTGTGTTGTTTCAAATGGCAAGATTTCATTCTTTTTGATGACTCAGCAATATTCCATTAGATATGTATATATGTATGTATGTATATGTATACACACCACCTCTGTATGTTTATACAAATATGTACATACATATACATATATAAACACATTACATCTCTTTTTTATCCATTAATCTATCAATGGACATTTGGGTTCTTCCTATATTTTGGCTCTTGTGGACATTGTTGTTATAAATTTTGGGGAGCAGCTGCCCCTTTGATTCACTATGATTGTATCCCTTGGATAAATACTTAGTAGCACAATTGCTGGGTCATAAGGTAGTTTTATTTTTACCTTTTGGAGGATCCATCATAATGCTTTCCATAGTGGCTGCAACATTCTGCCTTCCCACTAACAGTGTAAGAGGGTTCCCCTTTCTCTGCATCCTTGCCAACATTTGTTGTTCCCTGAGCTGATATATTTTAGCCATTCTGATTGGTGTGAGGTAGTATCTCATTGTTTTCAATTTTTATCCCCTGATGCCAAGAGAGATGTTCAGCATAGTTTCATGTGTCTGTGGCAATTTGTATGAATTCATTAGAGAAATGTCTGTTCATGTCCTCTTCTGCATGTGGCTGTCCAATTTTCCAAGCACCGTTTGTTGAAAAGACATTATTTTTCCATTGAATATTCTTTCCTTCTTTGTTGAAGGTTAGTTGGCCATAGAGTTGAAGTTTCATTTCTGGGTTCTGTAGTCTGTCCATTGATCCACATTATCTGTTTTTGCACTGTTAACATACTGTCTTGATGATTACAGATTTATAAACAGCTTGAAGTCTGAAAATGTGATGTCACTAGCTTTGATTTTCTTTTTCAGCTTTCTCCTGACTATTCTGGGGTATTTTCTGGTTCCGTACAAGACAGAATTGTTTGTTCTAGCTATGTGAAAAATGCTGGTGCTATTCTGATAAGGATTATAATAAATGTGTAGAATGTTTTGGGAAGCATATATATTTTAACAATATCTGTTTTTCCAATCCATGAGCATGGGGTGTTTTTCCACTTGTTTGTTTGTTTCTCAATTTCTTTCTTTCTATAGTTTTCAGAGTACAGATACTTTACCTCTTTGGTTAGTTTTATTCCTAAGTATCTCGTTTTTTTTTTTTTTTTTTAAATTTTTAAATGGAATGCATTCCTTAATTTCTTTTTCTTCTGCTTCATTATTAGTGTATAGAAATGTAACTGATTTCTATGTATTGATTTTATATCCTGTGATTTTGCTGAATTTCAGTATCGGTTCTAGCAATTTTTTATTCAACTCTTGGGTTTTCTTCATAGAGTATTATGTCCTCTGTAATGAATGAGTTTGACTTATTTTCTGATTTGGATGATTTTTATTTGCTTTTCTTGTCTGATAGTTGATGATAGGACTTCTAGTACAATGTTGAAAAATGGCGGGCATGAACATTCCTGTCTTCTTCCTGACCTGAGGGGAGAAGCTCTCAGTTTTTCCCCATTGAGGATATTTGCTGTGGGTCTTTCATATATGGCTTTTATGATATTGAGGTATGTTCTCCTTATCCTTTTTGAAGAGTTTTAATCAAGAAAGGATGCTGTATTTTGTCAAATGCTTTTTCTACATCTATTGAGAAGATAATATGGTTCTTGTCCTTTCTTTTATTAATACGGTGTATCACATTGTTTTATTTCCACATGTTGAACCACACTTGCTGCCCAGGAATAAACCCCACTTTGTGATGGTGAATAATCCATTTAATGTACTGTTGGATCATATTAACTAGTATCTCAGTGAGAATTTTTGCATCCATCTCCATCAAGGATATTGGTTTGTAATTCTCCTTTGAATTGGGGTCTTGTCTGGTTTTGAGATCAAGGTGTTGCTGGCTTCATAGAATGAGTTTGAAAGTTTTCCTTCCATTTTTATTTTTTGAGATAGTTTCAGAAACTGTCCTAGTTAATCACAACCTAATTAATCACATATGTACAAATATGGAGCCTCTCATAAATTCACTGATTAAATGCAATATTGCATTTTATGATATTTGCCTTCTATGAATTATAAAAATAGATAAATATTGTTTCAGACTGTAAACTTTGAAACTGTGAGTTGAGAAAGAAATCAAATCCCCACTATGCTATTAAACTTTAGGATATTTTAAAATGATATAGAGCCATTGATGATTATTTTCAAATGACATAGAAATTTTAATGACCAAAACAACATACTTTAATCTCCACTTGAGACATCCTGATATTTGTTGAAGCTAATATTAACAAGAGAGTTTATTAATATGACTGCTCCATTTTGAAACCTCAAAGGAGTGTTTGTGATAATGCCAAGTAGAACTGTTTTTCAGGAACAGGGTGCTGTCTCTAGTGGTGTATTTTTGTGCACTGAGGAAAGAACAAAAAACAGTTGTCCACTAATACAGTCCTTCCAAACTCATTCATTCTATCCCATTTATCCCTAAGAGGATTTGACTTATGAGTGTTGAGAGGGTTAGGTGAATACATAGTCTAGAAAATTACAGATTCATTCTAGGGCATTTCTTTGGAAAGGTTTTTAGTTAAGTTACTAGTATAGGTTTCCTAGGATGGGATAATATTTTTCTAAATTAAATTGCCTTGTACTACTCTGTACAGATAAGCAACTAATTACAAAACTGTTTCTCTTACATCATAAATATATATATATATATTATATGTGAAATATATTACTTATATGTAATAGAAAATAGAAATATGTTTAACCATTATGCATTATTATGGAAACAATTATAATCTTATGCTCAATTGGAATATTTTATATGCAGCTATTTTCTCTACCTATGTATTAAATATTATTCTGAATTTAAATTATATACAATAGCTAATTATAGACAAATGTCTGCATTATAATGTTTCAAACATTTTTAAAATGCTAATGTTACAGACCTTGCATTTTCAAAAGTCTTGTGAATATAAATGCTTATGTTTTAATTTATATATAATAATTTATATAAACAACTATTAATAATTTTGAAATTAAATAAGATTTAACTTATAATTATGAGCTTATGGTTTATTTGAGAGACAACAGTCAAATTCAGCATTGCTGGACTGACAAAATTTGTTCACTGTGTGTTCAATTTGGAAGAAAGGGACAAGGAGGTCTTTGGGGCTACTTTTCATTTAATTTAATTTTACATAAATTTAATTAACTAGCATATACTGTATTCATCAGCTGCACACAATAGCCAGTGCTCATTACATCAAGTGCCATCCTTAATGCCCATCACTCTGTTATCCCATCCCACCCACCTCTCCTCCAGCAAAGCTCGAGTTGTTTTCTATATTTAGTCTCTAATGTTTTGTCTTCCTCTCTGCTTTCATCTTATTTTATTTTTCCATCCTTTCCCCTATGATCCCGTTTTGTTTCTTAAATTCCACATATGAGTGAAATCATATGATAATTTTCTTTCTCCAATTGACTTCTTTTGCTTAGCATAATACCCTCTAGTTCCATCCATGTCATTACAAATGATAAGATTTCAATTTCTGATGGCTGAGTACTATTCCATTGTATATACATACTACATCTCTATCCAGTCATTTGTCAGTGGACTTCTGGGTTCTTTCCATAGTTTGGCTTCTCTGGATATTCCTGCTATAAACATTGGGATGCAGGTGCCCCTTCAGATCACCATGTTTGTATTCATTTGGTAAATACCTAGAACTGCAATTGCTGGGTCATAGGGTAGCTCTATTTTTTTTATTTATTTTTATTTTCAGCATAACAGTATTCATTATTTTTGCACCACACCCAGTGCTCCATGCAATTCGTGCCCTCTATAATACCCACCACCTGGTAACCTGACCTCCCACCCCCTGCCCCTTCAAAACCCTCAGATTGTTTTTCAGAGTCCATAGTCTCTCATGGTTCACCTCCCCTTCCAATCGCCCTCAGCTCTCTTCTCCTCTCTAACTTCCCATGTCCTCCATGCTATTTGTTATGCTCCACAAATACATGAAACCATATGATAATTGGCTTTCTCTGCTTGATTTATTTCACTCAGCATACTCTCTTCCAGTCCCGTCCATGTTGCTACAAAAGTTGGGTATTCGTCCTTTCTGATGGAGGCATAATACTCCATAGAGTATATGGTCCACATCTTCCTTATCCATTCATCCGTTGAAGGGCATCTTGGTTCTTTCCACAGTTTGGCGACCGTGGCCATTGCTGCTACAAACATTGGGGTACAGATGGCCCTTCTTTTCACTACATCTGTATCTTTGGGGTAAATACCCAGCAGTGCAATTGCAGGGTCATAGGGAAGCTCTATTTTTAATTTCTTGAGGAATCTCCACACTGTTCTCCAAAGAGGCTGCAGCCAAGCTGGTGCAGCCTCTTTGGGTAGCTCTATTTTTAACGTCTTGAGGAACCTCCATACTGTTTTACAGAGTGGCTCTACCAGCTTGTATTCCCACCAAGTGTAAGAGGCTTCCCCTTTCTCTGCATCCTCTTCAATGTTTGTTGTTTCCCGACTTGTTAATTTTAGCAATTCTGACTGGTGGCAGATGACAATGACACCACAATGACAATCTAAACCACAATGACAAATCTCATTGTGGTTTAGATTTGTATTTATCTGCTGCCAAGTAATATTAAACATTTTTTTCTCTCAGTGCCAGTTGGTCATTTGTATATCTTCTTTGTAGATACATCTGTTTATACCTTCTGCCCATTTCTTGACTGGATTATTTGTTGTTTTGGGTGTTAAACTTGATAAATTCTTTATAGATCTTGGCTACTAGTCCTTTATCTGATAAGACATTTGTGAATATCTTTTCCCATTCTTTAGGTTATCTTTTGGTTTGGCCAACTGTTTTCTTTGCTCTGCAAAAGATTTTTATCTTGATGAAGTCCCAATAGCTCATTTGCTTTTGATTCTCTTGCTTTTGAAGATGTGTGTAACAGGAAGTTGCCTGCTTTTGCGCCAGTACTATGCTGTCCTTATGATTACAGCTTTGTAATATAGCTTGAAGTCTGGCATTGTGATGTTTTCATCTTTGGTATTCCTCTGGCTATTCAAGGTCTTTTCTGGTTCCATACAAATATTAGGATTATTTATTCTAGCTCTGTGAAAAAATGTTGATGCAATTTTGATAGTGATTGCACTGAATGTGTGGATTACTCTGGGTAGCATAGACATTGTAACAATATTTGTTTTTCCCATCCATGAGCACGGAATGCTTTTCCATTTGTCTCCTCCTAAATGTCTTTCATAAGTATTCTATAGTTTTCAGGGTACAGATTATTTACCTCTTTGGTTAGGTTTATTCCTATGTAGCTTATGGTTATTGGTGCAATTGTCAATGCGACTGATTCCTTAATTTCTCTTCTGTCTCACTATTTATTGTATAGAAATTCAGTTGATTTCTCTTCACTGATTTTATATCTTGCTACATTTGCTGACTTGCTATATGAGATCTAGAGTTTTGGGGTGGAGTCTTTTAGGCTTTGCACATAAAATATCATGTCATCTGTGAAGAATGAGAGTTAGAGTTCTTCTTTGTCAATTTGAATGCCTTTTATTTTTTTGTTGTTGTTGTTGCCTGATTCCTGAAGATTGGACTTCTAGTAATATGTTGAACTATCAGTGGTAAGATTGAACATCCCTGTCATTTTCCTGACTTTAGGGGAAAACCTGTTTTTCCCAGTTGAGAATGATTATTTACTGTGGACTTTTTGTACACAGCTTTTATGATATCGAGATATGTTTCCTCTATCCCTACACTGTGAGGAATTTTATTCAAGAGGAGATGCTGTATTTTGTCAAATGCTTCTTCTGCACCAAATGAGAGGATCATAAGGTTCTTGTCCTTTTTTATTAATATAATGTAATAAATTGATTGATTTATAAATCTTGAACCACACTTGTAACCCAAGAATAAATCCCTCTTGATTGTGGTGAATAATAATACTTTTAATGTACTGTTGGATCCTATTGGCTAGTATCTTGGTGAGAAATTTGAATCCATGTTCATCAGGGATATTGGTCTGTAATTGTCTTTTTTGGTGTCATCTTTGTCTGGTGTGGGGTCAAGGTATTGCTGGCCTCATAAAATAGGCTTACAAGTTTTACTTCCATTTCTATTTTTTTAAAACAATTTCAAAAATATAAGTATTAACTGTTCCTTAAATGTTTGGTAGAATTCTCCTGGGAGGCCATAAAAGGTCTTGTTTATTGGGATGTTTTTGATTATTGCTTCAATTTCCTTGCTAGTTATGTGGTCTGTTCAGGTTTTCTATATCTCCCTGTTTCACTTTTGGTAATTTGTATATTTCTAGGAATGCATCCATTTCTTCCAGATTGAGAAGTTTGTTGGCATATAGTTTCTCATAATATGTCCTTATAAGTGTTTCCATTTCTTCTGTGTTGGTTGTGATCTCTCCTTTTTCTTTTGTGATTTTTATTTATTTGGGTCCTTTCTCTTTTTGGTAAGTCTGACTAGCTTATTGATTTTACTAATTCTTTCAAAGAAACAGCTTCTTGTTTCATTGATGTGTTCAACTGTTCTTTTGGTTTCTATTTCATTGTTTTTGGTTCCAGGTTCCAGTCTTTATTATTTATTTTCTTCTGCTGGAATTAGGTTTTATTTGCTATACATTCTCCAGCTCCTTTAGGTGTAAGGGTAGCTTGTATATTTGAGACTTTTCTTGCTTCAAGATAATGGCTTATATTGTTATATACTTCCCTCTTAGGACTACCTTTGCTGCATCCCCGAGGTTCTGAACTCTTCTGTTTTTATTTTCATTTGCTTTTATGTTTGTTTGTTTTTAATTTTTTTAGTTTCCTGGTCAATCCATTCATTCTTTAATAGGGTGTTCTTTAACTTCCATATATTTGGGTTCCTTTCAAATTTTCTTTTGTTATTGAATTTAAGTTTTGAAGCATGTGGTCTTAAAATATGCAGTAGCCTAAAAATATGTGAAATATAATCCCAATCTTTTGGTACCTTTAGAGACATGATTTGTGATGCAGTACATGATTTATTCTGGAGAATGCTCCATGTGCACTTGAGAAGAAAGTGTATTCTGTTGCTTTAGGCTGAAATGGTCTGAATATATCTGTGAAGTACATCTATTCTAATGGGTCATTCAATGCCCTTTTTTCCTTGTTGATCTTCTGCTTATATGATCTGTCCAGTGCTCTGAGTGGGGTGTTAAAATCCTCTACTATTATTGTATCATTATCAATGTGTTTCTTTAATTTTTGTTATTAATTGGTTTATTTAACTGGCTTCTCCCATGTTGGAATAAATATTTATAATTTTTGGTTCTTCTTGCTGGATAAACCCTTTAATCATGACATAGTGCCCCTCATCACCTCTTACTAGTCTTTGGCTTAAAATGTGATTTATCTGATGTAAGGATTGCTACTTTAGCTTTCTTTTGATGTCCATTTGCATGATAAATGGTTCTCCATCCCCTTACTTTCAATCTATAATTGTTTTTGGATCTAAAATGAATCTCTGGGGGCTCCTGGGTGGCTCAGTGGGTTAAGCTGCTGCCTTCGGCTCGGGTCATGATCGCAGGGTCCTGGGATAGAGCCTCACATCGGGCTCTCTGCTCAGCTGGGAGCCTGCTTCCTTCTCTCTCTCTCTGCCTGCCTCTCTGCCTGCTTCTGATCTCTTTCTGTCAAATAAATAAATAAAATCTTTAAAAAATTTTTAAAAATAAATAAATAAATAAAGTGAATCTCTGGTAGACAGCATAGAAGTGGGTCTTGTTTTTGTTTCTTTGTTTGTTTTGCTTTTGTTTTGTTTGTTTGTTTAATTCAATCTGATATCTGTGTCTTTGATTAGAGCTTTTAGCCCATTTACACTCAGAGTAACTATTGAAAGATATTAATTTTGTGCCATTGTATTATCTGTAATGTCTGTTTCTATACATTATCTCTGTTCCATGATGGTCTTTGTTACTTGTGTCTCCCTCTGACCAAAGGATCCACTTATATATTTTTTGTAGGCATGGTTTAGTGATAACAAAGTCTTTTAGTTTCTTTGTCCTCCAAGCCCTTTATCTCTCCTTCCATTCTAAATGACAGGCTTGATGAATAAAATATTCTTTCCTGCATACTTTTCTCATTTAGCACCTTGAATATGTATGTCAGTCTTTTCTGGTCTGCTGGGTCTCTGTGGACAGGTCTGCTGCCAGCCTTATTTTTCTACCCCTGTAGGTTAAGGACCTCTTGCTCTGAGCTTCTTTTAGTATTTTCTCTTTGTCTCTGGAATTTGCAAACTTCACTATTATATGTGGGGTGTTGACCTAATTTTATTGATTTTGAGGGGTGTTCTCTGAACTTGTATGTGTTTTCCCTTCCCCAGATGAAGGATGTTCTAAGCTATAATTTGTTCAAATAAACTTTCTGCCCCTCTCTGTTTTCTTCATCTTCTTGAACTCCTATTATTTGAATATTGTTGCACTTTATAGTATCACTGGTTTCTCAAAGTCTCCTCTCATGATCTGGTAGTTGTTTTTCTCCCCTTTTCTCAGCTTCCTTACTTTCCATCACCTTATCTTCTATATCAGTGACTCTGCTGCCTCATTTATCCTCACTGTCAGAGCCTTCATTTCTTTTTTACTGCATCTCAATAATTACAATTTTTATTCCAACCTGATTAGATTTTAGTTCATTTATTTCTACATTAAAGCTTACCCTATATCCTTTACTTTTTTAAATACATAGCTAGTATCTTTATAATTATTGTTTTTAATTCTAGTCCTGATATCTTACCTATATCCCTATTGTTTAATCTATGGCAGAGAGTACTACCTCTGGCTCTTTCTTTTATTGTTAATTTCTCCTTCTGGTCATTTTGTCCAAAAAAGAAAGGAAGGAAGAAAGAGAAAGGAAAAAAAAAAGAAAAACAGCAAAATCAGCAACCATAATATCAACAGCAACAAGGATAATTTCAGGAAGTAATTCTGGTGTATGCTGTGTACACTATGCTATTATGTTTTTATGTTTTGGCTGAACTCCACAGAGTTCCTACCTGTTTGTAGTTGGGAATGTTTGGTCCTTTCAGTAAGTATGCTTTGATTTGTTTTTGAGGTTAAGCCAGAAGCTTATGTTTTGGAGCTTTCTTTAATCAGTGAACTTGGTATATGCTGAGGTTTGTGTTGGTCTTCTGAGGGAGAAGCCTGCTGTTCCTTAGAGGTCAGGGGTGGGGTTTAGTGCAGGAGACTTCAGCCTCTACTTGAGATGCTGTGTTTCTCTCTGGAGTCTGACTGTGCTGGTGGGTTGGAGAAAGGGGGTGGTGGTGGAAGATGCAGAATATGAAGTCACATCACTCTCTTGTCCCTGGTAATCAAAACTTCCATCACCTGCTACACAGGAGGTGTCTTAGAAAAGGTAGGAATCTCCTATGACCTTAGCCTTCATCATTTCCCGGCCCTAAAATGTATGTGTCCAAGTCATCCACATGACTAGAGTCACAGATCTCTTGTATTTTATCTCTGGCCAGTGGCTTGGATTCAAAACTCCAAGTTGTTTGTTTGTTTGTTTGTTTGTTTTGTTTTTAAAGATTTTATTTATTTATTTATTTATTTGTCAGAGAGAGAGAGAGAGCGCGTGTAAATACAGGCAGACAGAATAGCAGGCAGAGGGAGAAGCAGGTTTCCTGCCAAGCAGGGAGCCTGATATGGGACTTGATCCCAGGGTGCTAGGATCATGATCTGAGCCAAAGGGAGCTGCTCAACCAACTGAGCCACCCAGGCATCCCAAAACTCCAAGTTTTAAAGGGCCTGATAATGTGTGCTTACACTCCTATCCCCTGGCAGGGAGGCTTGGGGTGTGTCCAACACTATCCCATCCCTGAAGTCATTGCTTAGTGTGCACACAGAGACTAGATTTTATTATAATGCTTAGTGGAAAACTGGAGCAAGGTTATCAGCCATCTGCCCTCAGATTAGTCCCCTACTCCCATTTGTCTCAGAAAAGTTGTTGAATAGGCTTGAATCTAATGTGGAAGACAATGAAAAGCAGTAGCCAGGTTATCTGCAAGGTGCTCCCGTATCTGTGCTCAAGTCAGCTCAGCTCAGCCCTTGAAAATCGCCCACTTGACACACACACACACGCAGAGGTTTAAGCCTATTGTGGCTCATAGCAAGAATCAGAAGCCAGGTTATTTGTAATCTGTTCCTGTTTCTGCACCCTACTCAGTCAACCCCAGGAAAGTGGCTAATCATCACCTGCACAGAGGTGTAAGCCTATTGTAGCTCACACGGAAAAGTTATGAGGTTTTCTATCCTCTGGAGGTTCCTCTGACCTGCTGCTGGGTTCTACTCAATGGCTCCTTGGCCGTTTTTTTCTCTTTGGAGAGGATGAATATGCTTTTCCAAATGTCCTCTAGGATGGGGAGCAACTCACCCTGAGCAACTCAAGGGTCTATTTGCCATGGCTTATTGTACAGTCACAACCCACTGAGCTGTTTCAAACTTTATCACTCTTCCTGATTTTACTTGGGGAGCAAGGCTTCCTCCCTTTCCCTTCCAAGTGTCTTATTAGCTCCCCAATTCAGGGGCATGAAGAACTTGCTTCTGCCAAATTCTCTCATTCTAACTGTGAAGATTGTTTCTGTTCCCCTCCAGTCCTCTTCCAAGTTGTTCAAAATAGTTGAAATCAAAATAGTTGATCAAAATAGTTGATCTACTTGTATTTGAAGGATGGATCAAGTTCAGGGTTCCCCTACTACTCTGCCATCTTGGAACTCCCCTGGGGCTGCTTTTATAAGGATACTAACCTCATATATGAGGTCCCCACCATCATGATATAATCATCTCCTAGAAGCCCCAACCCCATATATAATAATGTTGGGGATTATACTTCAGCATACAAGTTTTGAGGGTACATATTCATTCTATAGTAATGGTCTTCAAATATTTTCATATCTCCATTTGAAAAAAAATGACTGACAGCCAAGACTAAATTTGTGAAAGTGTATTCATTTTTACATGAAAATCTCTTAGTATCTAATTGTATGTGATTTTGGTATATACAAATTTCTTAAGCAATTATCTCTAAATTGTATCTTTCATACTGCTCATTGTTAGTCATTTGGATTGATCTATTGTTATATAGTAAATTATCCCTAATCTTTGGAGCATAATGCAAAAACCAACTATACTTTACATTTTTTTAGGTCAGGAATTTGGATCATTCACGGAAAAATTATCTCTGCTCCACAATGACTGGTTCTGCTGGGGTTGTTCAAATATCTGAAGATGGCTAGGATGGCTCATATAAGGCTATAAGCTGTAATGTTCAGAATAAATTCTTCACATACATATCTGGCACCTGAACGAGAGTGATTGGAACACTTAGGCCTTCCTGGGTATTGTACTTTCTTTCTATGCAGTCTTTCCACATGACCAGCTTGAGCTTCCTCACAATATGGAAGTCCCCCAGTAGTCATACTTCTTTCAATGCAGCTGATTTTCTCCAGTGTGAGTCTGAGTATTCTAGTGGAAGAAGGCAGAAACTTCAAGGTTTGGTTCCCTAGGGCCCACCCACATTCAGTGCAGTAGAGAATTATATCAGAGTCTTAATACTAAGAGATGAGGTCTAATAAGAGGGCTATCTTTGGAGATCAGCTACTACATATGGGAATGTTGAAAACAAAAATATCACTACATCTGGTTGAGTGGAAGTAGCATCCTCACTAGATGTCATGAATCTTTATTTTGAAAACAAATGCTTCATCTTCATATTTTGGCATTTATATATATTTTATATTCTCCTGTAATTACAATAAAATTCTTATAATTTGCTTTTATAAATCCCATCAACTGTTATTCATACCATGTAACTATTTTTATTTTGTACAGAGTAGAATCTATTTAAATTAATTCTAATACAAGGGTGCCTGGGTGGCACAATCAGTTAGACAACCAACTCTTTGTTTTGGCTCAGGTAATGATCCCAGGGTCATGAGATTGAACCCCATGTTGGGCTCCTTGCTCAGTACAGAGTCTGCTTGAGATTCTCTCTCCCTCTGTCCCTCCAGCTCATGCTCTTTCTCTGTCTCCCTTTCTCTAAAATAAAATAAAATAAAACCTTCAAAGAAATTAATTACTTAGTTCCAACACAGAATTTTGTCTCTAAAATTCCTGAAAAAGATGATTTGTTCTTTTAATTTTCTAAACCTACAAGATTGAATATATTTGTGATATTATTTACTGCTTCAGCCCACCAGAATATTATAGATATAGCAATATAGTTTTGTTATACCTATCCATATTTATTTTCAGAAATGAATTATTGTCAAACTATAGTTAAATAAATCCATGTTTGAATACTGAGAAGAATTTCCAATGTGCTCAAATATCTAAAAAGTTTGACAGCTTCTCACTTTAGAACAAATTGATTTTCATGCATCTGGATGTACCATGTTTTAAAAAGTAGCAAAAGCAATTCTACTGCTCAGTGAAGCACGTTTGAACACAAGCTGACTCTTTGCAAAAGCCTGACAGTTTTTACAATTCAAGATCATGTTAATGTTACTACTCTGAATATCAGAAATGATGCATTTTCTAAATTGGATGTATTGGGCAATTATTCAGATTATAACTGGAGCCCTAAAGTTTCCTTTCTTCCTTTCAGTCCCAGCGGCATGTCACATTTCACTTACCAGAAACCTCCCAGGAAAGCAGCAGTGATGGTGGACTGGGAGACCATGATGTGGGGATTCCTAGCACATCCCATGTCCTGCACTTTGGCTATCCTCAGGAGCAGTACTTTGATCATACTGCACCCAATAACCGCACTGAAGGGGATGGCAACTCTGATCCTGAATCCTGTAAGTGATATCTGTCTAGTCCTGCAGGATAAATGACCTTATTGTGTTTGAACAATTGCGGCTATAATGACACTGGCCATTTAATGTTAATATGAGTAGTAACAAACTTTTAAAAGGCAAAAATACCAAATTAAGTGGATAGTATATATGCAGCATTTATAATATATGAAATGTGTGATATCTACTTTGAAAGTTATCATGAAATTTAAAATAGTCATTTTCTTTAGGCACAGATAGGATTTTTAATTTTTATATATGTAAAGATATGTATAGATGTATGCAACTAGCCACTTTATTTTATGGTACTTATTTAATTTGAGTACTTAAAATTATTTTTGTAATTCATATGAATTATATTTTAGATTTTTTTCATTTTTAGTAGAGATAATAACCATAGGCAATTTTAATTAACCACTTTTCTCACCATTGAGAATGATAATACCCGTGGTTTTTTCATATATGACCTTTATTATGTTATATAACAAAGAAACTTATTAAAAGTGCAAGAAGCGTATTATTTCACTTTAAATGAATTTCTATTACCTTAATATGGCATACTAATTGTATTTTCAACATAGCATATGTGTGTGCTTTGATAAAAACAAACAAAAAAGAGCAGATCAAAATTTGCCATAACACAATAATCTCTTCTGACTGAGAGATGCTAAGGTACTTTCATTGTTCCAAAAGAAACTCTATAACTCTGAAACAGTGCATAATTATGGATTTAATGATATTTAGTAGGTGTTAATAAACTGTGGAATTTTAGTTCATAATATCACAAATACGAATGTAAGCTGTTAGAGGAAATTAATGCTGTCCCTAAGCAAGCAAATTATTTTACACAGTTCCCATTTCATATTTTGAAATGCATTGCATCCTGAATTTACTTTCTTCTCTGCTAATGAATTGCCCCAAATAGTAAATAGTTCTGAAAATTCCTTGTACATTCACAAATACATAGAAATACAACATCTCTGGATAAGATTCCCCCAAAATTTGCTAGAAGTAATTATAGATGCTCCTTTATTTTTTATTTTAAGTTTACTTTATTTATTCATTTTTATTATGTTCAATTAGCCAACCTATATAGTACATCGTTAGTTTTTGATGTAGTGTTCAACATTTCATTAGTTGTGGATAACACCCAATGTTCATCACAGCATGTACCCCACTTAATACTCATCACTCAATTACCCCATCTCTCCACCCCCCTCCATTCTGAAACCCTAAGTTTGTTTCCTGGAGTCCAGAGTCTTTCATAGTTTGTCTCTCACTCAGATTTCCTCCTATTCAGTTTTCCCTCCCTTCCCCTATGGTCTTCAGTAGTATTCTTTATATTCCACATATGAGTGAAACCATATGATAACTGTGTTTCTCTGCTTGACTTATTTCACTTAGCATGATCTCCTCTAGTTCCATCCATGTCGACGAAAATGGTGGGTATTCATTCATCTTTACTGATGGCTGAGTAATATTCCATTGTATATATGTACCACATATTCTTTATTCATTCATCTTTTTATTTTATTTTATTTATTTATTTTTTTGTTGTTGTTCATTCATCTGTAGGACACCTTGGATCCTTCCATCGTTTGGCTATTGTGGACATTGCTGCTATGAACACTGGGGTGCATGTGTCCCTTTTACACTGTTGGTAGGAATGCAAGCTGGTACAGCTACTTTGGAGAACAGTATAGAAGTTCCTCGAGATGTTACCCTATGACCCAGCAATTTCACTACTAGGTATTTACCTAAATAAAAGAATATAGTGGGAAAAATGGCATTTTAATCCTTTAAAATGCAGTTCCCAGGTTGATAAAAATCTGCTGATTAGATAATAAAATTAATATCCATACTTTTGCATCTTTTGCCAAGAATATTAAATATCCTAAGTTAATGAAAAACAAGCAATCCAA
>NC_081575.1:53024003-53027461 GCF_022355385.1 Mustela nigripes | reverse complement strand
AGAGCCATGTTTTACAGAAGAAAGTTAAAAAAAATTTTTAACTAATAGACCTAGTAGAGAGCATAATGTGACTTTGTACTTCTTGAAATTTTGCATATCATTATATAGTATTAACTGAGAGGTCTTAGAGACTATATTATCCTCTTGTGGCTATTCTAAATACAACAATCTATATATGGCCCTCTGTTCATATCTACTTCATTACAAGTAGCATAAGGTAAAACATAATTTGTGGGTAGTTAAAAATTTTTTTTAACTTTCTTCTGTAAAACATGGCTCTGATTTTATAATTCAGACTGTTTTCTGGGACACATGGAAATATTATCAATGGTCTACTATATTAAACTTCAGAGATTTCTGAATAGTTCATACATATGAAGTCAGAATGTCTGTGTTTTTTTTTTCCCCTTAAAGAAGGAATGCATTGCTATCTCACACTATTTGTAAGTTTCAGATAAAAGAGTAATTACTAAATTTCCAGCAACCTGCTGACGTATTATAATTTAATGTATCATAGATAACATCCATGTTTCTTTGGAATAGAAATGATGAAATAGAGTATTTCTAAGGAGATTCAAATCTTCAGCTTACCAGCCATAAATCAATTAATTTTCAGAGAATATCCTAAATGAAGGGGAAACAAACTCAATTTAATTAGTGTTATGATTGTCTTCAACTGCAATAGTTTTGTCATCTGCATTTTTTAAACCTCTTCATTGGATATAGTCATTTCACATATGAAGTTAATCTATCTGAAAATGTTACAACTGTTTTAATGTCTTAAATTTGAGCTTAGGGGTTGTCCAGCTGGCTTTGTCTGTAGAATATGCAACTCCTAATCTCAAGTGTGTTAGTTCAAGACCCACTTTAGATGTAGAGATTTCTTAAGAAAATAAATAAGTAAACTCTTCTTCTAAAATTTGAACAGAAATTAATCAGCCTTTAAAGTATTTGTTAAAGTTCTACTTTTACTTTACTCATTTCGTCATACAAAAGAAAAAAAAACAGAATTCTAAGAACATGAAGCTAAAAAATCTTAGACATTTAAAATAGAAATATTCTGCTGCATGCCATACCTGGCCACGGGTGGCACTGCTGCTCCCATGCACTTCACCCAAACACTGTGAAGCACCCATCTGCTGCACTGTGCTGGCCATGTGCCCACAGTCACCACTGTGGGCCTGGCCTTGGCCAGCCATTGCCAATGCTATACCCAGCCTTGTGATTCTGGTTTCCCTCATACACAGGCCCCAGCTGCCTCAATGCATCAGGAGATCTGGTATGGGACTGATGGCCAAGTACAAATTTTGCTAACACTGCTATGTTGCTGCTGAATTCCTTGGTGAACACACTCCCTCAGTGCTGGCCTGACTTGTTCCCACTAACAGCACAGAAAGCAAGCACAGCCCACTACAGGGAGATAGGGCAGATGAATACACTGAAAGAAAAACTGACTTACACAAAACAGTAATGTATAAGGTATTACGATAATCTCCTAAAAGACTATATTCCAGTAAACAAGGGACACTGCACTGCAGGGAAGTCCAGGACCTCTTCATAACATAACATCACTACTTTCAAGAGAAGAGGACATAGCTGACTTCCTTAACATACAGAAAGAGACACAGAGAGGCAGACAAAATGAGGACACAGAGAAGTAAATGTATCCCAAATGAAAGAACAGGACATTATGGCCAGAGATTTAAGTGAAACAGATATTAATAATGTGTCTGATAGTGAATTTAAAGCAATAATCATAAGGATACTTTCTGGACTTAAGGAAAGAATGGAAGACATTAGTGAGAATTTTAACGCAGAGATAAGGAAAAGCATAGCAGAAATAAAGTGCTCAAAAAATAAACCAGAAAATGCCTGATGGACTGAACAGTAGGCTGAAAGAAATAAAGGAATAAAATAGTGACGTAGAAGACAGAGTAATAGTAAGTAATTAAGGTGGACAAAAGAGAAAAGAAAATTATACAAAAAGAGAATAGGCTTAGGGAATGCTGTGATTCCATCAAATATAATAAAAATCATATTAAAGGAGTCCCAGAAGAAATGACAAAAAAAGAGGCAGAGAATTTATTTGAAGAGATAATAGCTGAAAAATTCCCTAATCTGGGGAAGGAAACATATATCTATTTATATCTATATCTATATCTATCTATCTATCTATCTATCTATATATCTAACTCCAGGAAGAACAAAGAACCTCCACCAAAATCAACAAAATTGGCACACACCAAAACATATTATAATTAGCAAAATACAGTGATAAAAAATTTTTTAAAGCAACAAGACAAAAGAAGACAGTAATATACAAGAGAGGACCATTTAGCTAGCAGGGGATTTTTCAGCAGAACCTTTGTGATCCAGAGGGGAATGACACAAAAAAGTGCTGAATATAAGAAATCTACAACCAAAATACTTTATCCAGCAAGACTATCAATCAGAATAGAAAGAACGGCAAAGAGCTTCCCAGACAAACAAAAGCTAAAGGTGCTTTTTAACCAATGAACCAGCCCTGCAAGAAATATTAAAGGGGACTCTGTGAAAGCAAAGGAGAAACCAAAAGTGACAGTATAAAGGTAGAAAACACAAAAGCAGTAAAAATGGATATTTACATTAAAAAAAAAAGTAAAAACAGTCAAGTTGGGATGTCTGGGTGGCTCAGTCAGTTAAGTATCCAACTCTTGATTTTAGCTCAGATCATGATCTCAAGATTATGAGATTGAGCCTCATATTGGGTTCCACACTGAGTGGGGAGCCTGCTTACAATTTTCTCTCTCATGCTTTCTACCCATCTCCCCTTCTTAAAATCATTCAAGGAATTTAAAAGATAAAAGGATGGTTAAAAAAAATCAACAAGTATCTAAAACGTGGGGAAGAGTAAGAACAGATACACACTTAGAAGTCCATTAATTTAGGGGAGGAGTCAAGATGACGGAGAAGTAGCAGGCTGAGACTACTTCAGCTAGCCGGAGATCAGCTAGATAGCTTATCTAAAGATTGCAAACACCTGAAAATCCATCGGCAGATCGAAGAGAAGAAGAACAGCAATTCTGGAAACAGAAAAACAACCATTTTCTGAAAGGTAGGACCGGTGGAGAAGTGAATCCAAAGCGACGGGAAGATAGACCCCGGGGGGAGGGGCTGGCTCCCGGCAAGCGGCGGAGCAATGGCGCAAAAAATCAGGACTTTTAAAAGTCTGTTCCGCTGAGGGACATCGCTCCAGAGGCTAATCCAGGGCGAAGCCCACGCGGGGTCAGATGGCCTCAGGTCCCGCAGGGTCACAGAAGGATCGGGGGTGTCTGAGTGTCGCAGAGCTTGCGGGTATTGGAACGGGTAAGCCGGCTACAGAGATAGAGCCAACAGTAAGCTCACAGTTCAGTGTTACCTTGAACTGGTCGCAGGCTCGGTGAGCTCGGAGCGTGGCCGGAGGTCAGGCAGACGGGAGT
>NC_081575.1:53022919-53023903 GCF_022355385.1 Mustela nigripes | reverse complement strand
GAAGACCAACAAGAAATCCAGCCGAGACCAAGTTCACCTACCAAGGAATGCGGTTTCAATACCAAGGAGAGCAGCAGAATTCCAGAGGAGGAGAAAGCAAAGCACGGAACTCATGGCTTTTTCCCTGTGATTTTTTTTTAGTCTTGCAGATAATTTAATATTTTTCTTTTTTATTTTTTTTTTCTTCTCGCCTTGTCTTTCTCTGCTTGACTTATTTCGCTAAGCATGATACTCTGGTTCCTCTTCAGATCGTAAAAATCTTTCACCTTTTTTAATGTTTTTTAACTAGTTTATCTAATATATATATTTCTTCTTTTTTATATTTTTCAATATTTGTTTTCCTTTTTTTAATTCTTTTCTTTTCCTTTTTTTTTTCTTTTTTTCTTTTTTTTTCTTTCTTCCTTTTTGAATCTCTTTTTATCCCCTTTCTCCCCCCTCATGATTTGGGATCTCTTCTAATTTGGTTAAAGCATATTTTCCTGGGGTTGTTGCCACCCTTTTAGTATTCTACGTGCTTCTTCATATACTCTTATCTGGACAAAATGACAAGACGGAAAAATTCAACGCAAAAAAAAAAGAACAAGAGGCAGTACTGAAGGCTAGGAACCTACTCAATACAGACATTGGTAATATGTCAGAACTAGAGTTCAAAATGATAATTCTCAAGGTTCTAGCTGGGCTCGAAAAAGGCATGGAAGATATTAGAGAAACTCTCTCGAAAGATATAAAAGCACTTTCTGGAGAAATAAAAGAACTAAAATCTAACCAAGTTGATATCAAAAAAGCTATTAATGAGGTGCAATCAAAAATGGAGGCTCTCACTGCTAGGATAAATGAGGCAGAAGAAAGAATTGGTGATATAGAAGACCAAATGACGGAGAATAAAGAAGCTGAGCAAAGAGGGACAAACAGCTACTGGACCACGAGGGGAGAATTTGAGAGATAAGTGACACGATAAGATGAAACAACATTAGAATAATTGGG
>NC_081575.1:52998451-53012919 GCF_022355385.1 Mustela nigripes | reverse complement strand
GTGGGAGATTGGGGTACCAGGTGGTGGGTATTATAGAGGGCACGGATTGCATGGAGCACAGGGTGTGGTGAAAAAAATAATGAATACTGTTATGCTGAAAATAAATAAAAAATAAATTAAAAAATAAAAGAAAAAAAAAAGAAAATAGAAGGAGAGATAAGAAGCTTCCAGGACAGACAAAAATTGAAAGAATTTGTAAACACCAAACCAGCTCTACAGGAAATATTGTAAGGGGTCTTCTAAGCAAAGAGAGAGCCTGAAAATAGTAGACCAGAAAGAAACTAAGACAATACCCAGTAACAGTCACCTTACAGGCAATACAATAGCACTAAATTCATATCTCTCAATAGTTACCTTGAATGTAAATGGGCTAAAATGTCTCAATAAAAAGACACAGGGTATCAGAATGGATTAAAAAAAAACAAAACCCAACAATATGCTGTCTATTAAAAACTCATTTTATACCCAAAGAGACCTCTGGATTCAAAGTGACAGGGTGGAAAACAATTTACCACTAATTTACTACCACTACTAATGGACATCAACAGAAAGCTGGGGTGACAATACTTATATCAGATCAATTAGATTTTAAGCCAAAGACTATAATAAGAGATGAGGAAGGACACTATATCATACTCAAAGGATCTGTTCAACAAGAAAGTCTAACAATTGTAAATATCTATGCCACTAATGTGAGTGCAGCCAACTATATAAACCAAGTAATAACAAAATCAAAGAAACACATTGAAAATAATACAATATTAGTAGGGAACTTCAACACCTCCTCGCTGAAATAAACAGTTCATCCAAGAAAAGATTAACAAAGAAATAAAGGCCTTAAATGACACACTGAACCAGGTGGACATCACAGATGTACTCAGAACATTCCATCCCAAAGCATACACATTCTTCGCTAGTGCACATGGAACATTCTCCAAAATAGATCAAATCAGGGGCACAAATCAGGTCTCAACTGGTACCAAGAGATTGGGATCATTCCCTCCCTCTTTTCAGACCAGAATGCTCTGAAGCTAGAATTCAATCTCAAGAGGAAGTTTGGAGAGAACCCAAATACATGGAGGCTAAAGAACATCCTTCTAAAGAATGAATGGGTCATCCAGGAAAATAAAAAAGAATTGAAAAAAAAAATTTATGGAAACAAGTGATAATGAAAACACAATGGTTCAAAATCTGTGGGACACAGCAAAGGCAGTCCTGAGAGGAAAGTATATAACGATGCAAGCCTTTCTCAAGAAACAAAAAAGGTCTCACATACACAACCTAAACCTACACCTAAAGGAGCTGAAGAAAGAACAGCAAAGAAAAACTAAACCCAGCAGGAGAAGTTAAATAATAAAGATAAGAGCATAAATCAATGAAATAGAATCCAACTAGCCAACCAAACAAGCAAACAAACAAAAACAATAGAACAAATCAACAAAACTAGGAGGTGGTTCTTTGAAAGAATTAATAAGATTGATAAACCCCTGGCCAGACTTATCAAAAAGAAAAGAGAAAAGACCCAAATATATAAAACCATGAATGAAAGAGGAGAGATCACGACCAACACCAAGGAAATACAATTATAAGAACATGTTATGAGCAAATTTGACCATCTGGAAGAAACGGATGCATTCCTAGAGACATATAACTACCACAACTGAACCAGGAAGAAACAGAAAACCTGAACAGACCCAGAACCAGTAAGGAGATTGAAGCGGTTATCAAAAATCTCCTGACAAACAATAGCCCAGGACCAGATGGCTTCCCAGGGGAATTCTACCAAACATTTAATGAAGAATTAATTCCAGTCCTCCTGAAACTTTTCCAAAAACTAGAAATAGAAGGAAAACTTCCAAACTCATTTTACGAGTCCAGCATTACCTTGATCCCCAAAACAGACAAGGATCCCATCAAAAAAGAGAATTAGAGACCAATATCCCTGATGAACACAGATGCAAAAATTCTCCCCCAAATACTAGCCAATAGGATCCAAGAGTACATTAAAAGGATTATTCACCACAACCAAGTGGGATTTATTCCAGGGCTGTAAGTTTGGTTCAACATCCACAAATCAATCAGTGTAACACAATACATTAATAAAAGAAAGAAAAAGAACCATATGATAATCTCAATAGATGCTGAAAAACATTTGACAAAGTACAGCATCCTTTCTTGATCAAAACTCTTCAACGTGCAGGTATAGAGGGTACATACCTCAATACCATCAAATCCATCTATGAAAAACCCACAGCGAATATTATTCTCAATGGAGAAAAACTGAGAGCTTTTCCACTAAGGTCAGGAACATGGCAGGGATGTCCACTATCACCACTGATATTCAGCATAGTACTAGAAGTCCTAGTCTCAGCAATCAGACCAAAAAAAGAAATTAAAGGAATCCAAATTGGCAAAGAAGAAGTCAAACTCTCACTCTTTGTGGATGATATACTTTATGTGGAAAACCCAAAGGACTCCACTCCAAATCTGCTGGAATTTGTACAGATATTCAGTAAAGTTTCAGGATATAAAATCAATGCACAGAAATCAGGAGCATTTCTGTACACCAACAAGACAGAAGAAAAAGAAATTAAGGAGGAAATCTCATTTACAATTGCACCCCAAACCATACGATACCCAGGAATAAACCTAACCAAAGAGGCAAAGAATCTGTACACAGAAAACTTTAAAGTACTCATGAAAGAAATTGAGGATGACACAAAAAAATGGAAAATGTTCCATGCTCATTGATTGGGAGAACAAATATTGTGAAAATGTCTATGCTACCTAAAGAAATCTACACACTTAATGCAATACCAATCAAAATCCCATCCATTCTTTTCCCAAAGAAATGAAACAAATACTCCTAAAATTTATATGGAACCAGAAAAAGACCTCAAATATCCAGAGGAATGTTGAAAAAGAAAGCCAAAGTTGGTGGCACAACAATTCCAGACTTCAAGCTTTATTACAAAGCTGTCATCATCAAGACAGTATGGTACTGGCACAAAAACAGACACATGGATCAATGGAACAGAATAGAGAGCTGAGAAATAGACGCAAAACTCTATGGTCAACAGATCTTTGACAAAGTAGGAAAGAATTCCAATGGAATAAAGACAGTCTTTTCAACAAATGGTGCTGGGAAAATTGGACAGCCACATGCAGAAAAATGAACCTGGACCATTTCCTTACACCACACACGAAAATAGCCTCAAAATGGATGAGGGACCTCAATATGAGAAAGGAATCCATCAAAATCCTTGAGGAGAACACAGACAGTAACCTCTTTGACATCAGCCACAGCAACTTCTTCCTAGGAACATCGCAAAAATGAACTATTGGGACTTCATCAAGATCAAAAGCTTTTGCACAGCAAAGGAAACAGTTAACAAAACCAAAAGACAACTGACAGAATGGGAGAAGATATCCACAAATGACATATCAGATAAAGGGCTAGTATCCAAAATCTATAAAGAACTTATCAAACTCAACACCCAAAGAACAAAAAATCCAAGCAAGAAATGGGCAGAGGACATGAATAGACATTTCTGCAAAGAAGACATCCAGATGGCCAACAGACACATGAAAAAGTGCTCCCCATCTCTCAGCATCAGGAAAATACAAATCAAAACCACAATGAGATATCACCTCTGACCAGTCACAATGGCTAAAATTAACAAGTCAGGAAATGACAGATGCTGTCGAAGATGCAGAGAAAGGGGAGCTTTCCTACACTGTTGGTGGGAATGCAAACTGGTGCAACCACTCTGGAAAACAGCATGGAGGTTTCTCAAAAAGTTGGAAACAGAGCTGCCCTACCACCCAGCAATTGCACTCCTGGGTATTTACCCTAAAGATACAAATGTAGTGATCTTAAGGGGCATGTGCACCTGAATGTTTATAGCAGCAATGTGCACAATATACAAACTATGGAAAGAACTTAGATGGATAAAGAAGAAGTGGTGTATATATACAATGGAATACTATGCAGCCATCAAAAGAAATGAAATATTGCCATGTGCGACAATGAGGATGGAACTAAACGGTACTATGCTTAGCAAAATATGTCAATCAGAGAAAGACAACTATCATATGATCTCCCTGATATGAGGAAGTTGAGAGGTAATGTTGGGGGGTTGGGGGTTAGGAAAGGAATAAAGGAAACAAGATGTGATTGGGAGAGAGAGAAACCATAAAAGACTCTTAATCTCACAAGACAAACTGAGGGTTCCCAAGGGGAGGGTTCTAGGGAGAGGGTGGTTGGGTTATGGACATTGGGGAAGGTATGTGCTATGGTGAGTGCTGTGAAGTGTGTAAACCTGGCGATTCACAGACCTGTACCCCTGGGGATAAAAATATATGTCTATAAAAAATTAAAAATTAAAATAAATAAATAAATAAAAATAAATAAAATCTTGCAATAATCAGCCCCTCTTATTTTCCCAGCCAGTGCTTTTAGGGACACGTGTGTGTGTGTGTGTGTGTGTGTACTATTCCCTGTATGGTGCTTTATCTCCCAGCATCTCCCCCCTCCCCCCCATGACCAGGGCTCCCTCCTCTGTGCAGCACCTGGGAATCTTTTCTCCTCCATATCACATCACTGTCCCTCCTGTCTTTCATGATGTTTCCACTTTTCTCCCTCTAATTATGCAGTTTGGTCTTTCAGTCCTCTGATTTCGTGGGTGTTCAGAATGACTTGGTAATTATTTAGTTTTGTCTGAGGGATAAGGCAAGCATAAGGTCTTCCTGATACTCTGCCATCTTAACTCCTCCTAGTACCTATATTATTTTAGAGAGGGAAAATGGTTTCATTTTTTGACCATTTCATGTCATGTGTTTGTGTCTCTTAAGAATTAGTACTGAAAATTTTATTCAGAGTCTGCTTATTGTGCTGAATTTTAAAGAAAAATTATCCATGTTTGACTTCAATGATTTGTAAACCAATTTTCATTTTTCAGTTTAAGAGCTAAACACCTTCTAGGATATGTTTTTTTAAATGTATTTGTTTCTTTTCCATTATTGTCATGTCATCTCTTTTGCTTTTTTTTATTCATACTTCTTTACCCTTAGAAATGAGTCTAGATCAATTTTATTTTTTTCTGTTATTTTCAGTTACCAAATTAGAAGAAATTTTGATAAATAAGTTTTATCCCACATTAAAATTGCAGTCTTAAAATAAAAACATGTACTTTAGCACTCTGCATAAAGCAGCCTTTCTTTTGCATACCATATTATTTGAAAATTCTACATTTAATAATTACCAGAGTTGACTATTAATTTCAACAATAAGTTAGAAAAGTGTGTGTGTGTGTGTGTGTGTGAGATAATTATCACGGAAGTATAACAATTTTATAAAGAGTGGAGTATTTGTGGAATTTTATTTAGAAGATTGATTCCACCCAAAGTGTCTTGTGAAAGCACGGTGTTGTTTGTGTGTGTGTGTGTGTGTGTGTGTGTGTGTGTGTGTGTCCTTACACTTCACCTAGTACTACCATTCAGTTGTAGTACTTATGGATGAAACACCTTATATTAAAAAAAAATGTGTTGTATATGTAACAATGAAACTTAAAATAGGCAATGTTCTTTTATTAATCATTATTATTGCATAGATATACTGTTTTCATCCTCACTTTTTCTGTCTCTGGCCTACTCTTCCTCTCTAAGCATTTTATATGTCTTGAGTTTCATAATGTTACAGGGTTGCAGGATTCTTGTCTCATGATGCCAACGAATGAATCTCATGGACACAAAAAGGTGAAGTGAAGTGAAAATATGTTAAGTGAAAGGGAGAACAGAAAGGAAAGAAAAGAGCTCTCTAGAGTGAAAAAGGTCCCGAATGATTTGCCACTATGTGCTTATAGTGGCAGTCCTTTTTTGAGAACTGACTGGGAATCTTATGTCCTTGTGAAATTCTTGTGCCATCTTGGTTTGAACAAGGACTATTGATAACATCCTTAAAGGTTTACTTTTTCTTTGAGATCTGGTCATTTTCCATAATTACAATATAACTGCAAAAAGAAAGAAAGAAAGAAAAAAAAAAAGTCAAAACAAAAAACTAAAAAACAACCTTATTAACATTTGTACCCTTATCTCTGGTTTTGTATGCCTCAGCATTTGGGATTTCTGTGAGTTTGGTTACATAGCCCCCTGTTTGAGCCTAGTTGGGGGAGTCAGGGACCTCCTATCTCTCCCAGACTATACCTTAACCCTTTCCTTCCTCAGTAATGTTCTAATGTTATTTAAAACTTATTTTTAAACTTGTTCAAAATATTTATCTTTATTGTTTTTTATACTTACATTCATATTATTAACTATATCTGGAAACTGTTTCTACTGTTGATCCTAAAATTTTAACAAAGAATAATTTTGGTAATTGTCCAGATCAACATATATCCAAGTGCTTGTAAACATATAATTATTTTGTGCAAAAAATAGACTTTTTTAGTTATCCCAGGTCAAACATAATCTTAGTGTTTTCAAGGAAGTCCATAATGCAAGCCTAAATTTATTTTCCTGGGACATAATGGTAATGATCTCTGAACTCCAATACTCTAATTATGAGAAATGAATTTTAGCTGTGATAAAAGGTATATTATAAAGTGTCTTAACCCAGATAAGAATAATTCCATTGGGTCATCCTCAAATTAGTGTCTGTTGATTTTTGTTTTATCCCATTATTTTTTTCCACCTCAGATTTGGAAGCAGAGCAAGCTGTTAAGTCAAAACTAATGTTTTTGTTAGTTTGTTTGTTTTTGTTTTTTTTTATACTCCATTTCCTGTAGTAAGTTCCATCAGAAAATTTAAATAGAGGACTCTGCTTTGCTATCACAGATAATAAAACTAGAAAATCCACTGAGATCTTTCAAAATATTGACTTAATACATTCCCTATAGGGAAATGACTAATCACTACTCAGTAGGTTAGCAAATAGCACAGGCTTGGTCTGATTTTAGAAAAAATATATACTACGAGAGAGATTTTATGGGTTATAAATCATCTACCATACCTACCTTCATTGTCACATTCTCTGAAGAATGAAGTTGAAAGAATATTACAATATATTACAGTTTACATTTGTTTAGTTAAATTAATATAACAGGTTGGGAATAAGACACAATATTTATTGTACTTAACTTTATGAAACTCTCTTTCTAGCTTTCATCCCTGGACTCAAGAAAGGTACAGTAGAAATCAAGATAAACCTTAATTATGATGTATATTTCATTTTAGAATGAATTGTTAATTTGTGTTTGTTCTAAGAAGTTTTGGCTTTTTCAGTTGTCATAAAACATTAAAATTTCAACTGTTTCAAACACATTTTTAGTATGTTTAACATGAACTGATGTCTAAAAAAGATATTCAGTCAGTTTGGTATCTTGTATAACTGAAACTGGATATTTTTCCAAATTATGTGTAATTATTATTTGGGTAGAAAAATTAACATGACCTTATGGGTTTTTTTTATTTACTGTAATTATTTTTAAAGTACCTCCAGGTTTAATTATTCATTTCTCTTCTCTTACAGTTTAAGCATAGTCAACGTTTTGTCTGAGGAGGCATTCAAGATATAATTCTACCTTTCTATAAGTTTATTCAAATAGATTATAAATTTCATATGTTGTTTACATACTTAACAAAATAATTATTTACATGCTTTGTGAAAGTATAAATAATATGCATTTTCTTTGCCAAGTTATAATGTAAGATTACATGTGAATTTCTATGAGTTAAGGTTAACAGAAACAAATTTCTTTAATTATGGAGTTTAAACAATCAGTTCAATTGCACATTGTTTTCTTGGGATGATAAAATTTTAAAATGCTCCAGGATAGTCTGAATGCTCCAAAAGTATTTTCACTCTGGATATACACACCTATCTTTTTTTATCATCTACTTCACATTTAAAGATGGACCTGACATGTTGTTCCACTGTTACTTAAAACAATGATTTATTTCACTTCTTATGCTTTTATTTTAAAATGTAATTTGCAGTCCTTTGATATTTTGACCAAGTGGAAATCTCACTTAAAAAAAGAAAATAAAATAAATCTTCCTTCATACTGCCTAGAGAAATCTATACTTGCAATGCCACCCTGATCAAAATTACACTGGGATTTTTAAAACAGCTGGAACACACAATCCTAAAATTTGTATGGAATCAGAAGAGACCCCGATTGTAAGGAAATGCTGAAAAAGAAATACAAAACTGGAGTCATCACGTTGCCAGATTTCAAGCTTTACTACAAAGCTGTGATCACCAAGACAGCATGGTACTGGTTTAAAAACAGACACATAGGCCAGTGGAACAGAGTAGAGAGCCCAGATATGGACCCTCAACTTTATGGTCAACTAATCTTCAACAAAGCAGGAAAAAATATACAGTGGAGAAAAGACAGTATCTTCAATAAATAGTGCTGGGAAAATTGGACAGCTATGTGTACAAGAAAGAAATTCGACCATTCTCTTACACCATACACAAAGATAAACTCAAAATGGATAAAAAACCTCAACGTGAGACAGGAATCCATCAGAATCTTAGAGGAGAACATAGGCAGTAACCTCTTCAACATTAGCCACAGCAACTTCTTTCAAGATACGTCTCCAAAGGCAAAGAAAACAAAAGCAAAAATGAACTTTTGGGACTTCATCAAGATCAAAAGCTTCTGCACAGCAAAGGAAACAGTCAACAAAATAAAGACACAACCCACAGAATGGGAGAAGATACTCACAAGTGAAAGTACAGACAAAGGGCTGATATCCAGGTTCTGCAAAGATTTTCTCAAACCCAACACACACAAAACAGATAATCATGTTAAAAAAAAAATGGGCAGAAGACATGAAAGACACTTCCCCAGTGAAGACATACAAATGGCTAACAGACACATGAAAAAATGTTTATCATCACTAGCCATAAGAGAGATTCAAATCAAAACCACATTGAGATACCACCTTATATCGGTTAGAATGGCCAAAATTAAGAAGACAGTAAACAACAAGTGTTGAAGAGGATGTGGAGAAAGGGGAACCTTCTTACACTGTTGGTGGGAATGCTAGATGGTGCAGTCCCTTTGGAGAAGAGTGTGGCGATTCCTTAAGAAATTAAAAATAGAGCTTCCCTATGACCCTGCAATTGCACTACTGGGTATCTACCCCAAAGATACAGATGTCGTGAAAAGAAGGGCCCAATGTTCATAGCAGCAATGGCCACAGTTGCCAAACTGTGGAAAGAACCAAGATGCCCTTCAGGGGACGAATGAATAAAGAGGATGTGGTCCATATATACCATGGAGTATTATGCCTCCATCAGAAAGGATGAATACCCAACTTTTGTAGCAACATGGACGGGACTGGAAGAGATTATGCTGAGTGAAATAAACCAAGCAAAGAGAGTCAATTATCATATGGTTTCACTTATTCATAGAGCATAAAGAAAAACACAGAAGTCATGGTGCGATGGAGAGAAGTGAGTTGGGGGAAATTGGAGGGGGAGATGAACCATGAGAGACTGTGGATTCTGAGGAATTAACTGAAGGTTTTGGAGGGGTGGGGGGTGGGAGATTGGTTGAGCCTGGTGGTGGGTTTGTGGAGGGCATGTATTGCATGGAGCACTGGGTGTGGTGCATAAACAATGTATTTTGGAACACTGAAAAGGAATTTGAAAAATAAATAAAAATTTTAAAATTAAGTAAATAAAATCTTTAACACACACACAGAAAATAAATCTTGAAATCAGTCATAAAAATCTAAATTGTTATATAAAGAACCTCACCATTAATCTTTAATCTTGACATATCTATACTAGCAGCATATTTCTTTGTTCATTTGTTTTTTCTGTACTTTAAGTGTTTTTAATGTTTTGACCTTTTTATATTGTGCTCAAGCAGTTCTTGTGTGAGCTTGAGTATGCGACGTTAATAGATTAATTTAAGTGAAACCGGATGCATTGCATGTGTTTCATTTTGTTTTTTCCCTTCTTATTAGTTTTTAGGAATCCCCTGATAAATACTGTTCAGTAGTTACAGCTATCTAATAGTTGTGGGCATGTGTTTGTGGTTGTGAAACAAAGTAAAAGTGTTATTATTATTATCATTATTATTATGAAAGTATAATTGAGATAGAGTGCTACATTATTTTGAGGCACACAACATAGTGATTCAATAATTCTATATAAGACTCAGCACTTACCATAAGTATAATCACCATATATTCCCATTTAATATTAATGACTATATTCTCTATGTTGTACTTTTCATCTTTGTGACATATTAATTTTAGAATTAAAAGCTTGTATCTCTTAATCCCATTTATTTATGATTCCACCCCCCCCCACACTCACTTCCCCTCTGGCAACTATCAATTTGTCTTCTGTGCTTTAGAGTAAGTTCTTGTGATTTTTTTTGTTGTTGTTCATTTGTTTTGTTTTTAGATTTCACATACAAGTGAAATCACATGGTATTTCCCATCCCATGTCTCTTAGTTCCCTTGTAATACTTTCTAGGTCCATTTATGTTGCTGCAAATTGCAGTATCTCACTTTTTTATGGCTAAGTAATATTTGTTTTTATACATATAGTACGTCTTTATCTCTTCATCTATTGATGGACACTTAGGTTGTTGACATATCATAGCTATTATCAATGATGCTAAAATAAACAGAATACAAGCAGTATTTTTTCAAATCAGTGTATTTACTTTTTTTGGTTAAATACCCAGTAGTGTAATTACTGGGTCATAGATATTTCTATTTTTAAATTTTTGAATAACTACATAGTTTTTGCCACAGTGGCTGCACCAGCATACATTCCCATCAACAGTGCACAAGGGTTTCTTTTTCTCCATGTTCTCACCAACATTTGTTGTTTCTTTTGTTTTTTATTTTGTTTGTCCTGACAAGTGTGACGTGATATCTCATTGTGTGCCAATATATATATTCCCACCAAGAGTGCACAAGGTTCGGCTTTTCTCTGCATCCTTATCAACACTTATCATTTCTTGTATTTTTCATGCTAGCCATTCTGACTGGCATGAGGTGATATCTCATTTTAGTTTTCATTAGAATTTTCCTGATTATTAGTGACGTGGATCATCTTTTCATGTGTCTGTTAGTAATCTGTATGTCTTTTATGAAAATATATCTATTCAGGTCCCCCTTTTTTTTTTGTAATCTGGTTGTTTAGTTTTGGTGTTAAGTTTTATAGATTCTTTATATGTTTTGGATGTTAACCCCTTATTAGATATATCATTCACAAGTATCTTCTCCCATTCAGTAGACTGACTTTTCATTTTGTTGATAGTTTCCTTTGCTTTCCAAGACCTTTTTGTTTGGGTGTTGTCCCAAGACCTAATTTTTGCTTTTGTTTTCTTAACTGGAGGAAATATGTCCATAAAATGTTGCTGAGGTATATTTCCAAGAAATTATTGCATGCATTTTCTTTTAGGAGTTTTATGATATCAGGTCTCATATTTAAGCCTTTAACCCAGTTTGAATTTATTTTTGTGTATGGTGTAATAAGGTGCTCCATTTTCATTCTTTTGCATATAGTTGTCCCATTTTCCCAAACCATTAATTGAAAAGACTATCTTTTGCCCCATTAAATCTTCTTCCTTGCTTTGTCATAGGTTGAATGACTATATATATGTGGGTTTATTTCTGGGATTTCTATCCTGTTTTAATGATCTATTTGTCTATTTTTGTACTAGTGCCCTACTATTTGATTACTATAGCCTTTTAGTGCATCTTGAAATCTGGAACTGGTAACGCCAGCCTTGTTCTTCTTTTTTCAAGCTTGCTTTTGTGGTTTTATACAAATTTTAAGATTATTTGTACTAGTGTTTTGAAAAATGTTATTGGTACTATGATATTGATTACAACAAATCTCCTAATTGCTCTGGCTAGTTTGGACATTTTGACAATATTAATTTTTCTAACCCAAGAGCATGGTATGGATTTCCATTCATTTGTGTTGTCTTCAATTTCTTTCATCAATATCTTATAGTTTTCAGAGTACAATTCTTTAACTTCCTTGATTGAATTTATCCCTAGCTATTTTTTGGTGCAATTCCAAATGTGATTATTTTCTTAATTTCTCATTATGCTTCTTCATTATTAGTGTATGGAAATGCAAAATATTTCTGTATATTAATTTTGTATTCTGTAACTTTACTGAACTCATTTATCAGTTCTAATAGTTTTTCGGTGGAATCTGGTGTTATATATATATGAAACCCTATATCATGCATCATGTCATCTGCAAACAGCACAGTTTTACTTTTTCTTTGCCAATTTGGATACTTTTTAATTTCTTTTTCTTGTCTGATCACCATAGCTATGACTTCCAGTACTATGTTGAATATAGTGCTGAGAGTGGACATCCTTACCTTGTTCCTGATCTTGTTTCTGATCTTAGAAGAAAAGCTTTCATTATTTCACCATTGATTATGATGTTCACTGTGAGTTCTTAAGATATGACCTCTTTAATATTGATATGTGTTCTCTCTGAATCTACTTTGTTGCACAAATGTATTTTGTTAATATGTTTCCTACATCTATTGAAATGATCTTATGGTTTTTATCCTTCCTTTCATTTATGTTATGTATCCTATTAACTGATGTGTCAAAATTGAAATACTTTTCATCTCTGAAATCATTTACAATTGATCATGGTAAGTAATCCTTTTAATGTATTGTTAAATTTGGTTTCCTAATATTTTTGTAATGGTTTTTTGCATCTATGTTCATCCAAGATATTGGCCTGTAGTTCTCTTTTAATATCATATCTTTTTAAAAAGTAATTTATTTATTTTCAGAAAAACAGTATTCATTATTTTTTCACCACACCCAGTGCTCCATGCAATCCGTGCCCTGAATAATACCCACCACCTGGTACCCCAACCTCCCACCCCTCTGCCACTTCAAACCCCTCAGATTGTTTTTCAGTGTCCATAGTCTCTCATGATTCACCTCCCCTTCCAATTTACCCCAACTCCCTTCTCCTCTCTAACACCCCTTGTCCTCCATGATATTTGTTATACTCCACAAATAAGTGAAACCATATGATAATTGACTCTCTCTGCTTGACTTATTTCACTCAGCATAATCTCTTCCAGTCCTATCCATGTTGCTACAAAAGTTGGGTATTCGTCCTTTCTGATGGAGGCATAATACTCCATAGTGTATATGGACTACATCTTCCTTATCCATTCGTCCGTTGAAGGGCATCTTGGTTCTTTCCACAGTTTGGAGACCGTGGCCATTGCTGCTATAAACATTGGGGTACAGATGGTCCTTCTTTACACGACATCTGTATCTTTGGGTTAGATACCCAGTAGTGCAATTGCAGGGTCATAGGGAAGTTCTATTTTTAATTTCTTGAGAAATCTCCACACTGCTCTCCAAAGAGGCTGCACCAACTTGCATTCCCACCAACAGTGTAAGAGGGTTCCCCTTTCTCCACATCCTCTCCAACACATGTTGTTTCCTGTTTTGTTAATTTTGGCCATTCTAACTGGTGTAAGGTGATATCTCAATGTGGTTTTCATTTGAATCTCCCTGATGGCTAGTGATGATGAACATATTTTCATGTGTCTGATAGCCATTTGTATGTCTTGATTGGAGAAGTGTCTGTTCATATCTTCTGCTCATTTTTTGATATGACTATCTGTTTTGTGTGAGTTGAGTTTGAAGAGTTCTTTATAGATCCTGGATATCAACCTTTTGTTTGTACTGTCATTTGCAAATATCTTCTCCCATTCCATGGGTTGCCTCTTTGTTTTCTTGACTCTTTCCTTTGCTGTGCAGAAGCTTTTGATTTTGATGAAGTCCCAGAAGTTTATTTTGGCTTTTGTTTCCTTTGCCTTTGGAGACATATCTTGAAAGAAGCTGCTGTGGCTGATATCAAAGAGATTACTTCCTATGTTCTCCTCTAGGATTCTGATGGATTCCGGTCTCACGTTGAAGTCTTTTATCCATTTTGAGTTTATCTTTGTGTACAGTGTAAGAGAATGGTCGAGTTTCATTCTTCTACATATAGCTGCCCAGTTTTCCCAGCACCATTTATTGAAGAGACTGTCTTTTTTCCACTGGATATTTTTTTCTGCTTTGTCAACGATTATTTGACCGTACAGGTGAGGGTCCATATCTGGGCTCTCTACTCTGTTCCACTGGTCTATGTGTCTGTTTTTATGCCAGTACCATGCTGTCTTGGTGATAACAGCTTTTTAGTAAAGCTTGAAATCAGGTAAAGTGATACACCCAGTTTTATTTTTGTTTTTCAACATTTCTTTAGCGATTCGGGGTCTCTTCTAATTCCATACAAAGTTTTTGATTATTTGCTCCAGCTCTTTGAAGAATACCAGTGGAATTTTTATTGGAATGGCATTAAAAGTATAGATTGCTCTAGGCAGTAGAGACATTTTAACAATGTTTATTCTTCCAATCCAAGAGCATGGAATGGTCTTCCATCTTTC
>NC_081575.1:52980861-52998051 GCF_022355385.1 Mustela nigripes | reverse complement strand
GGGAGTGGAGTCTTTTGGGCTTTCCATATAAAGAATCATGTCATCTGTGAAGAGATAGAGTTTGACTTCTTCATTGCCAATTTGGATACCTTTTATTTCTCTTTGTTGTCTGATTGCTGTTGCTAGGACATCTAATACTATGTTGAACAGGAGTGGGGAGAGTGGGTATCCTTGTCGTGTTCCTGATCTCAAAGGAAATGCTACAAGCTTTTTCCCATTAGGATGATATTTGTTGTGGGTCTTTCATAGATAGATTTGATGAAGTTCAGGAATGTTCCCTCTATCTCTATACTTTGAAGTGTTTTAATCAGGAACAGATGCTGGATTTTGTCAACTGCTTTTTCTGCATCAATTGAGAGGACCATGTGGTTCTTCTCTTTTCTCATATTTATTTGTTCTATCACATTGATTGATTTGTGAATGTTGAACCATCCTTGTAGTCCAGGGATGAATCCCATCTTGTCATGGTGGATAATCTTTTTAATGTGCTGGTCGAACCTGTTTGCTGGGATCTAGTTGAGAATCTTAGCATCCATATTCAACAGTGATATGGGTCTGAAATCCTTTCTGGTTGGGTCTTTGCCTGGTTGGGGGATCATGGTAATGCTGGCCTCATATAAAGAGTCTGGAAGTTTTCCTTCTGCTTCAATTTTTTGAAACAGCTTCAGGAAAATAGGTGTTATTTATTCTTTGAAAGTTTGGTAGAATTCCCCAGGGAATCCATCAGGTCCTGGGCTCTTGTTTTTTGGGAGCTTCAATCTCGTTACTAGACATAGGTCTATTCAGGTTATCAATTTCTTCCTGGTTCAATTTTGGGAGTTTATAGCTTCCAGGAATGCATCCATTTCATCTAGGTTGCTAAGCTTATTGGCATATAACTGTTGATAATAACTTCTGACGATTGTTTCTACTTCCTTGGTGTCCATTGTGATCTCTCCCTTTTCATTCATAATTTTATGAATTTGGGCTTTCTCTCTTTTCTTTTGAATTAGTGTGGCCAATGGTTTGTTGATCTTATTGATTCTTTCAAAACAAAAAAACAGCTTCTAGTTTCATTGATACATTCTACTCTATCTCTGGTTTCTACCTCCTTGATCTCAGCTCTAATCTTGATGATTTCCCTTCTTATGTGTGGAGTTGGTTTGAATTGTTGTTGATTCTCCATTTCTTTAAGGTGTAGAGACAGCTGCTGTTTTCTGGATTTTTCAATATTTTTTAGGGAGGCTTGGATGGCTATGTATTTCCCCCTTAGGACCGCCTTTGCTGTATCCCATAGGTTTGGGACCAAACTGTCCTCATTCTCATTGGTTTCCATGAATTTTTCAGTTCTTCTTTGATCTCCTGGTTGATCCAAGCATTCTTAATCATGGTGGTCTTTAGCTTCCAGGTGTTTGAGTTCCTTCTGAACTTTTCCTTGTGATTGAGCTCCAGTTTCAAAGCATTGTGATCTGAGAATATGCAGGGAATAATCTCAGTCTTTTGTTATTGGTTGAGTCCTGATTTGTGACCCAGTATGTGGTCTATTCTTCAGAAGGTTCCACGTGCACTTGAGAAGAATCAGTATTCTGTTGTTTTAGGGTGAAATGTTCTTTATATATTTATGAGGTCCTTCTGGTCCAATGTGTCATTCAATGCTCTTGTTTCTTTATTGATTTACTGCTTCGATGATCTATTTCTGAGAGAGGCATGTTAAGATCTCCTACTATTAATATATTCATATCAATATGACTCTTTATCTTGATTAACAATTTTCTTATGTAATTGGCTGCTCCCATTTTGGGGGCATAGATATTTACAATTGTAAGATCATTTTGGTGGATAGTCCCTTTAAGGATTATGTAGTTAGTGTTCTTCTGTATCACTGACTATAGTCTTTAGTTTAAAATCTAATTTATCTGATATGAGAATCGCTACCCCAGCCTTTTTTTTGAGGCCCATTGGCATGAAAGATGCTTCTCCATCCCTTCACTTTCAGTCTGGGTGTATCTTTAGGTTCAAAATGGATCTCTTGTAGACAACATATGGATGGGTCCTGTCATTTTATCCAATCTGCAAACCCTGTGCCATTTTATGGGCGCATTTAGGCCATTCACATTGAGAGTGATTATTGATAGATACGTTTTTATTGACATCGTGTTACCTTTGAAGTCTTTCTTTCTGTAGATTGTCTCTGTATTTCTGTTCAATGCTATTCTTAGGATTTTCCTCTTTTATAGAACCCCCTTAATATTTCCTGCAGTGTTGGCTTGGTGGTTGCATAGTCTTTTAAGCCTTGCCTGTCTTGGAAACTCTTTATCTCTCCATCTATTTTGAATGTCAGTCTTGCTGGATAACATACTCTTGGCTGCATGTTCTTCGCATTTAGTGCCCTGAATATATCTTGCCAGCCCTTTCTGGCTTGCCAGGTCTCTGTGGACAGGTCTGACGTTATTCTGATGGGCTTTCCTCTGTACGTAAGGAGCCTCTTTGCCCTAGCGGCTTTCAAGAGATTATACCTACAATTATGATTCCTCAATTTGACTATCAGGTGTCGTGATTTTTTCTGGAATCTAGAATCTTGGGTGGAGACCATTCAGCCTCTAGTACATGAACGCTGGTTCCATTCATGAGATTCGGAAAATTTTTATGAGAAACTTATTCCACTATACCTTCGAGACTTCTTTCTTTTTCCTCCCCTTCAGGGATTCCAATAATTCTGATGTTGGAACTTTTCATGGCATAATTTCCCTGATTCTGTTTTTGTGGTTTCTAAGCTGTTTGTTCCAGGCTTCCTCTTGATCCTTTCTATCTGTTTGTCCTCCAGATCACTAATTCTATCTTCTGTCTCAGTTACCCTAGCGTTGAGAGAATTTAGATTAGATTGGAATTCATTGAGAGCATTGTGAACCTTAGCCCTGGTAGCTTTTAGCTCTGCCCTAACATTGCGAATATCCTGTCTGGTCGCTTTCAGCTTGGCCCTAATCAATTTTGTTTGGTGACCCATGGCTTTCTCCAATCTAGCTATTGCCTGGATAATTGTTAGCCTGACTTCTCTTTCTGAAATATTGTCTATGTTGATAGCTGTTAACTCTGTTGCAGAGGGTCCATTCTCTGTATTTTTCTTCTTTTGGGCATTCCTCCTCCTAGTCATTTTGGTGAGAGATGACTGAACAGATGTAGCTGAATATATTGACCGTGGTGCAGTCAGGTTGCACCGTGGAACACTTCTGAGCAATCAGGATTCCCCACCCATAGGAGAGAAAAAAAGAAAAGAAAAAGAAAAAAAGAGAGAGAGAGAGGGAAGAAAGGGAAGATGAAAGAGAAGGTTAAGCCCAAATGGGCTCCAAGGTAAGATTTATGACGTATACAATCACCAACAAACAAAAAGACTGATAAAAGTATATAACAAGAGAAAACATATATATATATATGAATATATATATATATATATATATATATATATTCAAATGAAGGAAGAACCCCATCAAAAAGAACCCCAAGTGTAAGATTTTTATACTGTCAGGACAAACACAAAAACACAGAAACACTGGTGGAAGAAACAGATGGGAGAGTGGTTATAAATTCTCAGTGTGGGCTAGGAGGGTTGTTTTGATCCTTCCTGGATGTATCTTGATATCTTTGTTAAAGGACTCAATTTTCCTAGGATAAAGGGGGATTAAAAATTGGTTTACCTATAGGGGTAGTATTGATTGGGGAAAGGGGATTACTTTGAAGTTTAGCTCTGTATGAATATTAGAAAATAAAAATAATTAGGAATAAACTAGACTAAACTAAACTAAAATATTAAAAAAATTCAAAAAATAGAAATGCAAAAGAGAAACACAGTTGTATGTATCAAAAAGTTCAGGTTAGAAGGTTATTATGGAATTTGATGTCCTGGACAGCTCACTGTGATGATAAGTAGCTTAAGAAATTATCTATATAAAGAAAAAGAAACAGAATAGTGGGAACAAATTAAAAATAAAAGTTTTCCTATGAAGTAGTGGTGGTGGTTCTCTTGTAGTCTTTTTTTTTTTTTCTTTCCAGGTTGGTTTTCTGGGGGAGGGGCCTTCCACGTGGGTTTTCAGTCAATGATGTTCCCTGAGTTAAGTCCTCCAGTCCCCCTCAAGGGGGTGGAATCTGAGGACATGGGTTTTTTCAGGCTTTTTTCTCTGGAGGTTTTTATGTTTGTTCACCTTTTTTTTTTTTTTTTTTCTCCCTCTTGCCTTGACCGCTTTTGATGGTTTTTGTAGGTTTAGAGGAAAGCAAACTGCACCCTGATCTCTGTCTCAAAGAGAAGTCTCAGTCTGTTCTGTGTGTGTTGCAGAGCCCATTAAATTTCCCCCAGGGCGGAGTCACAGTCCCTGGTGATGCAGGATGTTCTGCTTGTACCCAAAACCACGGCAGTGGCGGCTGGGAGTTCCAGACCACCAGAAAGGTTCCAAGCAATGATCAGGAGATTTTCCCACTGGCTCAGGCTAGGAGTGCTTGGTCTTTCTGGGTCTAAAAGCGCCTGGCTTTTACGCACCTCTTTCACGGGAGGCTGTGGGTCATGCGCACATCTTAGACTCTGAAACAATGGCGCGTATCAAAGAGCGCCGGCGGGGCTTTTGTACCTCTCTCAGGGGAGGATGAGGGGCGCACGCATCTCAGGCTCTGTAGCAGCGCTCACGTGTTCTGCCATCTGGTGTGGCTCCCATCCCCTCACAGGAGCCAGAACCCATGCAATCTTGGGCGTGCTGGCGACTCAGGGACCAAGACCTGGTTTCTCCACCGCACTCTCTCTGGCTCAGAGCCAGGGGAGGCTGTCCTAGGCCGGGGGACTTAAGCCCCTGTCCCTAGACACCCGATTCCCACAATTTCCCCCGTGATCCTTTGCTCTTTTGGAGTGCTTTCAGCCATACTCCAAGTTACTGCTGGTCCCCAAGACGCAGGGCACTCTTGTATTGGGGTATTAATTTCTAATTGGTCATCTCTGGTAGCTCCCTCCCCCTTATGTTTATCTTCCGATATCAGTTCAACATTTCCACTCCGCTTTATCTGCCCACTGGTGTCTTCTGCCCCTGTAGAGATCCAGACGTGTATAATTCTGATCTCAGGCTGATTTCATGGGTGATCAGAGTTCTTTGGTAGGTAATCAGCTCACTTTAGGATACAGGTTGCAAAGGCGCCTCCTCCTACTTCCCTGCAATCTTGTCCCCCCCCTATTTTACATTTTTTTTTTAATTTTATGTATCCCTTACCTAATTTTGGTAGATATAATTGATTTTATCTACTTTTGTGTTTTAACCCCTATACTATCTTATAAATGATTAATCTACTACCTTTTCTCTCTGTTTTTACCTGTGATTTTTTTCCCCATTTATAATTTATTTCTAGTTTTGCCTTTTCTTTACACTTAAAGATTTCTCTCTAAAATTTCTTCTAAGGTCTATCTAAAGGTGAAAACAAACTCTTGCTTGGGAAACTTTTTTTTATTCTCTCTTCTATTCTGAGTGATAACTTTTCTAAGTAGATCATTCTTGGTTGCATTTTTTTTTTTTCTTATAGCACTTTGAATGCATTATGCCAATTTCGTTCTGGCCTGAGGTTTTTGCTGAAAAATTAGATGATAGACTTATGGGGTTTTCCTTTTAAGTAAACTTTTTTTTTTCTCTTGCTGCTTTTAAAATTCTCTTTATCATTACTTTTAGCCATTTGGATATTATTGTCTTGGTATGGACTTCCCTGGGTTTATATTACTAAGGTACCTTTTTGCTTCCTGGACCTGGGTGTCTGTTTTCTTCTCCAGTTTAGAGAGGTTTTTTGTTATTATTTCTTGAAATAAGTTTTCTGTCCCCTTCTCTTTTTCTTGATGTGTCCTTGGGATGCTGTAAGCTCAGGATGCTGTAAGCTCAGAAACCTGTCACTCTCTCATAGATTCTTTCTTCACAATTCCAGATGTTTTGAACATAACATTATGTGGTATAATGGAAAGAGCATTTGAATGTGAACCAAATAATTTTGATTTTAATTACAGTTCTACATCTAACTAGATGGCCACATTTGGCCAAGTTACTTAAACTCAGAGTCCATATTTTTTTTCTCACATTTAAAAAATTATAGTGATCATATTTATATTTACTCTTCATAGAGAAGTCATGCTTCTGAAACATAATATAATAATGAACAAAAACACAATAGTTAATATTTAAGTGTGTACTATGTTCTAGATACTCTCCCTTATAATCTGAAAATGTTTTTATTTTAATACTTACAATACTTCTATGTATGTTTTATTTTCTTTATTTTTGAAAAAGTGGAAACTGAGGCAAAGTTAGGTTAAATAATACAGGAATTTGTTTGATAGTTTCTAAAGTACTATACTCATGTAAGAAATTACTATTATTTAGATTTTTGAACTTTCATCAGTACACCAATGAGCCACAATCATTGCAATTAAACTTCTATTTTAAATATTGCTCTAATTGTATATTTATTTCATGTATTCATAATGTAGCTGGGTGCTTACTCCAAGCTTCACTGAAACACCATAGCACCTTTTATATTTATAGAAGGTTATATTTTATAATTTTCATACCATATTTTATATATCCACTGTCCATTACCAATGTATTTGAAAAGACTTGATATTATTTATCTCATTCAATACAATTTAAGCATACTTTGTATGAGCAAATGTTAGCATATAAGAGGGAAAAGTCCTCTATTACCCTAATCATAAATTTATGAGACTAAGATTATTTTATTCATTCAACTGGTCTATTAATAGCTGACTGTTTAAAAGGGATGAAATTGAGTTATTTTCTCAAATACAAAAATATGTAGGCTTTTACCCTTCATAGTAAATTAGATCAATGTGTACAAGTTCTTAGTAGTAAAAGAAACACGTCTTTTTAAAAAAATATTTTATTTGATGGGGGGGAGGGGAGCACAAGCACACAAGCAGGGGAATGGCAAGCAGAGGGATAGGGGGAATCAGGCTCCCGCACAGAGCGGGGACCCCAATGTGGACCTCAATCCCAGGTCCTTGGGATCATGACCTGAGCCAAGCTGAAGGCAGACACTTAACCAACTGAGTCACCCAATCACCTTACTTTGTTTTATTATATTTGATTGCAAGTGTATTTTCCTTTTTTGGACATATTTTAATTCAAGACTGAGTTTCAGGTATAATATAGTAATTACATTTTCCATTTTCATTGAGGCTTATCATTTGAGCAGTAGAATATCAACTGGTTTGTTCACCTACAGTCATTTGTCTGCTTTTCACAATAATGATCAGCTACCCAATCTGATTTTTAACATAACCTTACAGTGTTTTAATAGACAACCGTTACTTTCTGGCTCTCAGATAACTCTCAAGGATCTGTTCTTGAGCTAATTTCCCATATCTACTGTTAGTACTAAATAATTGGTTGCAATTTCGGAATTCATTGCTTTCGACTTGAGATATTGAATTTGAATCAGGAACTGTTTAGGGATGAATGTGGAAGATGGGGAAACAGGGTCAGGTAGAAGTTCCTAAGAGAGACTAGAAAAATGGATATTCTTTCAGTCAAATTAATTATCTCACCTATCTTCAACTGAGTACCTAGTTAAGAGGTTTGTGAACATAAAACATAATTCATTCTTATGCATGATAGATATGGAACTTTTCATGTAAATTAATAGGGAAAATAATGTCTTCTCACACATTTTTTTTTCATGGCTAGGTGTTAATGAAAATGCATTTATAACATTTTAAATGACAAATTTATTCCACTGACCATAATATTAATCCCTTTATGTTAATCTAACAGTTCCCTAAATTCTCAGGCCAAAGGACAAAATCAAAATGCAGTTTTGTTAGTTTTCTGTTAGATTACTAACAGTAGGCTCTAGAATAATATAGAACAATATTTATGAAAGGGATTAAGTTTTATCATGGGATTTGGATATTTTAACATTGAACATTACCCTCTTCAGGTAATATGTAACAATTCCATGTCACCAAATTCATAATATATTATACACTGACACATGAAATAGAAAAAATGTGCTTTTTTATAAAATTGTATTCCTTTCTAATGTTTTTTTCCATAATGAAAGGGAAAAAAGAAACAAATTTTATGTTATTTATCACACAAAACTAGACTAGGACAGAAAAATCTCTATATCTCTCTGAGGCTCTATAGTATTATTAAAGGTAGAAAATGGGTGTGGCACTGCAGTGTTCTCATCGTGATAAAAATGGCATAACTTTGAAACAATAAAAAATAACTTTTTTTTTTATTTGACAGTAGGAGAGAGGAAGGGAAGAGATCACAGAGAGAGAGGGAGGGAAGCAGGCCCCCTGCTGAGCAGAGAGCCCGATGTGGGACTCGATCTCAGGACCCTGAGATCATGACCTGAGCCGAAGGCAGCAGCTTAACCCACTGAGCCACCCAGGCGCCCCAAAAAATAACTTTTTAATCTGTGAAAAATTGCATTCTTTTCAGTTTATGTTCTGGTTTCATACTACTTTCCTTTTTGAAAATCGATGTAGGTGAAATAAATGGCATTACTAAGTGACATATTCATTGCTTGCTGATAAAACATTGTTTACTTGTTTAAATGAACCATAAACTTTGAAACCGTTATGAATAGTAATTTCTGTTACAACTAATTAGAATAGTAATCTTTATTTCATAAAGTATAATGTTAATATGATTAATAAAATTTTTGTCTTTCATTTGGCTCCATTTGAATGATGTAACAAAAATAAAATACTGCATTTCTTTACTCCCATTTATAGATCACACAGTAAAATCTGGGTCCATAGCAAGGGAAATATTTGCTTGAAATAAACTTTGAAATATTTTGGGATACACACAAAAATTTATTATTGAACCAGCAACTTTCTTATTAGGTAAATTGTCAATATTAGCCCAGATGTCTTAAATTTCAAGTGATTTATTATAATTGATTTTGATCAGCACTGTCAAATGGAAATAAAATAAAATGTGTAATGTTATCAAGGACACATTTTAAAAAAGCAAAAATGAGCAGGTGAAATTAATTTTATTGATATGTTTCATTTACAGCAGTGTACCCAAAATATCATTCCAACATATAATCAATATAAAAATTAATATATTTTGTATTCTTTTCATATTAAAACTTGAAATTTGATATGTATTTTATAGGTACAGTACATCTATTTCAATTCCAACTATCCATATTTTATATATTCAGTAAGTATGTATGGCTAGTGGCTATTGTATCAGCACAGCTTTAGAACCTTCTCAAAGAAGAATTAACTGCTGGGTTTGGGCTGCAGATAAATAAAGTTGGTATACACTGGCTTGATATTATAACACTGAAGAAAAACAAACAAAAAAATCCTCTCAAGCCCTTGAATTTACACTTGCTCATCTGAGAACATTTTCTCCCTGGTTGGCCTAACTTCAAAGAAAAAAAAAATTTGGGAAACATATTCAGGTTGATTTTTACTGCCAGTGGGGGGGAAAATGTTAAATGTAAAACAGAAAAGGGCTTTATAGATCAAAGTCAACACTTTCGATTGCAGACTTTGTGTCCTATATTTGAGGCTCTTAAGAACCACAATTCATTGCAGTTTGATTTCTTTGAAATTCTTGAGTAGTTTCATAAGTTTCATAAGTACTCACCAATAAAGAACACTGATGGGCACCAGTTAATATAGAGGTTATACAGGAATAAATGATTTTAGGGAATGCAAGATTGTGCAGCCTCTTTGGAGAACAGTGTGGAGATTCCTCAAGAAATTAAAAATAGAACTTCCCTATGACCTTGCCATTGCACTACTGGGTATTTACCCCAAAGATACAGATGTAGTGAAAAGAAGAGCCATCTGTACCCCAATGTTTATAGCAGCAATGGCCACGGTCACTAAACTGTGGAAAGAACCAAGATGCCCTTCAACAGACGAATGGATAAGGAAGATGTGGTCCATTATACACTATGGAGTATTATATCTCCATCAGAAAGGACGAATACCCAACTTTTGTAGCAACATGGACGAGACTGGAAGAGATTATGCTGAGTGAAATAACTCAAGCAGAGAGAGTCAATTATCATATGGTTTCTCTTATTTGTGGAGCATAACAAATAGCATGGAGGACATGGGGAGATAGAGAGGAGAAGGGAGTTGGGGGAAATTGGAAGGGGAGGTGAACCATGAGAGACTATGGACTCTGAAAAACAATCTGAGGGTTTTGAAGGGGTGGGGGGTGGAAGGTCGGGGTACAGGTGGTGGGTATTATAGAGGACACAGATTGCATGGAGCACTGGGTGTGGTGCAAAAATAATGAATACTGGTATGCTGAAAATAAAAAATAAATTTTAAAAAAGGAATAAAAGCAAAAAAAAATAAAAAAAACAAAACAAAACCAGCCAACCCAATAGAAAACAAAAAACACAAAGAACACTGATAGGCACCAGTTAATATAGAGGCTATACAGGAATAAATGATTTTAGAAAATGTATTATATATAGTGTTTTTTTCTAGTCAATATGTAATACTACCAGAATTGGAGCCAGTAGGCTGAAAAGTTTCTGCCTTTCAGCTCATATAAAATATAATAGTTCAATTTCAGATTAGTAAAATAATTTATTATGTTAATATGAATGTAAGAATGTGAATTTCCAGAGGTATATAATATCTTAAATCTAAAATATTGATATAGTAGATGTATGTATTTCAAGCACAGGGAAAGGGAGAGAGAATCTTAAGCAGACTCTGTAGATTGTGGAGCCCCATGCAGTGCTTGATCCCAGGACCCTGAGATCATTATCTGAGCCAAAACCAAAAGTAAGACACTCAAACACTGTGCCATTCTGGTACCCCAGAGTGCATTTCAGTTTTAAAATCAAAATAGTATATGAGTAGCTCCAACAAAGGAGTGTACTTGTGATGAACTCCTGATGTTGTATTTAAGTGCTGAATCACTAAAGTGTACACCTCAACTAATATTGCACTGTACATAAACTGACATTTAAATTAAAATCTTTAACAGTAGATAAATAAAAATAAAAAATAAAGAATGGTACTACTAAAATTTCATTTAAAACTATATGTACCAGGTGGTTCAGTCAGTTGAGAATCTGACTCGATTTCAGCTCCAGTCATGATCTCAAGGTCCTGGGATTCAGCCCTGTGTTAGACTCTGTGCCCAGTTTGGAGTCTGCTCATCCCTCATGCTCTTCTCCTCCCCCCATTCAGACTCTTTCTCTCTCTCAAATAAACAATAAAAATTAAAAAGAAAAAAAAACCTTAAAATTGTATAAACAAAACTACTTTTTTAAATTATATATACTTTGCATATTATTCCACATTTTTCAAGCCCCTAAAAGCATCAGTGTTGAGAATCAGGTAATAGAACTACTTAAATGGATAATCTAATTGTCAAGCATAAAAGCGTTTTCTTCCCTTGGTTATCAGTAATTGCTCTGTCTAATTTATTTTTGAGGTTAGTGCTATGACCATAAACTTAATATTTTACTGTAATTACTTTATGTTCAACAAAACAAGGATACTACAAAAGAAAAAATGTACTATCATTTTGTTTAATCCATGTGTTCTCTTAGGTTTTCAAGCTAAAAATCTGAATTTCCATTTTTTTACACTTTTTCTATTATAATGATAATTTTTATTTACAATCTAATGGAAACTCAAAAATCAACCTATGCAATGCAACATTCGCTTACTTTTATGACTTAACAGATATTATCCATTTAAGTGGTACTTTCTTCAAAACACTGTACTGGAAATTGTGAAATCTTTCCTACTAAATAATTTACAAATCCAATGTTCAAGGATTTGTTGCATTATTATGGGATTTAGCTGTAGTGTGAACAGCAATTTCTTAATTTTTTCTATTTTACCTTGAATACAACTGTTGTAAAATTTTTACGTTGGAAGCTTAGCAGAACAATGATCTATTGATTAAGTGTTTTTATTGAGATATAATTCACATAACATATGATTTAGTATTTTAGAGTGTTAAATTCAGTACTTTTAATTATATTTATAAATTCATGCAACCTTCATTACTATTGGAATCCTCAGTAATTTTATCATCCACAAGAAATCACATAACAATTACCAGTCACTCCGTAATCTTCCATATTCTTACACTTTCAACCAATATTCTCAATTCTGTCTTTATAGATTTGCCTATATAAGAAACTTCATAAAGTCGAGTCACATGCTATGTAGTCTTTTGCATCCAGCTTCTCTTACATGGCGTAGTTTTCAAGATTCATCCATATTATAGCATACATGAACACTTCGTTCAATTCTAGTTAAATAATATGTCATTGTATGATATGACACATTCTGTTTATCCATCAGATGATAAACATCAGTTTTTAATCATTAGTTGACAGGCAATTTGGTGTTTCCAACTTTTAGCTCTTATAAAAAATGCTGCAGTGAACATTGGTGTATAAGTTTTGTGTAGACAAAAGTTTTCTATCTCTTGGGTGTAAACTCAAGAATAGAATTGCTAGTCCATAAAATAATATTGTGTTTAATATTTTTAAGAAAGTGTCACACCATTTTTCACGTAACTATACTATACTATACTATACTATTCCCAGCAGCAATGTAGGAGAGTGCTGGTTAGTTCTATTTCTTTTTTTCTTTCATTATATTTTTTAATATGTCATGGTTTATTTGACCTTTTGTAAATAGTTACAGACATGTGTTTGAATGACAGAAGTAACATACTCATTTTCTCGTTTTGTTTTGGCTTCAAGTTTTTAATATAAGTTCCAGTTAGTTAACATACAGTGTAGTATTAGTTTAAGGTGTGGAATTTAGTGGATCATTACTTACATACAAAACCCAATGCTAATCACCACCAACACTCTCCTTAATGCACATCACTCATTTAAAGCAACACTCTGCCCTCGTCCCATCCAGCAACAATCTATCTGTACTCTGCACTTAAAAGGGTCTGTTTTATGGTTTGCCTCTCTCTCTTTTTTAATCACTACTTTCATTTTTTGATTCATAATTCCACATATGAGTGAAATTATATGGTATTTGTCTTTCTCTGAATGACTTATTTTGCTTAGCAAAATACTCTCTAGTTCCATCCATGTCCTTTCAAATGGCAAGATTTCATTATTTTTTTATGGCACAGTAATATCCATTATATATATATACATATATATAAAATATCCATTATGTATATACTTATACTATATATTCTAGTATATTTACATACATTTTATAATTATATTCTATATAATTTTAATATAGTTTTATATTAAATATGTAATATTTATATATTTTAATACATATCACATATATAGAGAGATATATATCTTCTGTATCTATTCATCAGCATATGGACATATGGAATAATTCCATAATTTGGCTATTATTGATAATGTTGCTATAAGCATCTAGGTGGATGTATCCCTTTCAATCTGTGTTTTTGTATCCTTCAGTAAATACCTAATAGTGCAATTGCTGTACTGCAGAGTAGATCTATTTTTAACTCTTTGAGTAACCTCCATACTGTTTTCCAGAGTGTTTACACCAGTGTGCATTCCCACAAGAGTGTAATAGGGTTATCTTTTTGCCACATCATGCCAACATCTGTTGTTTCCTGTTTGTTAATTTTAGGCATTCTGACAGGTGTGAGGTAATATCTCATTGTAGTTTTGATTTGCATTTCCCTGATGATGATTGATGTTGAGCATCATTTCATGTGACTGTTAGCCACCTGTATCTCCTTTTTGGAAAAATGACTATTCATGTATTTTGCCCATTTTTTAACTGGGTTATTTGTTTTTGGGTGTTGAGTTTGTTAAATTCTTTATCTATTTTGGATATAAACCCTTTATCAGACATGTCATTTAAAAATATATTCTCCTATTCTGAAGGTTGCCTTATAGTTTTGTTGATTGTTTCTTTCACTGTGCAGAAGATTTTTATCTTGATGAAGTTCAATTGTTCATTTCTGCTTTGGTTTCCCGTGCCTCCAGAGACATGTCTAGTAAGAACTTGCTATGACTGAGGACAAAGGTTTCTGCCTGTGTTCTCCTCTAGGATTTTGATGGGTTCCTGTCTCACATTTAAGTCCTTCATCCATTTTAAATTTATTTGTGTGTATGGTGCAAGAAAGGCCAAGTTTCTTTTTTTTTTTTTCTTTTGGATGTTGCTGTCCAGTTTTCCCAACACCATTTGTTAAAGGGACTTTTCTGTTTTGTTGAAAATTAGTTGACCATATGGTTATGCATCTATTTCTAGGATTTCAATTCTGCTCTATTGATCAATGTGTCTATTTTTGTGCATGTACCATACCATCTTGATCACTACAGCTTTGTAGTGTAACTAAAAGTCTGGAATTGTGATGCCTTTAGCTTTTCATTTCTTTTTCAAGATTGCTTTGGCAATTCACGGTCTTTTCTGGTTCAATAGAAATTTCAGGGTAGTTTGTTCCAGATCTGTGAATAAAACGATGGTGGTATTTTGATAGGGATTGCATATGTAGATTGATTTGGATAGTATAGACATTTGAACAATATTTTTTCTTTCATCCCATGAGCATGGATTTTTTTTTCATTTATTTTTGTCATTTTTATTTATTTTATCGATGTTTATAATTTTCAGAGTACAGATCTTTAACCTCTTTGGTTAGGTTTATCCCTAGGTATCTTATGGGTTTTGATGCAATTGAAAATGGCATCAATTCCTTGATTTCTCTTCCTGCTCTTTGATTATTGTAATATAGAAATGCAACAGATTTATGTACATTGATCCTATAGTCTGAAACTTTAATATATTTGTGTATCAGTTCTGGCAAATATTTTGTGGAGTCTTTCAGGTTTTCTACATGGAGTCTCATGTCATATGCAAATAATAACCATTTGATTTCTTCCTTGACAATATGAATGCCTTTTATACCTTTATGTTGTCTGATTGCTGAGGGTAAGACTTTCAGTACCATGTTAGATAACAATGGTGAGAATGGTCATCCCTGTCTTGTTCCTGACCATAGAGGAAAAGCTCAATTTTTCTCCATTGAGGTTGATATTAACGGGGGACTTTATATATGATCCTTATGATGTTGAGGTATGTTCTCCCTATCCCTAATTTGTTGAGGGTTTTTATCAATAATGGATGCTCTACTTTGTTAAATGGTTTCTCTGTTTCTATTGAAAGGATCACATTGTTCTTATTCTTTGTTTTATCAATGTGATTTTACACATTGATTCATCTGTGAATATTAAACCCCCATTCCAACTGTAGAATAAATTGCTCTTGATTGTTATAGATGATTCCTTTAATGTACTGTTGTTTGATTGGGTAGTTTTTTGTTGAAACTTTTTGCATCCATGTTCATCAGGGATATTGGTCTGTAATCTGTTTTTTAGTGGTTTTTTTTTTTTCTAGTTTTAGAATCAAGGTAACACTGGCCTTCCAAAATGTTTGGTTCTATTTTGATTTGGGGGAATATTTTGAGAAGTATAGTTATATAGTGTCTACTAGAATTCCCCTGTGAAGCTATCTGGATCTAGACTTTGTTTTACAAAAGATTTGTGATTACTGATGCTTGTATTGTTAAATACTTTTCTCTTAGGACCACTTTTGTTGTATCCCAAAGGTTTTGGACCAGATTGTTTTCACTTTCATTTGTTTCCATGTATTTCTTTTATTTTTATTATTTATTGGATGTTCTTTTCTTTAAGATTTTATTTATCTATTGAGAGAGAGACAGTGAGCATGAGCAGGGAGGAGGGGCAGAGAGAGAGGCAGAAGACTCCTCACTGAGTGGGAAACCTGGTGTGGGCTTGTTCCCGGGACCCTAAGACCATAACCTGAGCCAAAGAAAGATGCTTAACCAACTGAGCCACTAACCATAACTAATTTCCAACCGTAGGAAGAGATTCTTTAACATCCATGTATTTGTGGTCTTCCCCAAATTTGTGTGGGTGTGTGCTTGATTTCAAGTTTCATAGCATTGTGATTAGAAAATATGCATGGTTTGATCTCCATCTTTTTGTACTTTTAAAACCTGATTTTTTACCTACTATGTGTCGTATTCTGGAGAATGGCTAGTGTTCACTCGAAAAGAATGTGTATTCTGCAGCTTTAGGATAAAATATTCTGAATATGTATGTTTAGTCCATCTGGCTCAGTGTTTCATTGCCTCCTGGTTGCTTCTCTTCTTAGATGATCTGTCCTTTAATGTAAGTGGGTTAAAGCCCTCTAGAATAATTGTATTGTTAACAATGAGTTCCTTTATGTTTGCTATTGTTTTGTATAGTTGGGTGCTCACACGCTGGTGGCATAAATATTTAAGTTTATCATATCGTCTTAATGAATAGACTCCCTTATTATGATGTATTACCTTCTTCATCCCTTGTTACAATATTTGGCTTGAAATATATGTTCTCTGATTTAATTATTGCTACTCCATCTTTCTTCTGACGTCCATTTGCATGATAAAAGTTTTTTCCATCACTTAACTTTCAATCTGCAGGTGTCTTGAGATCTAAAATGAGTCTTTTATGGGCAGCATATAGATGGGTCTTGTTTATTTATCCATTCAGACACCATATATTTTTTGATTGGGGCATTAACTCCATTTACATTCAGAATAATTATTGATAGGTATTAATTTAGTACCATTTTATTAATTGGTTTGATATTGCTTCTGGAGATTTTCCCTGTTCCTTTCTTGTGATTTTTGCTTTAGGTTTTTCTTTCCCACTCAAAGAGTCCCCTTTAATATTTCTTGCAGGGATGGTTTAATGATAATAAAGCTCCTTTAATTTATGTTTATCTGGGAAACTTTATCTCTCCTTCTATTCTAAATGATAGTCCTGTTGGAGAGAGTACGCTTGGCAGCATATTTTTTTCCCATTCAGGAGAGTTGAATATATCATGCCACTGTCTTCTTGCCTGTCAAATTTCTGTAGAGAGGTCTTCTGCTAATCTTATTGTTCTTCCCTTGTAAGTGAGCGACCCCTTTACTCTCTCTTTTTAGGATTTGTTTCTTTTTTTAAATTTTCTATTTTTTATAAACATATATTTTTATCCCCAGGGGTACAGGTCTGTGAATCACCAGGTTTACACACTTCACAGCACTCACCAAAGCACATACCCTCCCCAATGTCCATAATCCCACCCCCTTCTCACAAACACCCTCCCCCCGGCAACCCTCAGTTTGTTTTGTGAGATTAAGAGTC
>NC_081575.1:52955936-52970861 GCF_022355385.1 Mustela nigripes | reverse complement strand
CGGGGAGGGTATGTGATTTGGTGAGTGCTGTGAAGTGTGTAAACCTGGTGATTCACAGACCTGTACCCCTGGGGATAAAAATATATGTTTATAAAAAATAAAAAATTAAATTAAAAAAATTAAAAAAAAAAAAGACCCTTCTAAAAAAAAAAAAAAAAAAAAAAATATAAGTCTGAATGGACATTACTAGATATATACATGTAAATCTGTGGTTATAGTGTCTCTATCTTATCCTGGTATATGCTTTATTAAAATTGTAGGGGTATTTTTCTTTTACTTCTTTCTTTAAGTCTTCAAGATTTTTTTTAGTATTTTATTTATTTATTTGACTGACAGAGATCACTGTAGGCAGAAAGGCAGACAGACAGAGAGGAAAGGAAACAGATACCCTGCTGAGCAGAGAGCCCAGTGCGGGGCTTGATCCCTGGGATCATGACCTGAGCCAAAAGCAGAGGCTTTAACCTACTGAACCACACAGGCTCCCCTAAATCTTCAAGATTTTATGTGTAGACTCCATATATATAATCTCAAGTTGACAGTGATAACAAGGAATATCATTTAAAAAAATCAGGCAGCAATATCTGTATTTTAACATCCACAAGAATGATTTTTAGCATATAAAATACTTCAAGGAAAGATGTAAAACACCTAAAATCATTATCTTTGCCCTAACAAAGTATTTATTAAATATCTGTATTTAAGTTATTTATTAAATTCCCTGAAGTCATATGACATACAACTAATTTCAAACTAAATTTTCTGGGTCTTGCAGATTTATATATGACAGATGATAAACCATCTTCTATTTCTTAAAACAAAACAAAACAAAAATACAAAATGAAATTAATACAGACCCGGAAGGAAGACAAGATGGCAGAGAAGTAGGAGATCCTGTTTCAAATGGTCTCCTAAAGTTAGCTAAATATCTACCAGAACACTCTGAACACCCATGAAATCAGACAGAGATGAAAGATTATACACTTCTGGATCTCTACAGGGGCAGAAGATCATCAGTGGTAAGATAAAGCAGAATGGAAGCACTCAGAATGATATTGGAGGATAAACAGAAGGGAGAGGGAGCCATCAGAAGTGACCCATTAGAAAATAATATCCAATATGTAAGTGTCCTGTGACCGGGGACCAGCACTAACTTGGAGTCTGGTGAAAAGCAATCAAAAAGAGCAAAAGATCTTAAGGGACATCTGGTGGAATTGGACGGTCACAGGCATGGGCCTAAGTCCACAGTCCCAGGATGGTCACCACTGGCAACCACTTGTGCCAGAGAGAATGGCATGGGCTCCAGTCTGTGCTCACTGAGCCTGCGGTTTTCTGCTGCTTGTACTGCGGCTCAGGCTCAGCATACTCTCGCCCTCACTGAAGAGATACTGGTGTGGGCACCACCCAGTGGTCAGAAAACAAGCCAAAAGAACAAGAGGACAACAACCAGAGGGTCCCCATAAAACTGTAAAACCCCAATATTGGGGGAAAACAATATATGTAGCTCCCAGTATTACCCCCTAGTCTGAATATTTCATAGATATTTTTCTTTCTTTTTTTTTAATGCATTCTCAAAATTCTTAATTTTTTAAGCTACTTACCTTTACAACTAGAGGTTTAATACATATTCCATAATACCTTTTTTTATATAAATTTGTAACTTACTTTTTTTTAAAGATTTTATTTATTTATTTGACAGAAAGAGATCACAAGTAGGCAGAGAGGCAGACAGAGAGAGAGGAGGAAGCAGGCTCCCCGCTGAGCAGAGAGCCCGATGCGGGACTTGATCCCAGGACCCTGAGATCATGACCTGAGCCAAAGGCAGCGGCTTAACCCACTGAGCCACCCAGGCGCCCTCCATAATACCTTTTTAACTTGAACTTTTTTCATTCATATACCTGTCTCCTTTTTTTTATTTTTTAATATACATATAGATATAAGCTTCAAGGTAATCCTTTTTTCCCTTTTCAATACTACCTCTATATATAAACCAGTTTTAATATCCTTGTATCTCTAGAACTGGAATAACCTTCCTAGCCCACATTGATGATTTATAAACACCTTCTTATGTTATCCTTCTTTCAGTGCTTCTGTGTAATTGCTTTTGCTTTTGTACGATATAAATCTTATTCTTAAAGTTCATTTTGGCTGGGTTGTTCTTTTTTTGTTTGTTTGTTTGATTTTCTTTTACTTTTGTTGGTCTTTTTGTTTGTTTATTTTTGTCTTTGTACTCTTACCTTTGGGGCCCATTTTGGCAGGTTTCTTTTTTTCTCTCTTTTTCTCTCTATTCTTTTTCCTTTCTTTTTGATGGTGACTTCTGATTGCTCTGAAACTTTTCAAGGTGCACTTTGCCTAGATCATGGTTGATATATTCAGCTATATATCCCCTCAAACAACTCTCACCAAAATGACTAAGAGGGGGAACACCCAACAGAGGAAAAATTCAGAAGTTGTGACCTATGCAACAGAACTACTGGATATGGACATAAACAATATGTTGAAAAGGGAACTCAGGGTAACAATTATCCAGGCATTGGCAAGGTTGGAGAAGACCATTAGTGACAACATAGAATCTCTAAGGGTGGAAGTGACAGATGAACTGGCAGAAATTAAAAACGATATTGGTGAGATCCAATTTAATCTAAATATACTCTAACAGCTAGGAAAGTGAGGCAAAAAATTGAATTATTGATCTAGAAGACAAACTAATAAAAAGAAGAATCAGAGGAAGACTGGAACAAACAGCTTAGAAGCCATGAAAACAGAATTAGGGAAATAAATGATGCCATGAAACATTCTAATGTCAGAATTATTGGGATACCTGATGGGGTGGAGAGAGAGAGAGAAAATAAAAGATACACTTAAGCAAATCTTGAAAGAAAATTTCCCCTATCTGGGGAATGGAACAAGTGTTAGTGTAATAGAGGCAGAGAGGACACCCCACAAGATCAATGAGGCTAGAAAGACATCCAGGCACATAATTGTGAAATTCATGAATCATAATTTCAGAGAATATGTTTTAAGGGCAGCTAGGCGAAGAGATCCCTTACATACAGAGGGAGGACAATCAGAATAACGTCAGACATGTCCATAGAAACCTGGCAAGCCAGAAAACACTGGCAATACATATTCAGAGGACTAAATGAAAATAACATTCAGCCAAGAATATGTTATCCAGCAAGGTTGACATTCAAAATGGATGGAGAGATAAAAAGCTCCCAGGATTGGCAAGGTTTAAAAGAGTATGTGATCACCAAGCTGGTACTACAAGAAATATTGAGGGGGGGTTCTATAAAAAAAGAAAGAATCCAAGAGTGACATAGAACAGAAATTTACAGAGACAATTGATAGAAACAAAGACTTCACAGGAAACATGATGTCAAAAAAAAATTGTGTCTGAAAATAATCACTCTCAATGTGAACAGCTTAAATGCTCCCATAAAACCGCACAAGGTTGCAGACCAGATAAAATGGCAGGATCATATGCTGTCTATAAGAAATGCATTTTCAACCTAAAGATACATTTAGACTGAAAATGAAAGGATGGAAAAGCATATTTCATGCCAATGGGCCTCAGAAGAAAACTGGGGTAGCCATTCTCATATCAGATAGATTTTAAGCTAAAGACTGTAGCCAGAATTACAGAAGTACACTACATCATTCTTATGTCCACAATAGCCAAACTATGGAAAGAACCTAGATGTCCATCAACAGATGAATGGATCAAGAAGATGTGGTATATATACACAATGGAATACTATGCAGCCATCAAAAGAAATGAAATCTTGCCATTTGTGACAACATGGATGGAACTAGAGCATATCATGCTTAGCGAAATAAGTCAAGCGGAGAAAGACAACTACCATATGATCTCCCTGATATGAGGAAGTGGTGATGCAACATGGGGGCTTAAGTGGGTACGAGAAGAGTAAATGAAAGAAGATGGGATTGGGAGGGAGACAAACCATAAGTGACTCTTAATCTTACAAAACAAACTGAGGGTTGCTGGGGGGAGGGGGGTTGGGAGGAGGGGGGTGGGGTAATGGACATTGGGGAGGGTATGTGCTTTGGTGAGTGCTGATTCACAGACCTGTACCCCTGGGGATAAAAATACATGTTTATAAAAAATAAAAAATTAAGAAAAAAAAAGGTCTATCCACCAAGAAGATCTAACAACTGTAAACATTTAGGCACCCAACACGGGAGCAGCCAACTACACAAGCCAACTGTTAATCAAAATGAACAGTCATATTGATATGAATACATTAATTGTAGGGGATCTTAACACACCACTTTCAGCAATAGATGGATCATCTAAGTCGAAAATCAACAAAGAAACAAGAGCTTTGAATGACACATTGGACTAAATGGACCTCATAGATATATACAGAACCTTCCATCCAAACAAACAAACAAACAAAAAACAGAATACCTATTCTTCTCAAAAGCACATGGAACTTTCTCCAGAATAGACCACATACTGAGTGACAAATCAGGTCTCCACCAATACCAAAAGATTGAGATTATTCCCTGCATATTCCCAGACCACAACGCTTTGAAACTGGAACCCAACCACAAGAAAAAGTTGGGAAGGAATTCAAACACTTGGAAGCTAAAGAACATCCTGCTCAATAATGTTTGGATCAACTAGGAAATGAAAAAAGAATTTAAATAATTCATAGAAGCCAATAAGAATGAAGGCACATCTGTCCAAAACCTATGGGAAAAGTCAAAGGTGGTCCTAAGGAGGAAATACATAGCCATCCAAGCCTCACTCAAAAAAACTGAAAAATCCCAAACACACCAACTCTCTTTACACCTTAAAGAACTGGAAAATCAACACGTTAAGCCAATCCCATGCACAAGAAGGGAAATTTTTAAGATTAGAGAGAGATTAATGAATTACAAACAAGAGATACAGTAGAACATACCAAAATAACTAGAATCTGGTTCTTTGAAAGAATTAATAAGATTGATAAGCCACTGGCCAAAGTAATCCAAAAGAAAAGAGAGAGGACCCAAATTAATAGAATTATGAATGAAGGGGGAGAGATCATGATGAACACCAAGGAAATAGAAACAGTCTCCAGAAATTATTACAGCAGCTATATGCCAATAAATTAAGAAAATTAGAAGAAATGGATCCATTTTTGGAAACCTATAAACATCCGAGACTGAATCCAGAAGAAATTGACAACCTGAATAGACATTCAATATCTAATAACAAGATTGAAGCAGTGATCAAAAACCTCACAAAAAACAAGAGCCCAGGACCTGACGGATTCTCTGGGGAATTCTACCAAACATTAAAAGAGGAAATAATACCTATTCTCCTGAAGCCATTTCAAAAAATAGAAACATAAGGAAAACTTCAAGACTCTTTCTATGAAGCAAACATTACATTGATCCCAAAACCAGGCAAAGACCCCATTAAAAGGAGAAGTTCATACCAATATCCCTGATGAATATGGATGCTTAGATTCTCAACAAGATCCTAGCTAATAGGATCCAACAACACATTAAAAAGATTATCCACCATGGGCACCTGGGTGGCTCAGTGGGTTAAAGCCTCTGCCTTCAGCTCAAGTCATGATCCCAGGGTGCTGGGATAGAGCCCCTCATCAGGCTCCATGCTCAGCAGGGAGCCTGCTTCCTCCTCTCTCTCTGCCTGTCTCTCTGCCTACTTGTGATCTCTGCTGTCAAATAAATAAATAAAATCTTAAAAAAAAAAAAAAAGATTATCCACCATGACCAGGTGGGATTTATCCATAGGATGCAATGGTGGTTCAACATTTGCAAATCAATCAATGTGATAGAACAAATCAATAAGAGGAGAGAGAAAAAGCACATAATCCTCTGAATTGATGCAGAATAAGCAATTGACAAACTACAGCACCTGTTACTGATTAAAACTCTTCAAAGTATAGGGAAAGAAGGAATTTTCCTCAACTTAATTTAATTTCTCTATGAAAAACTCACAGTGAATATCATTATCAATGGGGAAAGCTGACAACCTTCCCCCTGAGATCAAGAACACGACAAGGGTGCCCACTCTCACCACTGTTGTTCAACATAGTACTAGAAGTCCTAGCAATAGCAGTCAGACAACAAAAAGAAACAAAAGTATTCAAATTGGCAAAGAAGAAATCAAACTCTCTCTCTTCACAAATTACATGATACTTTATATGGAAAACACAAAAGATTCCACCACCAAACTACTAGAACTCATACAGCAATTCAGTCATGTGGCAGGATACAAAATCAATGGACAGAAATCAGTTGCTTTCTTATACACTAACAATGAAAATGCAGAAAGGGAAATTAGAGAATTGACTAATGGAACAGAGTAGAAAGCCCAGATATGGACCCTCAAATGTAGAATCAAATAATCTTGGACAAAGCAAGAAATAATGTCTAATGGGAAAAAAAAAGACAGTCTCTTCAACAAATAGTGTTTGGAAAATTGGGCAGCCACATGCAGTAAAATGAAACTGGACCATTTTCTTCCACCACATGCAAAAATAGACTCAAAATGGATGAAAGACTGCAATGTGAACCAGGGATCCATCAAAATCCTTGAGGAGAACACAGGCAGCCACCTCTTTGACCTTGGCCGTGCAGCAATTTGTTCCTAGGAATATCGCCAAAACCAAATGAAACAAGGGCAAAAATGAACTTTTGGGACTTTGACAAGATCAAAATCTTCTGCACAGCAAAGGAAACAGTCAAGAAAACAAGAGGCAACCCACAGAATGGGAGAAGATATTCCCAAATGACAGTGCAGACAAAAGGCTGATATCCAAGATCTATAAAGAACTCCTCAAAATCAACACCCAGAAAACAGATAGTGATGTCAAAAAATGTGCAGAAGGGGCACCTGGGTTGCTCAGTTATTTGGTGTCTGCCTTTGGCTCAGGTAATGATCTCAGGATCCTGGGAACAAGGCCCACATCAGACTCCCTGCTCCACAGGAAGCCTGCTTCTCCCTCTCCCACTCCCTCAGCTTGTTTTCCTTCTTTTGCTGTGTCTCTATCTGTCAAATATATAAAACCTTTTAAAAAGAGGTGGCAGAAACATGAACAAACCCTTCTTCAAAGAAGACGTACAAATGGCTAACAGACACATGAAAAAATGTTCATCATTAGCCATTAGGGAAATTCAAATCAAAACCTCTTTGAGATATGACCTTACACCAGTTAGAATAGCCAAAATTATCAGGACAGGAATCACCAAGTACTAGATATGATGTGGAGGAAGGGGAACCCTCTTACACTGTTAGTGGGAATGAAAGTTGGTGCAGCCACTTTGGAAAACAATGTGAAGATTCCTTAAAAATTTAAAAATAGAACTAACCTACAACCCAGCAATTGCACTACTGGGTATTTAAGCCCAAAGATATAAATGTAGTGAAAAGAAGGGCCATCTGTACCCCAATTTTTATAGCAGCAATGGCCACAATTGTCAAACTATGTACAAAGCCATATCAACAGATAAATGGATAAAGAATATATGGTCCATATACACAATGGAGTATTATGCCTCCATCAGAAAGGATGAATACCCAACTTTTGTATCAACATGGACAGGACTGGAGGAGATTATGCTGAGTGAAATAAGTCAAGCAATGAAAGTCAATTATCATATGGTTTCACTTACTTGTGGAGCATAATGAATAACAGGGAGGACATTAGGAGAAGGAAAGGAAAAGTGAATTGGGAGAAATTTGAACGGTAGACAAAGCATGAGAGACTATGGACTCTGAGAAACAAACTGAGGGTTTTGGAAGGGAGGGGGTGAGGGGATGGGCTTTCCTGCTGGTGGGTATTAAGAACACATATTTCATGGAGCACTGGGTGTGGTATATAAACAATGAATCTTGGAACACTGAAAAAATAAAATTAAAAAAAAAAGAAAGCAGAATCATAGACCTTATAAAGAAAAAAAAATAATAGAGATGCATGGATTATCATAATTTTATAAAGACAAAGAATACTTAAAAATGTGGCATATGGGGATGCCTGGGTGGCTCAGTTGGTTAAGCGGCTGCCTTCGGCTCAGGTCATGATCCCAGTGCCCTGGGATCGAGTCCTACATCAGGCTTCCTGCTCAGCAGGGAGCCTGTTTCTCCCTCTGCCTCTGCCTGCCACTCTGTCTGCCTGTGCTCACTCTCTCTGACAAATAAATAAATAAAATCTTTTAAAAAAAAGTGGTATATGGCTTGTTTGACATTTCTTTTTTTAAAAGATTTTATTTATTTATTTGAGAGAGAGAAAATAAGAGACAGTAAGCATTAGATGGGGAAAGTCCAAGGGAGAAACAGACCCCCTGCTGGGCAGGAACCCCCCCCCCCTCAATCCCAGGACTCCAGGATCGTGACCTAGGCTGAGGAGTCACTTAACCAACTGAGCACCCCTGTTTGACATTTTTGAAGCTAAGCAATTTATTACTTTTACGCAGACTAGTCAGAGGTAGTGAAAGTTACTGAAAAAAAAATGATATTTTTGAAAGCTTTTTAGTTTATTCCTCAAAGTCACAATGGAGAATATGGCTGTGTTGTCACTTTACCAGCATATTGCACATTGGCATTAAAAAATTGTCTCATCCCTTTTTAAATGTTATACAGGTATTATTTTTTTAAATGATCAGAATGCATTTGAACAGCTTTTCATTGAAGGGGAGATGAGAGTACATAAATAGAAAAGTAAGAGCATAATAATTGGATCTATGTTTAAATTATAGAACCCCAAAACACTGAAGAACCAATAATGCACTCTGAACAAGCTCTATATTTTTCCAGTTACATAAATTTTCCATTTAATTTATATAAATTATATGTATTCCAATAATATACATTATACAATTTATTTTATTCATAAAACTATATTCAACATATTGGTAAAATCTATCAAACCCAATTCTAGCATATTGTGATAGTCTCCTTCAGATTCTGTACTTTGTTAATGCTACTAGTTTAATATGGTTCATCATGGAAGGGGGAAAATATAAGAAGAAAACATTTATGTTATATATAATTTCATTTTAATATCAAAAGTTATATTTTACTATCTATAATTTTATCACAGAAATAATCATTTTGTATTTGTATTTTTTAATTAAATGATGTTTAAACTGGAAGTGCAATAGTTACAAATACTACATATCTAATACTATATTTTGTGAATTTTTATCATTTTGAAATAATTTTTTACTTACAGAAAATCAGTAAAGTGAATACAGAGAATTTCTGTGTAGCTGTCACCAAGGTTACCCTAATGTTAACATTTTACATAACTGGTACATTTATCAAAATTAAGACATCAACACTACTAAAATACAACTATAGACATTATTCAATTTAAACTAGCTTTTCCAATAATATTCTTCTCAATTCCAGAACCCAATTCAGGACACCACATTGCACTTAGCTGTCATTTCTTCTTTGTCTTTTCAAATGTGTGACAATGTCTCATGAATTTGACACTTCTAAAGAGTACTAGTCAGAGGTATTTTCTAGAATGCCCTTTAATTTGTGCTTGTCTGTGTTTATCTGATTATTAGACTTTGTTTATGGTTTTTGTGAAAGAATAATGTAAGTGTAAAATGCTTTCTTTGCTACATTATATCAGAGGGTACATAATATCTATATGACACCACCTGTGATATTATCTTTGAACACTTGCTTAAGGTAATTTCTGTTATGTTTCTCCACTGTAAAGTTGCCCTTTTTCTCTTTCCATATTCTATTCTTCAGAGTCAAGTCTCTAAGTCTGATTGATAGATGACAGAGATGATTGATAGATAAATAGATAATAGATTTTATCTGCTTTATTGGAATATAATTTACTACTATAAAATATACCATTTAAATTATACAATTTGGTAGGTCTTAGTGTATTCATAGAATTGTGCAACCATCACCACTATCTAACTTTGCAATATGTTTGTCACCCCAGAAAACCTATACCCATTAGCAGTCATCCCTGATTACCCCAAACCCCTTTTGCTATAGGTAAGCACTAATTTACTATTTGTCCCTATTGGTTTGCTTGTTATGAAGTTATTATAAATGGAATGATTTATTTACAGTCTTCTGTAATTGTCATCTTTCACATAGCACACTTTCAAGGTTTATCCCTATTAGACCACATATATCATTATTTCAATTCCTGTTTGCTTTTTTTTTCCTAATTGTGGTAAAACCTGACATAAAACATACCATCTTAACCATTCTTAAGTTTACAGTCCAGTTCAGTAGTGTTTTATTGATGAATAATATCTTGTTGTATGAGTATACCATATATTATTTAGTCAGTCATTGCTCAATGGCTATTTTTTGTCTTCCCACCTTTTGGCTATTATGAATAATGTTGCTACACCAATTGTTGGAACATGTTTTCAATTCTTTGTAGTATATACCTAGGATTACAATTGCTCGATTATATGATAATTCTGTTTGACTTTCGAGGAATGACCAAACTGTTTTCCAAAGTGGCTGCATCATTTTACATTCCCATCAATCAGTTCCTCCACATCTGCCCAACACTTGTTATTACTGTCTTCTTTATTATAGCAATCATAGCAGGTATGAAGTGATATTTTGTGATTTTAATTTGCATTTTTCTAATGACTAATAATATTGAGCATATTTTTTTAAAGATCTCATTTCTTTAATTGAGAGTGAGAGAGAGAGCAGGGAGAGGAACAGAGGGACAAGAAGACTTTGTATTGAGCACAGAACCTGACATGGGGCTCAATTTCAAGAAGTCAAGATTGTGACTTGAGCTGAAATCATGAGTCAGATGCTCATCTGACTGAACAATCCAGGAGCCCCTGTTGAACATCCTTTTATCTTTCTACTGGTCATTTGCATATTTTTCCCTGTATAAATGTGTAGTTAAATTCTTTACCCATATTTAGAGGTTGTTTTGTTGTTGTTGTTGTTGAGCTGTAGGAGTTTTCTATACATAGGTACATTGCCTTATCACATATACAATTGACTTTTTTTTCAATTTGATTTACTTATTTATTTTTATTTCTTTAAATTAGCATATAATGTATTATTGTTTCAGAGGTACAGCTCTGTGATTCATCAGTCTTACACAATTCACAGCACTCACTATAACACACACCCTCTCCAATGTCCATCACCCTGCCATGCCATCCTTCCTACTTTCCTCCACTCTAACAACCCTGAGCAACCCTGAGATTAAGAGTCTCTTATGGTTTGTCTCCCTCTGTGGTTTTTTACTATATCATTTGCAGAAAAAAAAATTTGACAAGGTATAGCATCTTTTATGGATTAAAACTACTCACAGTGTAGGGATAGGAGGTACATAAGTCAATATCATAAAAGCCATCTGTGAAAAACCCACAATGAATGTCATTCTCAATGGGGAAAAACTTAGAGGTTTTCCCCTAAGGTCATGAACTTAGCAGGGATGTCCACTATCACCACTGCTATTTAACATATTACTGGAAGTCCTAGCCTCAGCAATAGAAAAACAAAGATAAATAAAATGTATCTGAATTGTTAAAGAAATCAATTTTTCACTCTTTGGAGATGATCTGATATTTTATGTGGAAAACCCAAAAGACTGCCCCAAAACTGCTAGAACTCATACAGGAATTCAGTAAAGTGGCAGGATAGAAAATCAATGCACAGAAACCAGTTGCATTTCTATACACCAACAGTAAGAAGAAAAAGAAATTAAGGAGTCAATCCCATTTACAATTGTACCCAAAACTGTAAGACACCTAGGAGTATATCTAACAAAAGAGACAAAGAATCTGTAATCAGAAAGGTATAGAATACTCATTAAAATTTGAGGAAGTCTGAAGGAAATGGAGAAGTGTTCCACACTCATGGATTGGAAGAACAAATGTTGCTAAAATGTCTATTCTACCTAAAGCAGTCTACACATTGAATGCAATCTCTATCAAAATACCATCAACTTTTTTCAAGAACTCGAACAAATAATCTTAAAATATGTATGAAACCAGGAAAGACCCCAAATAGCCAGAGGAATGTTGAAAAGGAAAACCAAGGCTTGTGGCATCACAATTCCAGACTTCAAGCTCTATTACAAAGCTGTAATCATCAAGACAGTATGGTACTGGCCCCAAAACAGACACATAGATCAATGGAACAGAATAGGGAACACAGAAATAGACCTCAACTCTATGGCCAACTATCCTTCAATAAAGCAGGAAATAATATCTAATGGGAAAAGGTCAGCCTCTTCAACAAATGGTGCCAGGAAAATTGGACAGTCAGATGCAGAAGAATGACACTGGATCATTTCCTTACACCACACACAAAAGTAGACTCAAAATTGAAGAAAGACCTGAATGTGACAGGGATCCATCAAAATCCTTGAGCAGAATGCAGGCAGCAAATTCTTCAACCTTAGCCACAGCAACTTCTTCCTAGATAGATCACCAAAGGGAATGGAAGCAAGGGCAAAAAGGAACTGTTGGTATGGCATCAAGATAAAAAGCTTTTGCACAGCAAAGGAAATAATCAATGAAACCAAAAGACAACCAACGAAATGAGAGAAGATATTTGCAAATATGTTTTACAAATATTTTACCTAATATTTTGTTTATTTTTTCATTCTTTAAATAGAGGGTTTCTCAAAGAAAAATAATTTCAATTTGATAAAATCTAATTTCATTGTTTGTACTTTTGTTGGTATTTCTAAGAAACCATTGCCAAACACAAGATCACAATTTGTTTCACTGTTTTCTTCTAAGTGTTACACAGGCATACCTTGAAAATTTTTCAGGTTTGGTCCCAACTGCAATAAAGTGAGTATTACAATAAAACAAGTCGTGTTTTTTTTTTTATGTTTTCCTACTATATATAAATGTAATGTTTACACTAAATTGTAGTTTCTTAAGTATCCAATACTATAATGTCTAAAAAACAATGTACATACCTTAATTTAAAAAATATTTAATTGCTAAAAAATGTTAAACATTATCTCAGCATTCAATGAGTCAGTCTTTTCTGGTACATGTCTTTCCTCAATGTTGATGGCTGATGAGTCATCAGGATAGTGGCTGCTGAAGGTTAGTGAGGCTATGGCAATCTATTAAAGGTAGAAAACAGTGAGGTTTACCACATTGATTGACTTTTCCTTTCACAAACCATTTCTCTGTAACATACAATGCTGTTTGATAGCATTTTATTCAAAGTAGAACTTCTTTCAAAATGGAAGCCAAACATCTCAAACCCTGTTGTTGCTTTACCAATTTTATCAATATCCATGTAATCTAAATCCCTTGATGTCATTTCAACAGTCTTCACAGCATCTCCACCAGGAGTAATTTCCATCTCAAGAAACCATTTTCTTGTTAATCCATAAGAAGCAGCCCCTCATCAATTAAGGCTTTATTGTGAGATGACAGCAATTCAGTTACAACGTTAGGCTCTGCTTCTAATTCTAGTTTTCCTGCAATTTCCATCACACCTGCAATTAATTTCCCCATGGAGTCTTGAACCCCTCAAAGTCATTCATGAAATTTGGAGCCAGCTTCCTTCAACTCCTGTTAATATTGATATTTTCAGCTCTTCTTATGAATCATAAATGTTCTTAGTAACATTTAAAATGGTGAATCTTTTGCACAAGATGTTCACTGTATTTTGCCCAGATCCATCATTGGAATCAATACAACAGCTCTAACTTTACAAAATGTATTTCTTAATGATAAAATTTTAAAGTTGAGAAGACTCCTTAATCCACAGGCTGAAGAGTTAATGTCGGGTTAGCTGGCAAGCAAACAACATCAATTTTATTGTACATCTCCATCAGAGCTCTTAAGTGACCAGGTGCATTTTCATTAATCAGTAATATCTTGAAATAAGTATTTTTCTGAGGAGTGGGTCTTAACAATGAGCTTGAATATTTAGTAAATTGTGTTATAAACAGATGTTCTCTCATCTAGGCTTTGTTTTTCCATTCATAGAGCAAAGGTAGAGTAGATTTAGTGTAATTATTAAGGGTCCTAGGATTTTTGGAATGGTAAATGAGAGTTGGCTTCAACTTAAAGTCATCAAGAGCATTAGCCTCTAACAATATAGTCAACCTATCTTTTGAAATTTTGAAGTCAGGTATTGATTTCTAATCTCTAACTATGAAAAATCCTAAATAATATCTTCTTCTAGCAGCAGGCTGTTTCATCTATATTGGAAACCTATTGTTTAGTATAGCCACACTTAACTAATTATCTAGCTAGATCTTCTAGTAACTTGTTAGCTTCTACATCAGCACTTGTTTCTTCACCTTGCCCTTTTGTGTAATGGAGATAGCTCTATTATTAAACCTTATCAGCCAACCTCTGCTAATTTCAAACTTTTCTTCTGCAGCTTCTTTACCTCTCTCCACTTCCACAGAATTTAAGAGAGTTAGAACATTGCTCTGGATTAGGTTTTGGCTTAAGGGAATATTGTAGGTGATTTGATCTATCCAGACCACTAAAACATTCTTCATGTTAGAAAAATGCTCTTTTACTTTTATATCAACCATGTATTCACTGGAGTAACATTTTTAATTCCTCCAAGAACTTTTTCTTCACATTCACAACTTGGCTAACTGCTTGACACAAAAGGCTAACTTTCAGTATATCCTTGTTTTCAACACGCCTTCCTCACTAAGATTAATTATTTTTCACTTTTGATGTAAAGTGAGAGATGTGTGACTCTTTAACTTGAACACTTAGAAACCACTTTAGGGTTATTAACTGGCCTAAATTCAGCATTGTTGTGTCTTAGGAAATAGGGATCCTCAACGAGAGGAAGAGAGACAAAGGAACAGACAGTAGGTGGAGCAGTCAAAATACACACAATAGGGTGAGTGGGTGGCTCAGTGGGTTAAGCCGCTGCCTTCGGCTCAGGTCATGATCTCAGGGTCCTGGGATTGAGTCCCG
>NC_081575.1:52947686-52955836 GCF_022355385.1 Mustela nigripes | reverse complement strand
GCAGTGGGTTAAGCCGCTGCCTTCGGCTCAGGTCATGATCTCAGGGTCCTGGGATTGAGTCCCGCATCGGGCTCTCTGCTCAGCAGGGAGCCTGCTTCCTCCTCTCTCTCTCTGCCTGCCTCTCTGCCTACTTGTGATCCCTCTCTCTGTCAAATAAATAAATAAAATCTTAAAAAAAATACACACAATATTAATTAATTAAATTTGCTATCTCATAAGAGCATGATTTGTTGTACCTCCAAAAATTACAGTAGTAACATCAAAGATCATCATGACAAATATAATAATTGTGAAAAAGTTTAAAATATTCTAAGAATTACCAAAATGTGGCACAGAAACAAGAGAGAAATTATGTTGGAAAATACCAATAGACTTGCTTAGTGCAGTTTGCCACAATTCTTCAATACGTAAAAAATACAATATCTGTGAATAGTAATAAGATGAAGCATATAAAATAGGGTGCATATATATAACTTTAGATCTCATGTTTAAATCTATAATGCACTTTGAGCTAATTGTAAACAATGTAAGGTAGGATTCATAGCCTCCCGCATGAGGCTATCTAGCAGAATTTGTTGAAAGGACTATTTTGTCCCCAACTGAATTGACTGGCATAACATTGTATTTTAAGCCATATCAATAGATTAAATCCCTCTAAAATCTGCATTGTATTACTTCTGATTGGTCATCTGTACAAATTTGAGGCTTAAAATGTTGGACTTGAACAGTGAGTGAGAAAAGGCCATGAAAATATGGACACAAATAAGAGGGAGATTGTTGTAAAAAAACAATCAGGACTGAACAGTTACCCTATTTGGTGCTCTAATATATAAAGGAAAGGACAGTGACTTTCGGTGAGATATTCATTTGATAACCTAGAGCAGCATTCAGAGAAATGGATTTTACCTCATGAGCTAACCAATCTCAAAATCAAGAATTGTATTTATTTTCTTTTGCTCTGTTCTTCACTTTATAACTAGAACTCTGTAACATATTCCAACTTTCTGTAAAGTACTACAGTATCTAATATTTTTGAATCTCTGTATCTGTCACATACTTTACCATATGATTTGCATAATTCCATGGCCTGGATCCATGAATATGGTAGTTTTTAAAGTGTGATGTAGTAGGTATGGAACATTTTCCATATAGATACAGAGTATCCTTTGATTTTCACTATATGATCATATATTAGTCACTCTATGACTTGTGGAGATTTGGGGGAATGATATTTGGTAGGTAATGCTATTTAATCTTTATGACTGGAACAAGTTACTTAATATATCTCTGCCTCCAGGTTTTACATAGGAGTCTCACAGTTTAAACTCCGTCAACTTTACTACAATTCTTTTTCTCATTATACTACAACTTTCCCAAAAGAGACAATAAATGATAGAACAAATGTGAGTAATATAATAATTTGTAATGTCATTTTCTTTAAAAAAAATCCAGGTTTTCAAATTATTTCACATAATTTTAGTTATTTAGAAATTTAAAATTTCTGGATCCCATGCCATATTACACAGAATAAGAGATACCTCTTAAGAAATAAACTTTACATAATTGATGTTACATATAAATTTGTTACTAGCATTATATCATTGTCTATAGCTTAAGAAATGACAGACTACATTATTTTGAGTGTTTTCATTTTATGGTTTCCTCTAAACTCATATGCCAAGTAACTGTGGAAATTCTGAGTCAGAGTTAGAAGGATGTATTAAATGACTACACTACATGAAACCATGTCACAAATGGATGTCAATTTGGAATATGTTCCAAGCTGAAAGTAGCACCACAATTCTTTGGATATATAATGAGAGTATCTGAAGCAAGTATCCTTGAGGAAATGCAATGAAAATTAATGAGTGGATAGAGGGAAGAGAGGATGTGAAGACATATGGTAGAAAGTAGATATACAGTTTGAAGTAGTTGTCTTTTGTTATCAGAGGTTATCCCTAAAATTAAAAATTGCATTTAATGGTTTTAAAAATGAATGTGTTAGTGATTACATAAGAAACGCACATATAGAGGATTTAGATGAAGATTCAGAATTGTTTATAAGTTAAACGTTACTTGCATTTTATAACAGTATATTTTACAAAAAGGATTTATCACAAAATATTCATAGGTTAGGTTATTCATTCTGTTTTCCTTCAGTAATGTAAACTTTAAAGAATACCCCTGTCAATGTTATTTGTTTTATTTTGAAATTTGACTTAGATGCAGAAACAGAGCATTTAACTTCAGATTTTCTTTACACATAATGCTGATATCATTTATAAACTTTCTGCTTATATATCAGATCTTCTAGGGAAGGTGAAGCTTAGATTTTTTTTTCTTTTTGTAAAATCAGTCTGCATTGTCATTGGCTTCAGTTATTCTTATAAAAAAGCAATATATACAATAGGTAAAATTTAGGAAACTTGTAATTCATTGGAAATTCAAACTCCTCGTTGCAATATCCTCAGCTCTGTGTGCATGTAAGCATTAGTTAAAATCACTAACCTCAGAAAGAACAAGTTTATCTTTTATTTTATTCTCTCATAATCCAATTCGTAAGACAAATGACTTCTTTATAGGTAGCTGGTTTAAACATTTAAACAATATTTTGGATTTAACATGTTTCCCACAAATCATAATCTCTATACTGGTGTGAGGTCATTTCTGAGTTTATATCATTTCTGCTAAATAATGTGAATTGCAGAGGAGGCAGTGGTATAGCAATGGTGTATGTAACTTCACTTCCCTGAATATTACTGCTAAGGTTTCAGAATGACTCAGTGGAAGGAACACTAAATTAGATTTGAGAGATAATTCCTATGTACAAAATTAAGAAAATAATTGAATTGTTTGAGCCAGAGTTTATGCTTGTAAAAAGTAATATATATGCCACAAAACACCATTGAAATATAAGGAATTAGGGATGGTTGATTTAAAAGTATCAATCGTTTGTTAGGCAAGTTTCTGCTATGTGCAGATATTAAAAGTTATCTTGCTATTAATATGTTTTTGTTTCCTTTTATTTCCCATGCCCTTCATATTGATATTCAGATTTCCTTAAGATAAGAAATACTGGGTCGTTGGTAATAATCTATGTCAAACTTTGTCTTCATTCATATATAGACTCTTTCTACCAAATTAGTACTTCAGATTGTCAGTAATTAAAGTGATGAATCTTAATTTAGTTGGATTTTCCCTTATGTTGGCCATGAGAGTTAAGTTTAGAGAGTAGTTCAGTTATAATACTATCATACAGTTTCTGCACACTTTCTTTTCTCATTAACTAATAAAGATCAAAACTTTGAATGTATTATGTTGATCCATATAAAAATAAATATGACTTAATCAAGATGAAAAGCTTCTGTACAACAGAGGAAACCTTCAACAAAACTAAAAGGCAATTTACAGAATGGGAAAAGATATTTGCAAATGACTTCAGATAAAGAACTGGTATCCAAGATCTATAAAGAACATACTAAACACAACACCCCAAAAAACAAAGAATTCACTCAAAAAATGGACAGAAGACATGAACAGACATTTCTTCAAAGAAGACATGCAAATGGCCTACCGACACATGAAAAAATGCTGAATATCACTTGTCATCAGGGAAACACAAATGAAAACCACATTGAGATACCACTTTACATCAGTTAGAATAGCAAAAATTAAAAAACTGATAGGAAACACCAAATACTGGAAAGGATGTGGAGAAAAAGAAACCCTCTTACACCGTTGATGGGAATGCAAGCTGGTACAGTCACTTTGGAAAGCAACATGGAGATTCCTCAAGAAGATAAAAATAGAGCTACCCTACAACCGAGGAATTGCACTACTGGGTATTTACTCCAAAGATACAGATGTAGGGAAATGAAGGGACATCTGCACCCCAATTTTCATAGCAGCAATGTCCATGATAGCTAAACTGGAAGGAGCCCACATGTCCTTCAACAGATGAATGGATAAAGAAGATGTGGTTTATATATACAATGGAATATTACTTAACCATCAGAAAGGATGCATGCCTACCACGTGCATCAACATGGATGGAACTGAAAGGTATTATGCTAATTGAAATAAGTCAAACAGAGAAAGACAATTATCATACGGTTTCACTCCTATGTGGAACATAAAGAATAGTACAGAGGACAGTAGCGGAATGGAGGGAAAACTGAATGGGAGGAAATCCTAGAGGAACACAAACCATGAGAGACTCAACTCTGGGAAACAAACTGAGGGTTGCTGAAGAGGAGGTGGATGGGGGGATGGGTGACAGACATTAAGGAGGGCACATGATGTGATAAGCACTGGGTGTTATACGCAACTCATAAATTATTGAATTCTACATCTGAAACTAATGATGTACTTACTATATGGTGGCTAGTTGAATTTAAATTAAAAATATGAGGAAAAATGTGAGACAAAATTCTGTTTTAATAAATTAGTACTTTAAAAAGAGATTACTATATAAAATGAAGAGATATTGTATTAAAAATGTGTATAATTTGAGACATACTTTAGATGAGTACCTTTAGTTATATTAAAACTGTGATTTTCACTGAAGGCCAATATAAATTTTCAACTTAAAAATTGGTTAATGAATATTTATTTGTAAAATTAGACTGAATTTCCTTAACAAAAAATGTTTAAGTTCTTTTATAATTATTATAAAAGTAAAAATCATAAATATTGTAGGCATTCATTTTTGAACATATTTTCATTGGTCATATTCCTGAAATTGTGCAATCTTAAAAAAGTAACTAACATAAACATACATTTATCCCCAAAAATAGTGATTGATAACAGCACAGGAAAAGATCAGGAAGTCTTTACCTATTATGCCCAAAACTGTATTTATATGTACCATAAAAAGAACATTTGCTATGAAGAATAATTCTGTCTTTAATAAGGAAAGATTTAGGGGGCATCTGGGTTGCTCAGATGGTAAGTGTCTGCCTTCAGCTCAGGTCATGGTCCCAAGGTCCTGGGATAAGGTCTTGTGTTGGGCTCCCTGCTCAGCAGGGATTCTGCTTCTTCCTCTCCCTCTGCTACTCCCCCACTTGTACTCTTTTTCTCCCTCTTGGATAAATAAATAAAATCTTTTTAAAAAGTAAAAAAAAAAGGTTAATAATATAACAAGAGGACATAATATATTTAAATAAAAATTTATATATAAAGGTAATAAAATATGGAGTTATTTTTAAGGTTTAAAAACATGAGGCAATTTATTGTTTTTAATAATCAATAAAGTTTCAATTACTTGTGATTACAAAGTTAACATAATCCCCCAAGATATAAACTTACATAATACTAAAAATAAAATTCTTCTTTAAGTGTTTGGTAGAATTCCCTTGGGAAGCCATATGGCCCTGGACTTCTGTTTGGGGGGAAATTTCTGATTATATAAACTGATTCAATTTATTTTATGGCTTTGGGTCTGTTCAAATTATCTATTTTTTCCTGCTTCAGTTTTGGTAGTTTATAACTTTCTAGGAATTTGTATAGGTCATTTCATTTAATGAAATGGTCAGCAGTGCTAAACTTGGAGGAAACATTTATTATGAACAAAGAAAGTGTTGTTGTAGTTCTCAAAACACTTTTTCTGTCAACAAAGCAAAAATTAATAATATGTAAAAAAAACTTATTAGCCAATTAAATGTAGAGCTGAGAGGCTCTTCAGGCTGCTTATTGAATTAACGTGTAAAAAATAGAGTAATTTGATTGATATACCAAAGAGTCAGCCAAATGGATTTGGGTAGCTTTATTAAAACTGGGTTGGATGCAGAAATGAGTGCTATTTTTTATAAATGTAGTTGAACACAAGGACAAAGCCTGCCATATATATATATAATACATAAACATATAATTTAAATAATTTAAATATATAAATATATATTTAAATTCATTAGTTAACATAAGCTTGTCTTCTGAGACTTCTTTTTCCTGGCATTAGATCAACAAATTGAAAAGTACTGTTGGAATACAGAACCTAGTATAGAATCAAATGCTAACTATCTAGGTGCACTTTCACCAGTTTAACAGAAAGGAAAATATTGCAATTGTTACTGTCATTAAGTAAAGTGACTTTAATTTTCCCAAATACTCAGTGTATAAGAAAATATAAATTACCTATTTTAACTGTTAAATGGAATGTGAAAGTGGGCAAGATTCTCTGATTGAATGATACAGAAGTCATTATATTTAACATGGCAAGCATTGTAAGTTTATTTAAATCTTGTTAAATAAATACCTGCAAGGCTTTCATGAAAACAATCCTGTATAAATGTATTAAATAATAAACAAGACTTTTATGAATCTTATTTATCTCGCATTAATCTTTATGGCTTGAAGCTCATATAGCTTTTATTTCTTCCTCAGAAAATGTGGGAGAGGGGCACTTGGGTGACTCAGTCATTAAGCATCCGTCTTTGGCTCAGGTCTTGATCCTAGGGTCCTAGAATCAGGCCCTGCATCAGGCTCCCTGCTCACTAGGAAGCCTGCTTCTCCCTCTCTCACTCCCCCTGCTTGTGTTCCCTCTCTTGCTATGTCTCTCTCTCTGTCAAATAAATAAATAAATAAAATCTTTAAAAAAAAGGATGTAGTTCTAGCTTGAAATATCTGCACAGAAGAAGGAGAAGAAGAAGAAGCACAGCAGCACAAAGGGCAGGGACAAGCCTGGGTCTCTGGGATGACCTCTGAGAGAGTCATTGTGGGACCACACCCTGGCAGGTGGCAGTTTTCAGTGGTGCATACAGAAACAGAGACTATATTCTGGGGGGTTTAGTGAAGATAACAGACTGTTTCTCTACTCTGGTACAGACATTTGGATGTGGCTGTTTTTGCTCTGGCCCTGGAAAAATGTGCAGAAAACTGCCAGAGAACAAAAGCTCAAAGAACTGGTTTCCACAGAGCCCAGCCCCCGGACAGGGGCAGGGTAACTCTGCTTAAACAGGGTTGACTGAGAAACAGCATGGCAGGCCCCTCCCCCAGAAGACAGGCTGGAAGAACAAGAGGAGGACAACACTATGGTCCCCATAAAAGCATAGAATCCAAATACCAGGGGAAAATAGTATATTGAGCTCCAGTAATTGCCTCATGGATTATTTATCAGTTAAAAGTCTCTTTTTCTTTTTATTATTTTTTAATGTTTCATTTTTTTATCTTTTTATCTTTTTCACATTTCAACTAGATGTTTAATATATCAACTTATATTTCATAAAATATTTTAAACTTGTACTTTTACACACCTATTCTTTATGTAGACACATGACTCAATTCAGTTCTTTTTTCCCTGTTCAATATTACCTTTATATATATACAACTTTTCCTTTCCATGTAATTTTGGAAAGTACTGTCTTCTAACAAACAGAACAAATACACCCAGGAACAACTGTAACACACTACTTGGGCCACACCAAGAGATTATAGCCTCCCTCCCCTTTGCCTCCCTTCTTTATTTTAATTTTTAAAAAATTTTTTTCTAATTTTTAAAAAATTTTATACCCAACTTTTGTAGCAACATAGACGGGACTGGAAGAGATCATGCTGAGTGAAATAATTCAAGAAGAGAGAGTCAATTATCATATGGTTTCACTTATTTGTGGAGCATAACAAATAGCATGGGGAGTTAGAGAGGAGAAGGGAGTTGGGGGAAATTGGAAGGGGAGGTGAATCATGAGAGACTATGGACTCTGAAAAACAATCTGAAGGGGTTTGAAGTGGCGGGGGGGGGGGGGGGATTGGGGTACCAGGTGGTGGGCATTATAGAAGGCATGGATTGCATGGAGCACTGGGTGTGGTGAAAAAATAATGAAGACTGTTATGCTGAAAATAAATAAATTTAATTTAAAAAATTATAAATTTTAAACTTCTTTTTCATTTTCCCTATGTCTTTTTGGTGGTGGGTTTCCAACCACACTGGATTTTCCTAGGGTGCATCTGACGTGGGTCATGGTTGATATTTTGGAAGCTGTATATTCCTTCAATCTTTCCTCAACAGAATGGCAAAAAGGAAAAACTGCAAAGAAAAGAACCAGAGACAATGGCCTCTGCCATAGAACGAATGTATATTTAAGCAAGATGTCAGAGATAGAATTTAGGGTAGCAATTATGAAGTCAATATCTAGGCTTGAGAAAATCATTAGCTA
>NC_081575.1:52919290-52942686 GCF_022355385.1 Mustela nigripes | reverse complement strand
TAGCTAATGATTTTCTCAAGCCTAGATATTGACTTCATAATTGCTACTCTAAATTCTATGCAGACAATCATTTCAAAAAGTGGGCAGAAGACATGAAAAGGCACTTCTCCAAATAAGACATAAAAATGGCTAACAGACACATGAAAAAATGTTCTTCATTAATCATCAGGGATATTCAAATCAAAACCACATTGAGATACCACCTTACCCCAGTTAGAATGGCCAAAATTAATAAGACAAGAAACAATGTGTGTTGGAGAGGATGTGGAGAAAGGGGAACCTTCTTACACTGTTGGTGGGAATGCAAGTTGATCCAGCCACTTTGGAAAACAGTGTGGAGATTCCCTAAGAAATTAAAATTAGAGCTTCCCTATGACCCTGCAATTGCACTACTGGGTATTTACCTCAAAGATACAGATGTAGTGAAGAGAAGGGCCATCTGTACCCCCCAATGTTCATAGCAACAATGGCCATAGTTACCAAACTGTGAAAAGATCCAAGATACCCTTTAACGGACGAATGGATAAGAAAGATGTGGTCCATATATACTATGGAGTATTTTTCCATTAGAAAGGATGAATACCCAACTTTTATATCAACATGGATAGGATTGGAAGAGATTATGCTGAATGAATTTAGTCAAGCAGAGAGAGTCAGTTATCATATGATTTTACTTATTTGTGGAGCATAAGAAATAACACAGAAGACATGAAGAGATGGAGAGAAGGGAGTTGGGGGAAACAGGAGGGGAGATGAACCGTGAGAGATTATGGATTCTGAAAAACAATCTGAGGGTTTTGGAGGGGTTGGGGGTGGGAGGTTGGATGAGCCTGGTAATGGGTGTTATGGAGGGCACATATTGCATAGAGCACTGGGTGTGGTGCATAAACAATGAATCTTGGAACACTGAAAAAATAAAAAAAAATTTTTTTTAAAAAGAATGATTGGGTCAATGAGGAAATTAAAGGAGAACTTAAACAATTCATGGAAACCATTGAGAATGGAAGCACATTGGTCCAAAACCTATGGGATACTGTAAAGGAGGTCCTAAATAAGAAATACATAGCCATACAAGCATCCCTCAATAAAGCAGAAAAGTCTCAAATGAACAAGATAACCTTACACCTGAAGCAGCTGGAGGAAAAAAAAAAAACAGGAAATAAAATTCAAACCAATCAGAAGAGAAATACTAAAGGTTAGAGGACAGATCAGTGAAATAGAAACCAGAAATACAATAGAAAAAATAAATGAAACTAGAATTTTGTTCATTGAAAAAATTAAGAAGATCAATAAATCTCTGGCCAGAATTATCCAAAAGTTTAAAAAAAAATTAAACTCAAGAATGAAAGAGGAGAAATCATGACTAACACCAAGAGAATAGAGGCAATCATTGGAAATTATTACTAATAACTGTATGCCAACAAATGAAGCAACCTGTAGGAAATGGATTCCTTCCTGAAAACTTCTAAACTACCAAGACTGAAACAGGAAGAAATAGACAAATCACCGTAACTAAATTGAAGCCATAATCAAAAATCTCCCCCAAAATAGAAGCCTATTCTCCTGAACCTGTTGGGGAAAAAAAAAAAACCCAGAAATAAACCTTCCAAACTCATGCTATGAGGCCAGGATTACGTTGATTCCAAAACTAAACAAAGACCCCATCAAAAAGGGGAATTACAAACAAATATCATGATGAATATGGATGCCAAAAATCTCAACAAGATCCTAGCCAATAGGTTCCAACAGTACATTAAAAGGATTATCCATCAAGACCAGGTGGGATTTATTTCTGGATACAAGGATGATTAAACAATCAAAAAATCAATCAAAGTGATAGAGCACATTAATAAAAGGAAAGACAAGAACCTCTCAATTGATGAAGAAAAATCATTTGACAAAATACAGCATCCTTTAATGATTAAAATTCTTCAGAGTGTAAAGATAGTGGGAACATTCCTCAATTTCTTAAAAACTATCAATCAAAAGCCCACAGCAAAGATTATTCTCAAGGGGGAAAAACTGAGAGCTTTTCCCCTAAGGTCAGGAACATGACCAGGATGCCCAGTTTCACCAATATTGCTCACCATAGTACTAGAAGTCCTAACATCAGCATTCAGACAACCAAAAATTATAAAAGGCATTCAAATTCTATCTCGTCACAGATGGCATGACACTTTATGTGGAAAATACAAAAGACTCCAACCCCAAATTACTAGAACTCATACAGCAATTCAGTAATGTAGCAGGATACAAAATCAATGCACAGAAATAAGTTACTTTTCTACACACTAACAATATAATTGAAAAATGGAAATTACTGAATTGAATCGATTTACTGTTAATAGTACCAAAAACCATATGGTACCTAAGAATAAGCCTAACCAAAGAGGTAAAGGATCTGTACTCTAGAAACTACAGAACACTTAAGCAAGAAATTGAAGAGGCCACAAAAAGATGGAAAAACTTTCCATGTTCATGGACTAGAAATCAGAGGGGGAGAAGAACCATGAGAGACTATGGACTCCAGAAAACAATCTGAAGGTTTCAGAAGGATGGGGATTGGTGGATAGTTTAGCTGGGTGATGGACATTAAAAAAGGCACATGTTGTGATGTTCACTGGGTGTTATAAGCAAACAGTGAATCATGGAACACTGCATCAAAAACTAATGATGTACTGTATGGTGATTAAAATTACAAAAAATATAAATAAAATAAGTTGTTATGACCAATGTCAAATAGACTACAGGTTGTTTTCCTCTAGGATTTTGTTGGTTTCCTGTCTTGCATTTAGGTCTTTAACCCATTTGAATTTATTTTTGCATATGTTGTAAGAAAGTGGTCTGGTTTTATTTTATGCATATTGCTGTCCACTTTTCCCAACACAACAACTGATAATACTATTTTCCCATTGGAAAAATGCTCCTTGAAAAACGCAGTTGTAAAAAAAATAAGAAAAAAAAAGAAAAAATAAAAATGCTGTTCTTATTTCCATAGGGATTGAATTAAATGTGCCGATTATGTTGGGTAGTATAGACTTTTGGGGAGGTAGTATTAGCATTTTAACAATATTTGTTCTTCCAATCCATGAGCATGGAATATTTTTCAAATTCTTCGTGTACTTTTCAAATCACTTCATCAGAGTTTTATAGCTTTCAAAGTATAGTTATTTCACCACTTTGGTTTGGTTTATTCCTAGGACATTTTTATTTTATTTTATTTTATTTTAATTTTTAAAAAAGAGAGAGAGAACACAAGTGGGATGGGGGCAGCAGGCAGAGGGAGAATAAGTCTCCCTGGTTAGCAAGGAGCCAAATAGGAGAAATGATAGGCAGATAATTAACTGAGTGAGCCATGCTGGCATCCCCAGGGGATATACATATGTAAATATTTTGGTGTAACTGTAAATGGGATTGACTGCTTAATTCCCATTTCTGCTTCTTAATTTTTGCTGTAACTAAAGCAATGGATTTCTGTACATTGATTTTTGTATCCTGCAACATTACTGATATTGTATATCAATCCTAGTAGTTTTGAGAGTAGTCTTTAAGGTTTTTTTTTTTTTTTTTTTAAGATTTATTTATTTATTTGAGACAGAGACAGAGAGAGAACGAGTATGAAAGAAAGGGAGAAGTAGGCGCTCAGGAAGCCTGACAAGAGGCTCCATCCCAGAACACTGGGATCATAAACTGAGCTGAAGGCAGATGCTTATCTGACTGAGCCACCCAGGCAGCTTAGGTTTTTCATATAGAGTATCATGTCATCTGCAAATAGTAAAAGTTTGACTTCTTCATTGCTGATTTGGATGCCATTTATTTATTTATTTACTTACTTACTTATTTACTTTGTCTGATTGCTATGGCTAAGACTTCCAGTACTATGTTAAATAACAGTAGTGAGAAAGGACATTCCTGCCTTGTTCCTGACTGAAGAGAAAAAAGTCTCCATTTTCCCCCATGGTGGATAATATTAGCCTTCAGTTTTTCATATATGGAGTCTGTTCCCTCTGAAACTACTTTGTTGAGGGCTTTTATCCAATGCATTTCTGCATCTATTGAAGTTTGTTGATTTATATAATCACATGGTTCTTATCTTTACTTTTATTAATGTGGAGTATCACATTGATTGCTTTGCAATTATTGAACCACACTTGCAGCCCAGAAATAAATCCCACTTGATCCTGTTGAATGATCTTTTTAATGCATTGTTGAATTCAGTTTGCTTGTTTTTTATTGAAAATTTTGGCATCCATGTTGACCAGAGATATTAGACTGTAGTTCATTTTTTTAGTGGAGTCATTATATGATTTTTGGTGTCAGGAAAATAGCCTCATAGAATAAATTTGAAAGACTGTTTTATTTTTGATACTTTGAGAAGAATATGTATGAATTCTTCTTTCATAGGTAGAATTCATCTGTGAAGGTATCTGGCCCTGCACTTGTGTTTATTGGGATTAGTTTTTGACTAGTGATTCCATTTATTTGCTGGGTATTGATTGGTCTGTATAAGTTTCTATTTCTTCCTGCTTCAGTTTTGATGTTTATGTTTATAAAAATTTATCAATTTCTTCTAAGTTGTCCAAGTTGTGTAATTTTTCATAGTATTATTGAATGTATTTCTGTGGTGTTGATTGTTATTTATCCTCTTTCATTTTTTGAATTTTTTTTGCTTGGAGCTTTCTTTCTTTTTTTTTTTTTTTCTTTTTCATAAGTCTGGCTAGAGGTTTATCAAATTTATTAGTTTTTTCAATAAATCAGCTCCTAGTTTCATTGATCTTTTCTACTGTTTTTGTTTTGTTTTGTTTTGTTGTTTGGTTTCTATATCATTTATTTCTGCTGTAAGTTTCATTATTTCCTTCCTTCTGCTGTTTTAGCTTAGGCTTCTTATTTATTTATTTATTTATTTATTTATTTATTTGGCTCTTTTAACTGTAAGGATAGAATGTATATTTGATGTGTTTCTTGCTTCTTGAGGTAGGCCTGTGTTGCTTTACAATTCCCTCTTTGGACCTAGGTTGTTCAAGTCCCATACTATTATTGTCTTATTATCAATTAACTTCTTTGGGTTTGTTTTTAAATGTTACAAATACTCGGTCCTCCAGTGTGAGTGCATAGGATTTACAGATGTTTTATATTCTTGTTGAATTTTCCCCTTAATGTTTATATAATACCCTTCTGTCTCTCTTTAAAGTGTTTGTTTTAAAGTCTTTTCTAATACACAGTATAAACCAGTGACTTAGACAAAATTCCAAGATAGAGAAATACATCCTTAAGAACCGGATAAGGACACAGCCAGAGTTGTACAAGAAACAGATATGACTAACTGCCTCTAGAATTCATTTCACTTGCCCACCTCCTGTCCAGCAACTCTCAGTTTGTTCTCTATAGTTGAGTCTCTTATGATGTTCCTCCCTCTCATTTTCTCCCTTACCTGTGTTTTGTTTCTAAATTCCATATGTGAGTGAAGTCTTATGGTATTTGTCTTTCTCTGACTTATTTCACTTACCATAATACACTCAAGCTCCATCCAGGTTATTGCAAACAACAAGATTTCATTTTTTGATAGCTGAGTAATATTCATATCACTTCTTTATCCATTCAATAGTCAATGGGCATTTCAGGTCTCTCCATAATCCTAGATAATGCTGCTATAAACATTGGGGGTGTATGTGCCTCTTCAAGTCAGTATTTTTGTATTCTTTGGGTAAATAGCTAGTAGTACAATTGCTTGGCCATAGGATATTTCTATTTTTAGCTTCTTGAGGAAACTCCATACTGTTTTCCAGAGGGGCTGCACCAGTTTGCATTCCCACCAAATTGTAAGAAGTTTCCCGTTTTACCACATCCTTGACGTACCTTTTGTTTTCTGTGTTGTTAATTTTAGCTATTCTGACAGGTATGAGGTGATATCATATTGTACTTTTGATTTGTATTTCCCTGATGATAAGTGATGTTGAGTATCTTTTCATGTGTTGGTTAGACTTCTGTATGTCTTTGAGAAAACGTCCGTTCATATCTTCTGCCCATATCTTACATGGATTATTGCTTTTGGAGTGTTGAGTTTGATGAGTTCTTTGTAGATTTTGGATACTAACCCCTTAACAGTTATGTCATTTGAAAATATCTTTTCCTATTCTATAGACTGTCTTTTTGTTTTCTTGATTATTTCCTTCACTGTGCAGAGATTTTTATCTTAATAAAGTCTAATTGTTCATTTTTGTTTCTGTTTCCCTTGCCTTGGGCGATGTGTCTAATAAGAAGTTGCTATGGCCAATGTCAAAGAGGTTGCTGCTCTTTTCCTCTAGGATTTTGCTGGCTTCCTGTCTCACATTTTGGCTTTTTGTCTATTTTGGTGTATGGTGTAAGAAAGTGGTCCAGTTTCACTCTTTTTCATGTAGCTGCAGAGTTTTCCCAAAACCATTTGTTAAAGAGACTGTCTTTTATACATTGGATATTCCTTCTTCCTTTCTCAAAGATAAGTGGCCATAGTTGTGGGTCTATTTCTGGATTTTGCCTTCTGTTCCATTGATTTATGTGTCTGTTTTTGTCCTACTACCATGCTGTCTTGATGAATAAAGCTTTTTAAATATCTTGAAGTACAGAACTGTGATGACTCCAGGTTTGCTTTTCTTTTTCAAGATCACTTTGTCTATTCAGTGCCTTCTCTGGTTCCATATAAATTTAAGGATTTGTTGTTGTTGTTGTTCTAGCTGTGTAAAACATGATATTGGTACTTTGCTAAGGATTGTATTAAATGTGTACATTACTTTGGGTAGTATAGACCCTTTAACAATAATTTGTTCTTCCACTCCATATCCATGGAATAATTTTTTCAATTTTGTGTCATCTTCAATTTTTTCATAGTTTTTATATAGATTTCATAATACAGATCTTTGACTTCTTTGGTTAGGTTTACTGATAGCTATCTTATGAATTTAATGCAATTGCAGATGGGATCATTCTCTTGATTTGCTTTCTGGTGTTTCATTATTGGTGTATAGAAATGCCACAGATTTCTGTATGTTGTTTTTGCATCCTGTGGCTTAGTATCCTGTGGCAGTGGTATTAGTTCTAGCAATTTTTTGGTAGAGCCTTTTGGATTTTTGACGTAGAACATCACATCATATGAGAATAGGGAAAATTTATTTCTTCCCTGTCAATTTCTATGCCTTTTATTTCTCTTTGTTTGCTGATTGCTGAGGCTAGCACTTGCAGTGCAATGTTAAAAACAGTGGTATGAGTAAATATCCCTGTCTTGTTCCTGACCTTAGAGGAAAAGTTCTTAGTTTTCCCTACTGAGGATGGTATTTCCTGTGGGTCTTTCATCTATGTACTTTTGGATATTGAGGTATGTTCCCTCTATCCCTACTTTGTTGAGAGGTCTTTTTTTTTTAATTTTTTATTTATTTTTAAAATTTCTTTCCAGTGTTCCAGAATTCATTGTTTATGCACCACACCCAGAGCTCTATGCAATACGTGCTCTCCATAATGCCCACCACTAGGCCCCCACAACCTCCCATCCCCCACCCCTCCAAAACCCTCAGATTGTTTTTCAGAGTCCATAGTCTCTCATGGTTCACCTCCCCCTCCGATTTCCCCCAACTCACTTCTCTCCATCTCCCCATGTACCCCGTGTTATATCTTATGCTCCATAAATAAGAAAAACCATATAAAAATTGACTCTCTCTGCTTGACTTAATTCACTCAGCAAATCTCTTCCAGTCCCTTCCATGTTGATACAAAAGTTGGGTATTCATCCTTTCTGATGGAGGCATAATACTCCATAGAGTATATGGACTACATCTTCCTTATCCATTCGTCTGTTGAAGAGCATCTGTGGCCACTGCTGCTATTAACATTAGGGCACAGATGGCCCTTATTTTCACTACATCTGCATCTTTGGGGTAAATACCCAGTAGTGCAATTGTAGGGTCATAGGGAAGCACTATTTTTAATTTCTTAAGGAATCTCCACACTGTTTTCCAAAGTGGCTGCACCAACTTGCATTCCGACCAACAGTGTAAGAGGGTTCTCCTTTCTCCACATCCTCTCCAACACACATTTTTTTATGTCTTGTTAATTTTGGCCATTCTAACAGGTGTAAGATCGTATCTCAATGTGGTTTTGATTTGAATCTCCCAGATATAGACCCTCAACTCTATGGTCAAATAATCTTCGACAAAGAAGGAAAAAATATACAGTGGGCAAGAGTCTCTTCAATAAATGGTGCTGGGAAAATTGGACAGCTATGTGTAGAAGAATGAAACTCGACCATTCTCTTACACCATGCACAAAGATAAACTCGAAATGGATAAAAGGCCTCAATGTGAGGAGGAATCCATCAGAATTCTAGAGGAGAACATGGGCAGTAACCTCTTTGACATTGGTCACAGCAACTTCTTTCAAGGTATGTCTCCAAAGGCAAAGGAATCAAAAGCGAAAATGAATTTTGGGGACTTCCTCAAGATCAAAAGCTTCTGCACAAAGGAAACAGTCAACAAAACAAAGAAACAACCCACGGAATGGGAGAAGATATTTGCAAATTACAATACAAAGGGCTGATATCCAGGATTTAAAAAGAACTCCTCAAACTCAACACACGCAAAGCAGATAATCATGCCAAAAAAATGGGCAGAAGACATGAACAGACACTTCTCCAATGAAGACATACAAATAGCTAACAGACACATGAAAAAATGTTCATCATCACTAGCCATCAGGGAGATCCAAATCAAAACAACATTGAGATACCACCTTACACCAGTTAAAAGGCTAAAATTAATAAGACTGTTAAGAGTTTTATCAAGAATGGATGTTGTACCCTGTGAAATGTTTCCTTTGCATGTATTAAGAATATCATATGGTTCTTTTTCTTTCTTTTATTAATGTTGTGTATTACATTCACTGATTTGTGTTTACTACACAATGCCTGAAGGCCAAAAGTACATCCCACTTGATCATGGTGAATAATTCATTTCATGTACTGTTGGACTCAGTTTGCTAGTATCTTGAGGAAAGTTTGTGTATCCATGCCCATGAGGGATATTGGCCTGTAATTCTCCCTTTTAGTGGGGTCTTTGTCTGGTTTTGGTCAAGGTAATGCTGATCTCTTAGAATGAGTTTGGAAGTTTTCCTTCCATTTCTAGTTTCGGAATAACCTGAGAGGAATAGGTATTAAATCCTCTTTTTATCTTTTGTAGAGTTCCACTGGGAAGCCTTCTGGCCCTGGAGTTTTTATTCTTAAAAGTTGAGGATTTTTTTTATTACTTGTTACATGGTATTTATTGTGATTTCTCCTCTTTCATTACTGATTTCATTTATTTGGGTCCTTTCTCTTCCTTTAGATAGGTCTGGCTAAGTGTTCATCAATTTTTTTAAAGATTTTATTTATTTATCAGATAGAGATCACAAGTAGGCAGAGAGGCAGACAGAGAGAAAGGGGGAAGCAGGCTCCCTGCTAAGCAGAGAGCCCTATGCAGGGCTCAATCCCAGGACACTGGGATCATGACCTGAGCTGAAAGCAGAGGCTTTAACCCACTGAGCCATCCAGGCGCCCCAGGGTTCATCAATTTATTAATTCTTTCAAAGAATCACCTCCTAGTTTTTTTAATCTTTTCTACTGTATTTTTATTGTTGTTACTGTTCATAAAGAATGTATATGTATATGTGTATATATATATGAATATAGAATATATAAAATATAGAATATATTTATTTTGGCTCTAAACTTATATTATTTCCCTTCATCAGCTGGTGTTAAACTTCATTTGCTGTTCTTTTTACAGCTCTTTTAGGTGTAAAGTTACTATTTGAGACTTTTTTGCTTCTTGAGGTGGACCTGTATTACAATATACTTCCCTCTTACAGCTGCTTTTGTTGCATCTCAAAGGTTTTGGACTGGACTGTTTCCATTTTCATTTGCTTCCATGTATTTTTTTTTTTTTGTATTTCCTTTTTAATTCCCTGGTTAACAAAATCATACTTTAGAAAGATCTTCTTTAATTTCCACAAATTTGTGGCCTTTCTAAAATTTTTATTTTAGTTGAAAAGTTTAATAGCATTTGGGTCAGAGAATGTGCATGATGTGATCTCAAAAATTTTGTATTTGTTGACGCTTGATTTGTGATGCAGTATGTGATCTATTCTGGAGAATATTCCATGGGCACTCAAAAAGAATGTTCTGCAGCTTTAGGATGAAATGTTCTGAATGTATAGGTTAAGTCCATTGGATCCAGTGTGTCATTCAAAGCCATTGTTTCACTATTCGTCTTCTGCTTAGATGATCTCTTCCATTGATGCAAGTGAGGTGTTAAAGGCCTCTACTATTTTTGCAATATCATCAATGAGCTTCTTTTTATTTATTTATATATTTGGGTACTACCAAGTTGAGTGTATACATATATACAATATTAAGATCTTTTTGTTGGGTAGACCCTTTTATTATTTTACAGTGCTCTTGTTAGTCTCCTGTTAAAGTCTTTTTTAAATTATTTTTATTATGTTCAGTTAGCCATCATATAGAACATCAATAGTTCTTGATGTAGTGTTCAATGATTTCAGCTGTGTATAACCCACAGTGCTCATCATAACACACTCCCCAATATCCATCAACTGCCTAACCCATCCTCCAATCCCAATCACCCCTGAAACCCTCAGATCATTTCCTGGAGTCCATAGTCTCTCATGGTCTTCTCTCCCTCTGATTTCCCTCCCTTCAGTTTTCCCTTCCTTCCCCTAATGTCCTCGGTGCTATTCCTTATGTTCTGCACATGAGTGAAACTATATAATTTTCTTTCTCTGTTGACTTATTCACTTAGCATAATCCCCTCCAGTTCCATCCATGTTGATGCCTGTGGTGGGTATTCATCCTTTCCAATGGCTAAGTAGTATTCCATTGTATATATTAACCACATCTCCTTTATCCATTCATCTGTTGAAGGGCATCTCAGTTCCTTCCAGTTTAGTTATCATGGACATTGCTGCTATGAACATTGGGGTGCATGTGGCCCTTGTTTTCTCTACATCTGTCTCTTTGGGGTAAGTACCCAGTAGTACAGTTGCTGGGTTGTAGGGTAATTCTATTTTTAATTTTTTTTAATTTTTAATTTTTAAAATTTCTTTTCAGTGTACCAGAATTCATCGTTTATACACTGCACTCAGTGCTCCATGCAATGAGTGCCCTCCATAATACCCACCACCAGGATCACCCTACATCCCACCCCCTGCCCCTTCAAAACCCTCAGATTGCTTTTAAGAATCCATTATCTCTCACGGTTCAGCTCCCCCTCCAATTTACCTCAATTCCCTTCTTCTCTGTATCTCCCCATGTCCTCTGTGTTATTTCTTATGCTCCACAAATAAGTGAAACCATATGATAATTGACTCTCTCTGCTTGACTTATTTCACTCAGTATAATCTCTTCCAGTGCCATCCATGTTGATACAAAAGTTGGGTATTCATCCTTTCTGGTGGAGGCATAATACTCCATAGTGAATATGGACCACATCTTCCTTATCCATTTGTCCGTTGAAGGGCATCTTGTTTTTTTCCACATTTTGGCGACTGTAGCCATTGCTGCCATGAACATTGGGGTACAGATGGCCCTTCTCTTCACTACATCTGGATCTTTGGGGTAAATACCCAGTAGTGCAATTGTAGGGTCATAGGGAAGCTCTATTTTTAAATTTTTAAGGAATCTCCACACTGTTTTCCAAAGTGGCTGTACCAACTTGCATTCCCACCAAAGGTGTAAGAGGGTCCCCCTTTCTCCACATCCTCTCCAACACATGTTATTTACTGTCTTGTTAATTTTGGCCATTCTAGCTGATGTAAGGTGGTATATCAATGTGGTTTCTATTTTAATCTCTCCACACTATTTTCCAAAGTGGCTGAACCAGCTTGCATTCCCATCAACAGCAAAAGAGGGTTCCCCTTTCTCCACATTCTCTCCAACATTTGTTGTTTCCTGTCTTGTCAATTTTTGCCATTCTAAATGGTGTAAAGTGGTGTCTCAATGTGGTTGATTTAAATTTCCCTTATGGCTAATGGTGTTGAACATGTTTTCATGTGTCTATCAGCCATTCATAGGTCTTCTTTGGAGAAATATCTGTTCATGCCTTCTGCCCATTTTCAACCCAATTAGTTGGTTTTTTGGGGTGTTGAACTAGAGAAATTCCTTACAGATCTTGAATACCAGCCCTTTATGTGTAATGTCATTTGAAAATATCTTCTCCCATTCCATGGGTTGTCACTTAGTTTTGTTGATTGTTTCCTTTGCTCTACAGAAGCTTTTTACCTTGATGAAGTCCCACAAGTTAATTTTTGGTTTTGTTTCCCTTGCCTTTGGAGACATGTCTTGAAAGAAGTTGCTGTGCCCAGTTTTGAAGAGTTTACTGCTTATGCTCTCTTCAAGGATGTTGATGGATTCCTGTGACATATTGAAGTATTTTGTCCCTTTTGAGTTTATCTTTGTGTATTGTGTAAGAGAGTGGTCGGGTTTCATTCTTCTGTATGTAGCTTCCAATTTTCCCAATACCATTTATTAAAAGGACTTTTTTCCATGGATATTTTTTCCTGATTTGCCAAATATAAGTTGACCATAGATTTGAGGGTCCATTTCTGGGCTCTCTCTGCTGTTCCACTTATCTGTGTGTCTGTTTCTGTATCAATACCATGCTGTCTTGGTGATCACAGCTTTGTAATATAGCATGAAGTCAGGCAACGTGATGCCACCAGCTTAATTTCCATTTTTCAACTTTCCCTTGGCGATCTGGGGTCTTTTCTTGTTCCACACAAGTTTTAGGATTGTTTGTTCCATCAGTTTGAAAAATGTCAATGGTATTTTGACAGGGATGGCATTGAAATTATAAATTCATCTGGGCACCATAGATATTTTAACTATGTTTACTCTTCCAGTCCATGTGCATGGAATGTTTTTCTATCTTTTTGTGGCCTCTTCAATTCCTTGCATAAGTGTTTTGTAGTATCTAGAGTACAGACCCTTTACCTCTTTGGTTAGGCTTATTCCTAGGTACCTTATGGTTTTTGGTGCTATTAATATTAAATGGATTCAATTCCGTAATTTCCATTTTTCAATTATATTGTTAGTGTGTAGAAAAGCAACTTAATTCTGTGCATTGATTTTGTATCATGTCACATTGCTGAACTACAGTATGAGTTCTAGTAATTTGGGGTTGAAGACTTTTGGGTTTACCACAAAAGGTATCATGTCATCTGAAAAGAGAAAGAGTTTGACATTTTTTTTTTTTGCCAATTTGAATGTCTTTTATTTTATTTGTTGTTGTTGTTGTTTAATTGTTGATGCTAGGACTTGTAGTACTATGCTGAAGAGCTGTGGTGAGAATGGGCATCCCTGTCATGTTCCTAACCTTAAGATAAAAGTTCTTAGTTTTCCACCATTGAGGAGTATATTTGCTCTGGGCTTCTGATAGATAGTTTTTAAGAAATTGAGGGATGATCCCAGTATCCCTACACTCTGAATAATTTTAATAAGGAAAGGATGTTGTATTTTGTCAAAAGCTTTTTTCTGCATCAATTTAGAGGATCAGATCGTTCTTGTCCATTCCTTTATTAATGTGTTCTATCACACTAATTGATTTGTGGGTGTTGAACCACCCATGCATCCCAGGAATAAATCACAGATAGTTGTGATGTTCAAAGTACTGTTGGATCATACTGGCTAGGATATTGTTGAGAATTTTGGCATCCTTATTCATCAGCGATATTGGTCTCTAATTTTTGTCTTTGATGGGGTCTTTTTCAGGTTTTGGGATCAAGGTAATACTGACCTCATAGGATGAATTTGGAAGTTTTCCTTCTCTTTCTCTTTGCTGAAACAACTTCAGGAGAACAGATACTATTTCTTCCTTAAATGTTTGGTATAATTCTCCTGAGAATTTTTCTGGCCCTAAAATCTTGTTTCTTGGGAAGGTTTTATTTATTTATTTATTTATTTATTTATTATCAAGGCTTCACTCTTATTACCAGTGATTGGTCGATTTAGATTATCTATTTCTTCCTGTTTCTGTCTTGGTAGTATAGAAGTTTCCAGTAAGGCATCCATTTCTTCCAGGTTGCTTAATTTATTGGCATATAGTTTCAACAATAATTTGTAATAATTGTTTTTATTTACTTGGTGTTAGTCGTGAATTCTCCCCTTTCATTCATAATTTTACTAATTTTGGACCTTTTTTTTTTTTTATTTTGGGTAAGTCTTGCCAGTGGTTTGTCCATCTTATTTATTCCTTCAAAGAACCAGCTTCTAGTTTCATTGATCTGCTCTACTATATTTTTGGTTTCTAATTCATTGATCTCTGCTCTAATCTTAATTATTTCTCTTTTATTTCATGGCTGCAGCTTTATGTGATGTTCTTTCTCTAGTTCTTTAAGGTATGAAGCTAATTTATGTATTTGGGATTTTTCTTTTTCTTTTTTTTTTTTTTTTTTTAGTGAGGCTTGGATGGTTATATATCTCCCTTTTTAGAGTGCCTCTGCTATATCCCATAGTTTTTGGACCAATGTTCTTTCATTCACATTGGTTTCCACGAATTGTTTAAGTTAATTTCCTGGGTGACCCAAACATTCTTTAGCAGGGTGGCAATTGAGTTCCAAGTTTTTGAATTCCTTCCAAATTTGTTCTTGTGATTGAGTTCCAGTTTCAAAGCATTGTGGTCTGAAAATATGCAGGGAATAATCTCAATCATTTAGTATCAGTTGTTCCCTGATTTGTGACCCAGTATGTGGTCTATTCTGGAGAAAGTTCCATAAGCATTTCAGAAGAATGAATATTCTGTTGTTTTAAGGTGGAATGTTCTGTACATATCTATGAAGTCCATCTAGCCCAGTGTGTAGTCAAAGATCTTGTTTCTTTCTTGATTTTCTGCTTAGATTAACTGTCTACTGCTGAGAATGGAGTGTTGAAGTCTCCTACTATTAAGGTATATTTATCAATATTGTTCTTCATTTTAATACTTGGCTTATGTAGTTGGTTGCCCCCATGTTGAAGGCATAGATATTTACCATTGGCAGGTCTCCTGGTTGGATAGACCCTTTAGGAGTGATATAGTGTCCTTATGTATCTATTATGACACACTTTAGCTTATAATCTAATTTGTCTGATATAAGAATTGCTATCCCAACTTACTTTGAAGGTCCATTTTCATGAAAAATTGTTCTTCATCCCCTCATTTTCAGTCTGGATGTGCCTCTAGGTTCAAATGAGTCTTTTGTAGATAGCATGTGGTTGGGTCATGTCTTTTTATCCAGTCTGCAAAACTGTATCATTTCATGGGAGCATTTAGGCCATTCACATTGAAAGTGATTATTGAAAGATGATTTTAGTGCTATCATATTGCCTGTGAAACACGTTTCTATAGATTGTCTCTGTAAACTTCTGGTCTATACTACTTTTGAGTTCTTTCTTCTTTATTAGAACATCCATTAATATTCCTTGCAGGGCCGCTCAGTGGTCATGTATTATTTCAGTTTCTGCCCTCCTGCAAGCTCCTTACCTCTCCCTCTGTTCTAAATGACAGCTTTACAGAATAAAGTATTGCTGGATGCATGTTCTTCTCATTTAGTACCCTGAATGTCTTTCCAGCCCTTGATGGCTTGCCAGGTCTCTGTAGACAGGTATGACATTATTCTGATGGTCCTTCCTCTCTGCATACATAAGAAATCTCTTCCCCCTAGGTGCCTTTGGGATTATTTCCTTGGATCTAAGATCTGGTAGTTTTACTATTATACATTGAGGGGTTCATCTGTTTTCTATGATCTTGGGAGTGGTCCTTTCTGTCTCTTGGGCATGAATTCTTATTTCCTTCCCAGACTAAGAAAGTTCTCAATTACAATTTGCTCAAATATGCCTTTCAGTCCTCTCTCTCCCTCCACCCCCTCTGGGATCCCGATATTTTTGAATTTGGAACATTTCATGACATCATTTAATATCTCTCAGTCTGCTCTCTTGGACTTTAAGTTGTTTTCCCCAGGCCTGCTTTGTTTCCTTCTTTTCTATCATCTTATCTTCTAGCTCACTAATTTGTTCTTCTGCCTAGTTTACCCTGGCAGTCAAAATATCCATTATAGAGTGCATTTCATTGATAGCATTTTTAAGTTCAACCTGATTGGATCTCCTTTATCCCCTTAGAGATTTTATGTTGTTGATATTATATTTCTCAAGCCTAGATATTGACTTCATAATTGTTACTCTGAAGTCTATCTCTGACATCTTGCTTATATCCTTATCCATTAGGTCTGTTACAGTCTCTGATTCTTTTCTTTGTTGGAGGTTCTTCCTCTTAGTCATTCTGTTGGGGAGTAGTTGAAGGATTGTACAGAGTCCAAAGTATTAACCACGACCCAAGGAAGATATACTTGTTTTATAGGGACCCTAGGGTTGTCATATTCTCTTTATTTCAGCCTGTCTTCTGTGAGAGAGGTCTGTCATGCTGTTATTCTGTTCAAGTAGAGTTGCACTGCTCCTTGTCAGAGGCCACATGTGCTCAGTGGTAACTAACATTTTGAGCTTTTGTTCTCTAGCAGTTATCCCTGGTAGCTTTCTGTGTCTCTCCCAAGAGTCAGAGCAAAAGCGACCACACTGAAACCTCTGTCCCAGAACAGAGAAATTGTAGTCTGCTCTTCACTGAGCTTTCCAGAACACACATTCTCTATTTGTCTATGCTGCTAAATACTGCAGCCTCCCTGGTTGTGCATCCCACAACAACTCTCCTGGATGTGGATCCCAGGGCGAGGCACATCTTTGCCTTTTGTGCTTCTAAAACTGTGAGCCACCCCCAGTTTTCACATATGAACCCATTGCTCTGGGATTCTGTCTGGGAGCTGGACTAAAGTATTTTCTCTGCTGCCACCTGTTTAGGAGCCTGTGCCTTGACCACAGAGTGGGAGTTTTGCACTCTGGTGTTATATCACGTTCCCAGAGCCAGGTTGTGGCGACCCCCCCTCTGTTTATCTTCCACTATCTGCTTGCGGAATCATGCCTCCACCCTTTATACCTTGAGACTGCTGGATATTTTCTGCTTGTAGAGATCCAGATCTATAATCTTATAGCTCAGGCTGATTTTGTGGGTGTTCAGAATGGTTTGGTAGATATCCAGCTAAATTCAGGGGACTGGTTGTAATAGGGTACCCTACGCCTCCACCATCTTCCCCCCAACCAACAACTTCTTTTAGATGTATCTTAAGAGGCATGGGAAATAAAAGCAAAAATATACTATTGGGACTTCATCAAAAGAAACACTTCTGGGGTGCTTGGGTGGCTCAGTTGATTAAGTGTCTGACTCTTGATTTTGGCTCAGGTCGTGATCTTGTTGTGAGATTGAGTCCAAAGTCAGGCTCCATACTCAGTGATAATTCTGCTTGAGATTCTTTCCTTCTGCCCCTCCCCCACTCTTTCTCTCTAAATTAAATTAAAAAATCTTTAAAAAATACAATCAAATGAAAGTTAAAAATAAATCTTCTGTATAGCAAAGGAAAAAATGAAAACTAAAAAGCAACCTATATAATTGGACAAGATATTTTCAAATGACATATTTGATAAAGCGTTAGTATCCAAAATATAAAAAACCTTATTAAACATCACCCCCAAAAAACAAAGAATCCAGTGGAAAAAAATGGGCAGAAGATATGAGTAGACAATTTTCCAAAAGAGACATCCAAATGACCAATAGACACATGCATATATGCTCAACATAACTCATTTATCAGGGAAATACAAATCAAAACTAAATGAGCTATCACCTCACACCTGTCAGAATAGCTAAAATTAACAACACAGGGAACAACGGTTGATAGCAAGGATGTGGAGAAGGGGGAACGCTTTTCCATTGTTTTTGAATATGCATGCTGGAGCATCCAGTGTGGATAATAGTTTGCATGTTAATTACAGTTAATTACAGAAGTACTATATGAGCCACCAATTGCAAAATTAGGTATTTATCCAAATACAAGAAATACTAACTCAAAAGGATACACATATCCTAATATTTATGCAGCATTATCTCTAATAGCTAAGTCATCTAAACAATCCAAATGTCCATTGTTTTATGAATGAACTAAGAAGTGGTGGTATATACATTTGATGGACTCATACAGAGTCATAAAAAATAATGAAACCTTTCCATTTGCAAATACATGGATGGAGCTAACATGTATTATGCTAAATGAAATAAGTCAGTCTGAGAAAATCAAACACCATATATTTTCATCCATATGTGGAATTTAATAAAGAAAACAAATGAACAAAATGAATAAAAAGGACAGATAGGCAATCTAAGAGACAAACTCTGAAATGTAGAGAACAAACTAATGGTTACCAGAAGAGAGGCAGGTGGGTGGATGGGTGATGTGTGTGATGGGGATTAAGGAGTTCACTTGTGGTGAATACCAGGTGTTGTACAGAATTGTTGATTTTCTATATTGTATATCTGAAACTAATATTACTCTGTTAACTAACTGGAATTTAAATAAAAACTTAAGGGGCACCTGGGTGGCTCAGTGGGTTAATCCTCTGCCTTTGGCTCAGGTCATGATCTCAGGGTCCTGGGATCGAGCCCCACATCGGGCTCTCTGCTCAGCAGGGGACCTGCTTCCTCCTCTCTGCCTGTGTCTCTGCCTACTTGTGATCCCTGTCTGTCAAATAAATAAATAAAATCTTAAAAAAAAACTTAAAAAAGATAAATGAACTCATTAGATGTTATTTTTGCATTAATATTAGGAAATCATGATAAGTAATTATTCATGAGAAAATACATAATTTATGTGTGCTGCTTCTGATTTGGCTGTAAGTCTTTACTCAGACAATTCCCAAAGTACTTTGTCTTTAAAATATTCTGTACTACCATACTCTGTATTTCATTGTTTGACTAAAAAACCTATTAGCACCTTTGAAAGTGTCCAGTGAATTATAAAATTACAGTAAAAAACTTTGTTTTATATATTTTAAGAATTTATCAGAACAAAATCTTATTAAAAAAAAACTATAAGAAATGATTTGAAGGCAACCTATACATGAAATACATAACATTCTCCTTTTAGATAAAATAATAAAACATTGTTTTCTGTGAAAATGGAAAAAAAATTACATCAACATGTAGAATATTTGTGCCATTAAAAATATCATTTATTTTCGGTGACTAGTACACACCATGAAAAACCTAAAACCTCACAAAAGGCAGAAATCTACAAAGTGCAGCAAGGTTCTAAGAAAAAGAATACATGATCTAAAAAAAAAAAAAAAAAAGAAAGAAAGAAAAAAAGTTTTTTTTCCCCTTGGGTCCTGTCACTACGTTTTAATAAAACCACCTTTTTTTTTTTTTTTTTTTGCACTAAGTCATCTTGAAGAATTTTTTCTTGCCCATTTTGCTTCTGAACCTCACAGACAATCACATTATTTTTGTTCACAAAGTGGGGCCTAAGTCTTCTCATCTGGACTTGGAGCCTCAGTGCAAACCTGGTGAGTACTTCCTCTTGTCTTCCTTTACTTTCATTTCAGGGATTTTTCAAGGAATATGGTGGTAATGGAACACTTTCAATTGCTCAGGCTGCAATCCTGCAGCCAGTGGCTAGTCTATGGAAAGGAATAAGAAGCTTGTCTTTTGGCTGGAAGCTATAACCCTGGACAGAATGGTAATAAGACCCAGAAACTCGATGCCCTCTCTTTATTCCTATTCTTGTACAAAGTTGTCTTTCCTAGGTATGGGACAGTCACCTAAGCTACTAGGAAGGCTGCTGGTCTTAAGACTCCTTTGTAAAATTTCCTCCTCATTAGTCTAATGTGGTCCCCTTCAAATCTCTGGTCTAACCACTTCTGGTCATAAGACCTCCACTTGGAGCTGGCTGAAACAGGAAGCCAAATGAATTAAAACTGAACCAAGGATCATTTTCTAGGGAAATTGGCTGTAAGGACTAGGTGTGTTAGAATATCACTTAGACCATGATGGATTTCTATCTTAACTGCTTTGTCAATGTCCCCCCTACTAACTACTTAAATTACAAAATTGGGTAATTCCCTCTTGTAAAACTTTTCTAGTGTCTTCTATGGTTTAAAAAAGTGGGTTCTTCATGGCACAGCACAGCACAGAACAACATGGTTCTTTGGTCCATTCACCAGCACCCATTTTTAGTCTAGAATGAAATGAGAAACTTGGAGGAAAACAGCATGCTTCCTATAGGGCACAGTAGTAATCATAGAGATTTTGTTTCCGGGACACCTCCTGTTGTTTTGACACCAGGAACCTCTGGCATATTCTGTGTGGGAAGCCACTTTGAGGCTTGGATGGAGGGATAGATTTTCTTGAAAATGGACCTTCTCTAGACGTCTTTGGTTCCCAACGACTCTCCCTTGGGATGCCTTTTACCCCACCAGAAACAATTCAAATTGGAAGATTTAAAAAGATAACTGATCTTCTATAACAATGTATGGCCTCTGTAATCCTTAGGATATGAGGAAAATGTACGATTAATGGGATATTAAACTTCAATATGACCTATCAGTTTTATCACTTATACAGAAAACTGGGCAAATGGACAGATGTACCCCACGTCCAGCCCTGCATGGACCTAAATCAGGACCCCGACCTAAGGACTTCTTCCAAAATGTGTTTGGCTGCTAATCAGGCTAATAAACTACCTCCTGATATATTGAATGATAATTGTCTAAATAAGCATCCTCCTAATAAAACCCAGGTTGCGAAAGGAAACATTCCCTTAACAAAGGGAATGCTAACTCTCTCTCATTGTTCCTCCTCCTATTAAATCCAGGTTTTTCTTGCTGTACGTGAGGACTTCTCCCTCATAGCCAGAATTTCTCAGGGTTATTAGCTATGATAATTGAAGTTGACTGTCTCTGGTTAGTCTCCCCTGGGATAGGGACATTAGGGAATATTCCTAAGCAACTGCCAAAACACCTTTTGTTTTGAGGATGCTCCCTGTCTTTTCTGTCTCAATATGGACTGCCTATTTTCATATCTGACATGACAACCTTTATGATGGGGAGTTCTCTTTCTCTGCCCTCTGGGCTTTTATCTACCTCCAACCTTGCTAATGGCACCTCACCTCTTCCTCTCCCCCTTCTGTTTCTGTACAACTTTGGGTATGGTCTACATGACTGTCTCCTATACCATCCTGGGTGCTCCTCCATTGGCTTCTGCCTTTGCTGTCATGAGGTGAAGAGTACCCTCTTGGACTTACATCAGTCAATTATCTGGGTAAAAATTAACAATGGAGAACGAATTAACTTTTCAGTGGACAGGTAAAACATATTTGGTATTTAATTTAAGTTTGTTCACTTTATTAAAATAAGCATGTCTTTAGAGATATCAGCATTAAATATGGAACTTTTATTTACGAAAGTTTACTAAAGGTCAAATAAGCTCATGTTATCTCTGTTACAGTTTGTTAACAAAATGACTTAAAATGGTGGTTAATTTTGTCTTTCTCAGAGTTTTCATGGATAATTGTTAAGATAGCTTTCAAAGTCTTTGGTAACCTGATACTTTAAAGTTTTTCTTGGGTAATAAATTGAGTTGCATTCCTTGGATATCTAAGTATTTTCCAGATAAGATAAGACACTGAAATATTGATTTCTGAATGTAGGTTTTGCACTTTTGGCTTCTTATTGCAGAGAAGATGGGGATACTTGGGTCCATTGATAAACAAGTTCTGTGCTTCATTGAAAGATTGTTCTATAGGAAAACATCTTTTCCTTAAATTGTGTAATGTGTTTATAAAATTCAGATCTAAAGAATTCTGGTAAAACTGTTTACAATTGGTTACTACTTAGTTTTCATTGGGGACTATGGTTTCTAAGAGTTAAAATTCATCTTCTAGACCCAATCAAGACTGATGAAAATAAGGGAAGTAACTGAATGAAAAAGTTATAAGTTTATGAATGGAGATTTTTGGAATGGAATTTTATATGTGGTCAGGGCTAAGACTGAAATTAATGGATGCTGAAAGTACAATGGCATAAGATGGAAATTCTGCTTTTACTCTCTTAAAAAAAGACAAAGTGTTTTTGGGTTCTTGCTTTGCTTTGGATAAAAAAATGTAAACATTTTTTTTTCTCTTCTGTCTGCCTGGAAAACCAAAACTTATGTTTTGTCTTTATCAGGTCTTTGATTGCTTAAGATAGGTAAAGCTTCTCAATATTAAAGGAGCTAAGTTTTGGAGTGCCTGGGTGTCCCAGCTGGTTAAGTGGCTCAGGTCATGATCCTGGAGTCCCAAGATCAGGTTCCACATCAGGCTCCCTGCTCAGTGGGGCATCTGCTTCTCCCTCTGATCCTCTCCTCTCTCCCAAATAAATAAATAAAATATCTTAAAAAAGGAACTAAGTTTTGGTAGCGATGGTATAACCTTAACTATTTGCCTTTGGAATCTCTTATCTTTAACTGGGTTAAATAAGTAATGAAGTTTTAAGTTTTGTGATGATCTGTAATATGATTTAATTATGTGGTTTCTAAGGTTTTCTGAGGTTTTTAACAACCTTCCCCAAGATTAGAATTGTAAGTGAAGTTTCTTTGACTAATTAGGCTTGTTTATTTGGTATGCTATATTTTGGTATAAGGCCATCACTTGATATTCTGATTATTGAAGTGTTACAAAGAAAACAGAAACAACTGGAATTCCTTGATAGTTATATTATAATGAACTCTCATATCAAATCTTTAACCATGTCCATTTTTTAGTGCTTTTTCATTTATAGTTTTTGTTCATATTCTCTTGAAAAACATATTTCATCTTCAAGGAAATTCATAAAAAGAGGCTTTGACAATTATAGGGTTTTGATGTCTTTAAAATCATAAAATTAAAATTGGTAAGAATTTCTAGAACTAACTAAAAAAAGACTGCATTCAAACTGAACGAAAAATAATAATATAGAACTAAATGAACTGTGAAAAATGATTATACATTTTGGGAGTCATGTTTGAAACATTGGTGTTTCTCTTAAGTTTGCTCTTATAGATTAAGGAAAATTTATCTTAATATATCTATGATATACAGAAATATAAAATATTCCTTTGTGAACAAATTGAAGCATTTAACTTTTCTCTCTAGTGCAATCCTCTGAAACTAAAAAACAAACAAACAAAAAGCAACCAAAAATAAACCTTGGTTTTCTTTATTCCCTGTCAATATCAATTGTTTGCATAAGTTCAACAAAAATCTGGTTTCCTTGTAACAGGACACAATTGGAAACATTGGTTATTATTTCTTTGTTGTTTATTTTTATTTTATTTATTTATTATTTTTTAAATTTTTTTACTTTTTATAAACATATATTTTTATCCCCAAGGGTACAGGTCTGTGAATCACCAGGTTTACACACTTCACAGCACTCACCAAAGCACATACCCTCCCCC
>NC_081575.1:52912954-52919190 GCF_022355385.1 Mustela nigripes | reverse complement strand
GGTTTTCCCGTTCCAATACCCACAAGCTCTGCAACACTCAGACACCTCTGATCCTTCTGTGACCCTGCGGGACCTGAGGCCACGCTGACCCCGCGTGGGCTTCACCCCCGTTTAGTCTCTGGAGCAATGTCCCTCAGTGGAACAGACTTTTAAAAGTCCCAATTTTGTGCTCCGTTGCTCCGCCGCTTGCCGGGAGCCAGCTCCTCCCCCCAGGGGTCTATCTTCCCGTTGCTTTGGATTCATGTCTCCGCCAGTCCTACCTTTCAGAAAGTGGTTGTTTTTCTGTTTCCAGAATTGCTGTTCTTCTCTTCGATCTGTCGATGGATTTGTAGGTGTTTGCAATCTTTAGATAAGCTATCTAGCTGATCTCAGGCTAGCTGATGTAGTCTCACTCAGCCTGCTACTTCTCCGCCATCTTGACTCCTCCCTGGAAACATTGGTTATTTTACCAAGACTTTTGACTGGACCATAATACTTGATAGACATGCATAGACTCCAATAATACCATACAGCTTTAAGGAACTAAGGTTGACTTTATGAAGCCAGCAGAGTCCCTTGGAAAGTTTCACCTAATACCTTCCTTACAGAGTTTCCAGAAGACTTACGATGTGAATAAAAATTTCGCTTCCTGGCAGGTTAAGGAACCTCAAGATATTTTAGTAACCTCAATAAGAGGAATTCACCCAAATATACAGTATTACAGGAATGTCTGGTGGAAAGTATTTGGCTTGGTTTCTGACCTAGAGAGGAGACTAAAATTTCAATCTGAAGATTCCTTATAAAAATTTCTAGCAAAGCAGATTTTATATATGATCAACCACATTCTTGCTGAACTTATGTAAATAATTAGGCCAAGTTTATTAAATCTGTACTTTTGGGGTGCCGAGTGGCTCAGTAGGTTAAAGCCTCTGCTTTCAGTTCAGGTCATGATCTTAGGGTCTGCTTCCCCCCCCCCCTCTCTGCCTGCCTAACTGCCTACTTGTGAACTCTGTCTGTCAAATAAATAAAAATAAAGTCTTTAAAAAATCTGTACTTGTTTTTCAAATGAATTAGTTATGCTTTGGCTATCTTTGATAAAAAGTTAGGCTGGGTTAATTAATAAATCTCTAAATGAATATGCAGATAATATCCCCCCTAATCCTGATCTGACAGTTATTAACACCCCAGCCCATATAAATCCAGGAGGCATGGCTTATTTAAAGGATTAGAAGTCTAACACAGCAGGGTATTTAACTCCAAAATGGAAAGACCCCTACCAGGTCATATTATGTACTCCCACTGCCACAAAATTAGAAAGACATTCCTCATAGCCTCTTAAATCGTGAATTAAACCTGTATCTTCTGCACAGGAATTCAGTGTGGCAGCTAATGTGACTTCTTATACCTGCAAACCTGTGGAAGACCTAAAACTTCTCAAATAACAATGAAGGACTGGAAGAAAATTTAAGTCAACTATCAAAGGCCCTTATATTGGGCATCTTTTTTTTTTTTCTCATAATAATATTAACCTTATTTTGTTTGGTTCTTTGTTTGTTTGTTTGTTTGTTTAGTTTTGTTTTGGTGTCTTCCTGCCTGGTGTCAAGACTCCTTCGAGACCATACTTCAAGCTGACAGATGATCCTTTCTACTAAAAGAAGTTCATTTATGTTGTTTGTCTTGGATTCAGCTGTCTCTGCCTGTGTTAACTCCTCTATATAAGTTCCCAAATGGACAAATGTTGACCCACAGGTAGAGGCATATATATGCCCCTACTCAACAGGAAGAAGTTACGCAAGATAAGAACTTCCACTCTAAACAACCATAAAGATTTAAGGGTGAAATTGTTCGGGGGTGGGGGGGACTGACCTACAGAATAATGGTGAAAGGAAATGTAGATAAAATTAAATTTCCTTACAACTTACAGCCATTGACAAATACTTGAAACAGGCAGAGTATGACCTTCCCCAAGAACTCCCACTGTCTTAATGTTAATGCTTTGCTAAAGTCAAAAAGCAACTGTAGGTGAAAATAGTCAGACTTCCATGATTCTGTAGTCTTTCTTAACACATGAAAATCCTTTTGGAAAATTATTTGTCTCTATCCCCCCACAACTTAAAAGTATTTAACCAATTAACCAGCCACTCCTCACAATCCCAGTGCAACTCTTTCTTCCCACAGGTCCTGTCCCTTTGCATTAATAAAATCATTTTTTGCAGATAAATAAATAAATAAATATCATTTTATTCTGTAGAAAGCCAAATTTCTAAATACTTGACAGTACAGAACAAAAAATGAAGTAGTTCAACAAATTCTGTTACTAATGATCCTCAAGAGGATTATTAATCATAAGAGATCAACATTCCTTAACACATAATTTCATCTTTTAAAAAAGACATTCTTTAAATCTGAATTATAAAACAACACACTTTCTTTTTTTCTATGTAGAATATGAACAATTATTAAGAGTATTTGATTTTTGCAAATATTCAAAAGAGTTATGTTCATTTTAAAAAATCTAAAATCATTATTCAGCTTAAAATCTTCTCAATGTTAGAACACAGCAATCCTTGATCATACAATACTGTTATATGGCATTTAAAAAAATGAACCTTAACTTTTGAAACTTTATTATTAAATATAGTCACAGCTTCCTGTGGATATATGTAAGATTTTTAATTCCTGCTTGAATGCAGTTGTTACATAAAATTGACTTTCATACTATTAAGATAATTTTTGTTCATCAAGAAAGCATTACATTTTTATTCAAATTAACATTTCTGTCCTGCTTATTCTGAAAGTGTAGATATGTTAAGACTATACAAGGTAATAGACTTTATTTTCTGTCTTTACCACTCCAAAAGTTTCTATTAATTAAAAAGTAGAATGAAATCTCTAGCTAACTCAATTTTTAAAACATTTTATTTATTTGAGAGAGAGAGAGAGAGAAAGCATAAGTGGGGGTGAGTTAGAGTGGAGGGGCACAGGAAGGGAGAAGGAGAAACGGGCTCCCCACTGAGGAGGTACCCCCTCTGGCATTGATAACAGGACCCTGGAATCATGACCTAAGCCAAAGGCAGATGCATAATTGACTGAGCCACCCAGGTGCCCTTAACTAAATTTTTTTTAACTTTCTAAATAAACTAGTAGCTGTCATATAAATTCATGAATCAGAATCAAGTCATTATATGGAAAGTCGGTTTTACCATAGTACCTAGGCTGGGAGAACAGAAGGATATGCTATACTCAAATCATCTGAAGGAAGTCATCAAAAGCCAATTTTATTTTCCAAATATTAAAAGATAAATAATAAAAAGATGCTAAGGTAAAAAGAAAAAGAAGATAAAAACTTGTAAGTAGCATAGATAACAGAAAAATGACTAGAATAGGAAGATAAATCAGGAAAATTAAAAATCAACAGTTGTCTGATAATTTTATTTCCCTCTTGAATAAAACTTGTGGGGTTGTGGAAACACTTTCCTCACTATGGCCTCCACAAGCAATTAAAATAAAACTTTGAATTTCAAGCTGGTATAAATTATTTTTATGGCATGATAACATAAATTTCACAATTTTTTTTTTCCATAAGTTGACTAATTAGGATAGCAAAATGTCTTTTAAGTGTTCAGTTAAAGGCATTAGCTTTTTTCTTAGGTGCATAAGTTACCCTTGCAGAAAATATAACTATATTCCCTCCAAAATCATTTATATGAAGAACACAGGTCTTAGAGAACAGAAGAAAAATGATTGGCCATGTTTAACCAAAAGTACAGCAAAATATTTTGCCCTTGATTTATTTTCTTTAAATAGTCAAAGAAGTACACTGAGTATTCAGCACTGAGTGATTTTGTTTTGATTGTTTTTGCTTTTGTTTTACTTTTTTCTTACCCATTTTGTAATTGTCTTATGTGAACAGTTACTATTGAAGATATCTTGACGTTTAACCCCACCATATGACTTTATTTTAGTTCAAAGGTTTTTTGTTTTTTTTTGTTGTTGTTGTTAAAATGAATAGATTTTTATAAACTCATCTTTAAGGCCTAATTTAGTGAAATCTCTCCTGAAAATCAAGTTCCACAACTGCCTTTAATGAGGAAAAATCCTTGGTGTTAATTAAGAATGCTAAAAAATTTTTAAAGTAAAGAAACTCTGGGGGGGACAAGATGGCGGGAAAGTAGAAGGAGGCGCCTTTTCAACCTGTACCCCAAAGTGAGCTGATTACCTACCAAAGAACTTCGATCACCCTTGAAATCAGCCTGAGATCAGAATTATACACGTCTGGATCTCTACAGGGGCAGAAGACGCCAGTGGGCAAGTAAAGCAGAGTGGGAATGGTGACAGATATGGGAGGATAAACAAAAGGGGGAGGGAGCCACCAGAGGCGACCAGTTGGAAAGTAATACCCCAATACGAGTGAGAGTGCCCTGCGTCTGGGTACCAGCTAACTTGTAGAGTGATTGAAAGCACTCCAAAACAGCAAAGGATCTTGGGGGGTGGGGGTTGTGGGAATCGGGATGGCTATGGACAGGGGCTTAAGTACCCGGTCCCAAGACAGCCTCCCCTGGTGCTGAGGCAGAGAGAGTGTGGCGGAGAAACTAGCTCTTGGTCCCTAAGCCGCCAGCGCGCCCAAGAACAAGTGGGGTCCGTTTCATTTGAGGGTATGGGAGACACGCCAGGCAGCAGAATGTGAGAACCCTGCTATAGAGCCTGAGATACTCCACTGAGAGATGTATAAAGACCCAGCCAGTGCCCTTTGATATGCGCCATTGTTTCAGAGGCTGCACCAAACTCTCCCACCAGAGAGGTGCACGAAGGCCCAGCCTGGTGCTCTCGGACCTGCGCCCCATTCTCAGAGGCTGAGACTTGCGTGCGAACCTCAGCCTCGCCTGAAATTGGTGCGTGCAATCCGGGTACTCTTAGACCCAGAAAGACCAGGCACTCCCAGCCTGGGCCAGCGGGAAAATCTCAGTGTGCGATTGCTGCGTGGAACCTCTCTGATGGTCGGGAGCTGCCCAGACAGCCACCACTGCCTTGGCTTTGGGTACAAGCAAAAGATCCTGCATTTCCAGGGACCGCAACTTGGAACCTGCTCTGCCAGCGGCCAAGGGGGAACTTATTTAGGCTTTGCAGCCAGACTGAGGCTACTCTCTGAGAGGGAGATCAGGATGCGCTTTGTTTTCCTCTAAAACTACAAAAACCATCAAAAGCGGTAAAAGTGAGAAAAAAAAAGTGAACAAACATAAAAACCGCCAGAGAACAATAACCTAAAAAAAAAAAAAAAAAAACAGTTTCCTCAGAACCCACCCCCTTGAGGGGGGCGGGAGGACTTAAGTCAGGGAACATCATTGACTGAAAACCCACGTGGCAGGCCCCTCCTCTAGAAAACAAACCAAGAAAGAAAAAAAAGAGAGAGAGAAAATAAAAAAGGACTACAAGAGAACAACCACTACATCATAGGAAAACTTTTATTTTTCATTCATTCCCACTATTCTGGTTCATTTTCTTTTATACATATATAGGTAATTTTTTTAACCTATTTACCATCACAGCAAGCTGTCCAGTACATCAAATTCCATAATAACCTTTTAACCTGAACTTTTTGATATATACACCTATTTTTTTGGGGGGGGTTTTCTATTTTTTGAATTCCTTCTTTTTTTTTAATTTTAGTTTAGTTTAGTCTAGTTTATTCCTTTTAATTTTTATCTTCTAATATTCATATAGAGTTAAACTTCAAAGTAATTCCCTTTCCCCAATACTACGCCTATAGGTAAACTAATTTTTAATCCCCCTTTATCATAGGAAAGTTGAGTCCTTTAACAAAGATATCAAGATACATCCAGGAAGAATCAAAACAACTTTCCTCACACACACTGAGAATTTATAACCACTCTCCCATCTTTTTATTCCACCAGTGTTTCTGTGCTTTTGTGTTTGTCCTGATAGTATATAAATCTTACACTTGGGGTTCTTTTTGACGAGGTTCTTCCTTTATTTGCATATATATATATATATATTTTCTCTTGTCATATACTTTTATCAGTCTTTTCGTTTGTCTGTTTTTGTTTGTCTACTTCATAAATCTTACCTTGAGGCCAATTTGGGCTGAACCTTCTCTTTCATCTTCCCTTTCTTTCCGGTCTCTTTCTCTATCTCTATTTTTCCTCTTCTTTTTCTTTTTCTTTTTTCTTTTGTCTCTCGTTTGGGTGGGGAATCCTGATTGCTCAGAAGTGTTCCAGGGTGCACCTTGACTGCACCAC
>NC_081575.1:52890499-52907954 GCF_022355385.1 Mustela nigripes | reverse complement strand
TGGTTTCACTTATTTGTGGAGCATAACAAATAGCATGGAGGACATGGGGAGTTAGAGAGGAGAAGGGAGTTGGGGGAAATTGGAAAGGGAGGTGAACCACAAGAGACTATGGACTCGAAAACAATCTGAGGGGTTTGAAATGGTGGGGGGTGGGAGGTTGGGAGAACAAGGTGGTGGGTATTAGAGAGGGCATGGATTGCGTGGAGCACTGGGTGTGGTGCAAAAATAATGAATACTGTTATGGTGAAAATAAAAAAAAATAATAACAACAACAACAACAAAAAAGAGCAGTTGCAGATAAGACTCATTGGCAAGCAGGAAGATAAAAGAGTCCATGGCTGACAGGCTGTTTTTGTAGAATAATATGTAAAAAATAGTTTATCAAAATGAGTATGTAGAGGGATAGATAAAAATGATGATGATTTGAACCAGCTTTTCTGAAGAATGAGATACAGAGTTGACAAGTGATATTACAAATTTGTTATGAAGCAGTATTGGAAACCGATAAGATAAGCAGGTATAGGCTTATAGTGAGTGATGTCTATGTGCACTACTATCTTCATCTGTAGTGTTCATAAACCTGGAGGTAAATGGGGGGAAAGTAGATAAATGAACTGGTTGTGGATTTTAGGGAATGGTTGGTGAGGGCAGTGGAAGAATAGAATATGGCAAGTGAAATAGTAATGGATAGCAAAGTAACTGAGCACTGAATAGTTCTGATATGTTCAGAGAAAATGGCTAGATTTAAGAGCTAATATCCTCAATGAGATAAGAAAGGAAGTGAGCCAGAAGAATATCAGGTCAGTATTTGATAAGGACATTTTTCAGTTTAAAATTTAAATTCTGGAGCAGTTCTCGGCATAGATAAGTGACTGAGATAAAATTTATTGGAGTTGAGGTAAACATACTGTGATATTAGGGTGGTAGATAAAATATCCACTTAAACTTTAAAGTTATTGATGGTGGGGGGAGAAGTAGGAGGTGCTGTCCCCTAAACTCAGTTTATTATCTACCAAAGAACTCTGATTACCCATGAAATCAGGCTGAGATTAGAATTACACACTTCTGGATCTCTACGTGGGGAGAAAACACCAGTGGACAGGTAAAGCAGAGTGGGAACATCAGACGGATATCAGAATATAAACAAAAGGGGAAGGGAGCGACCAGAAGTGACCCACTAGAAAGTGATACCTCAATACGAGAGTGCCCTGTGATTGGGGACCAGCATTAACTTGGAGTCTGGTTGAAAGAACTCAAAAAGAGCAAAAGATCTTAAGGTAAAATTGGTAGAATCGGGCGGTTAGGGACAGAAGCTTAAGCCCAAGGACCCAGGATGGCCACTGCTGGTGCTGGGCCAGACAGAGTGCAGCAAAGAAGTCAGGCACTGGTTCCTGAGCCACCAGAGCATGTGAGAGTGTCTAGATGGTGGCTCGCGTGAAAGAGTCTGGTGTGGATGCCAGCCAGTGCTCTCTATAACAACAGCCTTTTGCACTCTGCATGCGGGCTGCACGACCGGGGTCTAAATTGCGCCCACACCCTCCCCTGAGAGAGGTCCATGCAGGCGCTAGCCCATGCTCTCTAGGAACAGCCAAGAGTCTGAAGACTCCTAGCGCTGGCCAACGGGAAAATCTCAGCGAGCCATCTCTGGTTGGGATCTCTCCGGCAATCTGGACCTGCCCAGGCAGCCATGGCAGAGGCAGCCGCTGGAAGCCAGCTCTCTGGACTAGTACTTCTCCTGGTTTTGCTAACACCAGGGTAAAAGGGGAAGCTCCTTCGACCCCTGAGACTGTGACTGGGGACATGCTCTGCCAGAGGCAGAAGGGGAATGTATGTGCTCTGAAGCACCCAGAGGGGAAGAGACTGAGGCTTCTCTCTGAGATGGAGGTATGGGTGCAGTTTGCTTTCCTCTAAACCTCCAAAGAACTCCCAAAGGCCACCAAGGGGAGGAAAAGAAAAAACAAAACAAAACTAAACTAAACTAAAACCAAAACAAACCAAAACAAAAAACAAAAAAGCAAACACACAACAACAACAACAACAACAACAACAAACCTCCTGAGAACAAAAGCCTGAAAACCTGGTTTCCTCAGAGCCCCTTGATAGGGGGCAGGAGGACTCACTCTAGCAAGACTTCCTGAAAAAACACGAGGCAGGCCCCTACCCCAGAAAGCCAGCCAAAAACCCCCAAAAAAACAAAAAACAAGAGGGCAACCACCACTACTTCATAGATACAACTTTTATTTTAATTCATTCCCACTATTCTCATACTTTTCAATTTTTTAAAATAATTTTAACCTATTTGCCATCACAATGAGATGTTCAGTACAACAAATTCCATAATAACCTTTAACTTCAACTTTTTTTTTGATACATATACCTGTGTTTTTCTTTTGCATTTCTATTTTTTTTTATATTCATATAGAGATAAGCTTCAAGGTAATCCTCTTTTCCCAGGCAATACAACCCCTATATAAAAACCAGTTTTAATCCCCTTTTATCTCAGGAAAATTGATTCTTTTAACAAAGATATCAAGATACACGCAGGAAGAATCAAAATAAACTTCCTCGCCCGCACTGAGAATTTATAAACACCCTCTCATCTTTTTCTTCTGTCAAAGTTTCTGTGTATTTGTTTTTGTTCTGGTATTATATAAATCTTATACTTGGGGTTAATATTGGCTGTGTTCTTTTTTCCTTGTCATTTACTTCTGTAGGTGTTTTTGTTTGTATAGTTTATAAATCTTACCTTTGGGGCCCATTTGGGCTGGGTCTTCTCTTTTTTCTTTCTTTCTCTCTCTCTCTCTCTCTTTCTTTTTTTTTTCTTTCTTTTTGGTGGGGATTCCCAATTGCTCACAGCTGATACACTAAGAAACACATCCCCTCAGCCATCTCTCACCAAAATAACTAGGAGGAGGAATGCCCAACAGAGGAAAAATTCAGAGAATGTGCCCTCTCCATCAGAGCTATTGGATATGGACATAAACAGTATATTGGAAAGGGAATTCAGGCTAACAATTATCCAGGCAATGGCTAGGTTGGAGAAAGCCTTAAATGAAAAAATGGAATTTATTAGGGAAGAAGTGAAAGCCACCAGGGAAGGTGGTACCAATGTTCTCAATGAGTTCCAACCTAATCTAAATTCTCTAAGAGCTAGGGTAACTGAGGCAGAAGATAAAATTAGTGATCTGGAGGACAAACTGATAGAGAAAAAGGGTCAAGAGGAGGCTTGGAGCAAACAGCTTAGAAGCCATGAAAACAGAATTAGGGAAAAAAAATGACACCATGAAACGTTCCAACCCCAGAATTATTGGAATCCCTGAGGGGGAGGATAAAGAAAGAAGACTAGAGGCTATAGATGAACAAATTCTCCATGTAAATGTTCACAATCTGGGGAATGGAACCAGCGTTGGTGTCCTAGAGGTAGAAGGGTATCCCCTCAAGATCATAGAATTTAGAAAGACCTCAAGACACCTGATTGTGAAAATGATGAATCATAATTTTAGGCATAAGCTCTTGAAAGCAGGTTGGGGAAAGAGATTCCTTATGTACAGAGGAAGGCCCATCAGGAGAATGTCAGAACTGTCCACAAAAACCTGGCAAGCCAGAAAGGGCTGGTAAGATGTATTCATGGCACTAAATGAAAAGGACATGCAGCCAAGAATACTTTACCCAGCAAGGCTGACATTCAAAATGGATGGAGAGATAAAGAGCTTCCAAGACCGGCAAGGATTAAAAGAGTATGTGACCACCAAGCTCGCACTGCAAGAAATATTAAGGGGGGTTCTATAAAAGAGGGAAAAAAAACAAAGAATATCATTGAACAGAAATTTACAGAGACAATCCATAGGAACAAAGACTTCACAGGCAACACAATGTCAATAGGAACGTATCTCTCAATAATCACTCTCAGTGTGAATGGCCTAAATGCGCCCATAGAATGGCACAGTGTTGTAGATTGGATAAAACAGCAGGACCCATCCATGTTGTCTGCAAGAGACCCATTTTGAACCCAAGGATACATCCAGACTGAAAGTGAGGGCATGGAGAAGCATCTTTCATGCCAATGGGACTCAAAAGAAGACTGGGGTAGTGGTTCTCATATCAGATAAATTCTATTTTAAACTAAAGACTGTAATCAGATATACAGAACACTACATCATTCTTAAAGTGTCTGTCCACCAAGAAGATCTAAAAATTGTAAATATTTATGCCCCCAATACAGGATCAACCAACTGCATAAGACAAGTGTTAATCAAGATAAAGAGTAATATTGATGTGAATACATTAATAGTAGGGGATCTTAACACACCACTCTCAGGAGTAGACAGATCATCCAAGCAGAAAATTAATAAAGAAACAAGAGCACTGAATGACACACTGGACAAGATGGAATTCGCAGTTATATACAGAACATTCCACCTAAAAACAACAGATTACTCATTCTTCTCAAGTGCACATAGAACCTTCTCCAGAATAGACCATATATTGGGTCACAAATAAGGGCTCACCCCATACCAAAATATTGATATATTCCCCTGCATATGCTCAGAACAGAATGCTTTGAAACTGGAGCACAACCACAAGAAAAAGTTTGGAAGGAATTCAAACAACATGAAGCTAAAGACCACCTTGCTTAAGAATGCTTGGATCAACCAAGAAATCAAAGAAGAACTTAAACAATTCGTGGAAGCCAATGAGAATGAAGACACATCAGTCCAAAACCTATGGGAAACAGCAAAGGTGGTCCTAAAGGGGAAATACATAGCCATCTAAGCCTCCCTCAAAAAAAAAAAAAAAATCCAGAATAAACCAGCTGTCTTTACACCTTAATGACCTGAAGAATAAAGAACAAATTAAGACAACCCCACACACAGAAGGGAAATAATCAAGATTAGAGCAGAGATCAATGAGATAGAAACTAGAGTTATAGTAGAATGCATCAATGAAACTAGAAGCTGGTTTTTGAAAGAACCAATAAGATCGATAAACCATGGGCCAAACTAATCCAAAAGAAAAGAGAGAAGAGTCAAATTAATAAAAATTATGAAAGGAAAGGGAGAAATGACAGCTAACACCAAGGAAATAGAAACAATCATCAGAAATTATTATCAACAGTTATATGCCCATGTGTCATTCAATGCTCTTGTTTCTTTATTAATTTTCTGCTTCAATGATCTGTCTATTTCTGAGAGAGTCGCATGGTTTCACTTATTTGTGGAGCATAACAAGTAGCATGGAGGACAAGGGGAGATGGAGAGGAGAATGGAGTTGAGGGAAATTGGAAGGGGAGGTGGACCATGAGAGACTATGGACTCTGAAAAACAACCTGGGGGTCTTGAAGGGGTGGGGGGTGGGAGGTTTGGGGAACCAGGTGGTGGGTATTAGAGAGGGCATGGATTGCATGGAGCACTGGGTGTGGTGCAAAAGCAATGAATACTGTTATGCTGAAAATAAATAAAAATTAAAAAAAAACAGTTATATGCCAATAAGTTAAGAAACGTAGACGAAATGGATGCATTCCTGAAAGACTATAAATTTCCAAAACTGAATCAGGAAGAAATCAACAACCTGAATAGACCAATATCGAGTAACGAGATTGAAGAAGTGATCAAAATCTCCCCCCCAAAAAAGAGCCCAGGACATGATGGATTCCCTGGATAATTCTATCAAACATCCAAAGAATAAATAATACCTATTCTCCTGAAGCTGTTTGTAAAAATTGAAGAAGAAGGAAAACTTCCAGGCTCTTTTTATGAAGCCAGCATTACCCTGATTCCCAAACCAGGCAAAGACCCCACCAAAAAGGAGAATCTCAGACCAATATCCATGATGATTATGGATGCTAAGATTCTCAACAAGATCCTAGCTAATAGGATCCAACAGTACATTAAAAAGATTATCCACCATGACCAGGTGGGATTTATCCATGGGATGCAGGGGTGGTTCAACATTTGCAAATCAATCAATGTGATAGAATAATTCAAAAAAGAGAATAGACAAAAACCACATGGTCCCCTCAATTGATGCAGAAAAAGCATTTGACAAGATACAGCATTGTTCCTGATTAAGACACTTTAAAATATTCCCTTTAAAGGGAATATTCCTCAACTTCATAAAATCGTTCTATGAAAACCACACAGTGAATATCATCTTCAATGGAAAAATGATGACAGCCTTCCCTTTCAGAACAGGAACATGTCAAGGATGCCAACTCTCACCACTCTTGTTTAACATAGTATTAGAAGTCCTAGCAACACCAATGGACAATAAAGAGAAATAGAAGGTATTCAAATTGACAAAGAAGAAGTCAAACTCTCTCTCTCTTCGCAGGTGACATGATACTTTATATGGAAAACCCAAAAGACTCCACCCCCACTACTAGAACTCATACAGCAATTCAGTGATATGGCAGGATACAAAATCAATGTGCATAAATCAGTTGCTTTCTTATACACTAACAATGAAAATACAGAAAGGGAAATAAGAGAATCAATTCCTTTATTATAGCACCAAGAACCATAAGATACTTGGGAATAAACTTAACCAAAGAGGTAAAGGATCTGTATTCAAGGAACTACAGAATACTCCTGAAAGAAATTGAAGAAACAAATAGATGGAAGACCATTCCATGCTCATGGATCGGAAAAATAAACATGGTTAAAATGTCTATACTGCCTAGAGAAATCTATACTTTCTGTGCCCTTCTGATCAAAATCCCACTGGCATTTTTCAAAGAGCTGGAGCAAACAATACTAAAATTTGTATGGAATCATAAGAGATGCCGAATTGCTAAGGAAATGTTGAAAAAGAAAAACAAAACTAGGGGCATCACGTTGCCTGATTTCAAGCTTTACTACAAAGCTGTAATCACCAAGACAACATGGTACTGGCAGAAAAATAGACATGTATACCAGGGTAACAGAGTAGAGAGCCTAGATACGGACCCCCAACTCTATGGTCAACTAATCTTTGGCAAAGCAGGAAAAAATATCCAGTGGAAGAAAGACAGTCTCTTCAATAAATGGTGCTGAGAAAATTGGACAGCTATGTGTAGAAGAATGAAACATGACCTTTCTCTTACACCATACACAAAGATAAACTCAAAATGGATAAAAGACCTCAACATGAGGCAGGAATCCAGCAGAATCCTGGAGGAGAACACAGGCAGTAACCTCTTCAAAACTGGTCACAGCAACTTCTTTCAAGATAGGTCTCCAAAGGCAAAGAAAACTAAAGCAAAAATGAACTTTTGGGACTTCATCAAGATCAAAAGCTTCTGCACAACAAAGAAAACCATAATCAAAGCAAAGAGGCAACCCACAGAATGGGAGAAGATATTGGCAAATGACAGTACAGACAAAGGGCTGATATCCAGGATCTATAAAGAACTTCTCAAACTCAACACACAAAAAAAAGATAATCACGTCAAAAAAATGGGCAGAGGATATGCACAGACACTTCTCCAAAGAAGACATACAAATGGCTAACAGACATATGAAAAAATGTTCATCATCATTAGCCATCAGGGAGATTCAAATCAAAACCACATTGAGATACCACCTTACACCAGTTGGAATGGCCAAATAAAGAAGCCAGGAAACAACGTGTGTTGGAGAGGATGTAGAGAAAGGGGAACCCTCCTACACTGTTGGTGGTAATGCAAATCATTGCAGCCACTTTGGAAAACAGTGTGGAGATTTCTTAAGAATTTAAAAATAGAGCTTCCCTATGACCCTGCAATTGCACTACTGAGTATTTACCCCAAAGATGCTGATGTGGTCAAAAGAAGGGCCATCTGTACACCAATGTTATTAGCAGCAATGGCCACAGTTGCCAAACTGTGGAAAGAACCAAAATGCCTTTCAACAGACAAATGGATAAAGAAGATATGGTCCATATATACAATGGAGTATTATGCATCCACCAGAAAGGATGAATACCCAACTTTTGTATAGACTTGGATGGGGCTGGAAGAGATTATGCTGAGTGAAATAAGCCAAGCAGAGAGAGTCGATTATCATACAGTTTTGCTTATTTGTGGGGCATAAGGAATAACATGGAGGACATGGGGAGATGGAGAGAAGTGAGTTGGGGGAAGTTGGAGGGGAGATGAACTATGACAGACTGCGGACTCTGAGAAACAAACTGAGGGTTTTGGAGAGGAGATGGATGGGAGGTTGGGTGAGCCTGGTGGTGGGTATTATGGAGGGCACGTATTGCCTGGACCACCTGGTATGGTGCATAAACAATGAATTCTGAAATTCTTGAGAGATCACAAGTAGGCAGGGAGAGAGAGAGAGGGAAGCAGGCTTCCTGCTGAGCAGAGAGCCCAATGTGGGGTTTGATCCCGGGCCTTGAGAGCACGACCTGAGCAGAAGACACAGGTTTAACCCACTGAGCCACTCAGGCACCCCTATACAGAATGTTTTATATTAACTTCATGGTAACCACAAAACAAAAACCTACAGTAAATGCACAAAAATAAAGAAAAAGAAATATAAACATAACACTGAAGAAATTCATCAAACCACAAAGAGAGCAAGAAAAGAAGAAAGGAACAGAGGAACTAGTAAAACAGAAAATAATTAACAAAATGGCAAAAAATACATACCCCATCAAAAATTACTTTAAATGCAAATGGACTAAATTCTCCAATCAAAAGACACAGAGTGACAGAACGGATCTAAAAATGAGACTCATCTATAGTCTGCCACAAGACACTCACTTCGGATCTAAGGACACACACAGACTGAAAGTGAATCACAAATATGTGGAGATTAAATCGCATGCTGCTGAACAGACAATGGATCAATGAAAAAGAATTAAAGAAGAAATTTCAGAAAAGTACTTTGAGACAGATAAAAGTGGAAATATAACAAACCAAAATCTATGGGATGCGACAAAAGCAGTTCTAAGAAGGAAGTTCATAGGACTACAAGCCTACATCAAGAAACAAGAATAGTCTCAAATAAATAATTGAAGTTTACACTTAAAGGAACTATAAAAAGAAAAGGAAATAAAGGCAAAGTTACAAAAAGTAAATAAAAAATAAAGAATAGGTGGAAATAAATGGGAGACTTTAAAAACAATAGAAAAAAGTTAATAAAACTGATAGCTATTCCTGTGAAATGATAAGCAAAACAGACACACTTTTAGCTAAACCCAACACCAAAAAAATATATGTATATAGAATTCTGACACCTGCTACAGGAATGAACTTGAGGATAATATGCTAAGTCATAACAAGACAAATACTCTATGATTCTACTCATATGAGAGGTCTGGAGCAGTCAAATTCATAGGGATGGAAAGCAGAGGTGGTTGTCAGGAGCTGGGAGAGGGCAGAATGGGGAACTTTGTACAGATGAGGAAGATGAATAAGCCTGAAGATGATGATGGTGATGGTTTCACAAGAATGTGAATGTACTTAATGGCACTGAACTATACACTGAAAAATTGTTAGATCAGTAAATTTTATGTTATGTACATTTTATCACAATAAAGTGGAAAAAGAAAGGAAGAGAAGACTCAAATACAAGTGATCATAAGAGATTATTACAAACATTTATCTACCAACAAACTGCACAACATAGAAAAATGGATAAATTCCCATAAACATACAATCTTCCAAGACTGTATCAGGAAGAAATAGAAAATCTAAATAGACTGGCTACTAATAAGGAGATTGATATAGAAATCAACCATGCCCCCCCCCCCAAAAAGTCCACAACTGAAAGGCTTCACTGGTGAATTCTATCAAACATTCAGTGAAGATTTAAAACCTGTCTTCTCCAGCTCTTCCAGAAAACTGAAGAGTAGAGAATGCTTCCAAAATCATTTTATAAATCCAGTATTATTTTGAGAGGGCTGAATCCTAACCACTAGACCACCAGGGAGCGTCGAATCCAGTATTATTTTGAAACCAAAACCAGATAAGGGAATTACAATAAAAGAAAATCACAGGCCAATATCGCTAATGAATATAGATGCAAAAATCCCTGGTAAATTATTAGCAAACTTAATTCAACAATACATTCAAGGAATCATACACCTTAATCAAGTGGGATTTATTCCAGGAATGCAAGAATTGTTCAACCTCTGCAAATCAGTCAACCTGATACACCACATTAACAAAATGAGGGATTATAATAATCACATGATCATCTGAATATATGGAAAAAATATTTCACAACATTTAATATCCATTTATGATACGAACTCTCAATGCGTGGACAGAGGGAACATACCTCAACATAATTAAGGTCATATATGACAAAACCACCACAAACAATACTCAATTCCTTAAAGATCCAAGAACAAGGCAAGGATGCCCATTTTATCACTTTTATTCTACTTAGTATTGGATGTCCTAGCCACAGCAATTAGGCAAGAAAAAGAAGTAAAATACATTCATATAGAAGGAGTTCCAAACATTACTATTTGCATATGAAATTATTCTCTGTATAGAAATCCTTAAAGACACCACAAAAATATCCTTATAACTAATAAATGACTTGAATAAAGTTGAAGGATACAAAATCAATATACTTCCAATGTTTGTTTATACTAACAATGAACTACCATAAAGAGATACTAAGAAAGTAATCTTATTTGTAATTGCATCAGAAACATAAAATACCTAGGAATGAATTTAACCAAGGAAGTGAAAGACTATACACCGAAAATTATAAAAACATTGATGAAAGAAATTGAAGACACAAAGAAATGGAATATATTTTATGTTAATTGGAAGAGTTTATATTATTGAAATGTCCATGCTATCCAAAGTCATCCATAGTCTTAGAGTAATCCCTATGAAAATTCCAATGATATATTTCAAAGCAGTAGAACAAATAATCCTAAAATTTGTTTGGAACAACAAAAGACTCCAAAGAACCAATGCATCTTGAGAAAAAAAGTGCAAAGCTGAAGGTATCATGTTCTCTGACCTCAAACTATAATTTGAAAAAATATTGTAATTTTTAAAAATTATGGTTTGTCATAAAAACAGATTCCGAGATCAATGTAATGCAATACAGAGCCCAGATATAAAGTCACACATAAATTGTCAATTAATCTATGGCAATGGATGCAGTAATAAACAGTGGGGGAAAGATAGTCTCTTCAATAAATGGACTTGAGGATATTGGACAGTCACATACAAAAGAATGACACTGAATCACTCTTACACCATACACAAAAAGAAACTCAAAATGGATGAAACACTTGTATGTAAGAACAGAAACCATAAGATTCCTAGGACAAAACGTAGTTGATACGTTCCTTGACATCCCTCTTGGCATTTTTTTTTTTTTAATTACTGGAAGGCAATGACAGTGAAAGCAAAAATTAACAAATGAGACTACATCAAACTAAAAGCTTCTGCACAGCAAGGGAAAAAAAAATCAACAGGTAACTTTATGAATGAGGGAAGACATTTGCAAATCATAGATCTAGTAAGGGACTAATAATAAAAATATATAAGGAACTCATACAACTCAATAAGAAAAAATATATCATTAGGATATAGGAAGAGGATCTGAAAATACAATTTTTTTCCAAAAAGACATACAGAGGACCAATAGATGCATGAAAAAAATGCTCAACATCACTAATCAATGAAATGCAGAAGAAAACCACAATAAAAGGATCGATCTTCCTCCCTTTTCAAACTGCCCCCTTGCTGTGATGTGGATGGAATTGCAATACACTTGTGTATCAATTTGGGGATAACTGGCATCTTTGCTGTGTTTAGTCCTCTAATCTAGGAATGAGAGATTGGAAGATGGCCATGGAGTAGGAGGACCATAAGCTCACATTCTCCCATGAATACTAGATAACAATCAAATCATCCTAAAACTCCAGAAATTTAATTGGAGACCAGCATAACAAACTCTACAACTGAAGTTAGAGAGGAGGAAACATCAAAGAAGGTAGGAAGTGCAGAGATGTGGTTTGTGAGAGAAACAAATCCTGGCCACTGCAATGGGAAGGGAGTGATGGCTGCAAAGAAGGGCGAAAGACAGACTAGCTCACAGGGGAGAAACATAGAAAACAAATCTTCCTAAAAATTGGCTTGGAAAGCGAGATTGGCTGAATTTCATTAGTTCTTCAACCAGAGGTGTTTAAACCCTGGTGTTTTAAAGGTCATTGTCTTGACTAGGATACAGCTCAGAAGGCATTGTGCTGCTACTGGGGAGAATGTAGGCAAACAACCAACAATCTACAGACGTACAGCATGGAAACAGAGATCTGAAGAGCTCCTGGGGCATACAGTGGGCAGGTTATTTGCCCATCTTGGAGTGAATCCTAGAGAGGCAGCATTCATAAAGAGATCCCTCTGGGAACAGAGGAACTGGCTGGACTCATTTTCATCTCCTGCGTCTACTACCTGTGGGAACCAGCACAATGCTGATATTCCTGTCTAACTTGCTTACACCAAGCCTCACCCTCCCATGCTCTGGCCCAAAAGCCCTGCTCAGTCACTGTTTCCTAAGTCACAGTACAGTGGGCTCCATCCCCCAGAACACTAGCCCAAACCTCTGCTCACATCTCTCCTTACATGGGAGTTTTGTGGAGCCTCTATTCTGGTGATGGTGGTAACAGGTCTCACTTCACAAAAAAGGCCATAGCAAACAGAGTTAAAATGCACCACATTCATGCTGGGAAAAAAACATTGACCAAAAAAGGCAAAGACAGTCTCTGCAGATGACAGACCTGATGGATAAAGTGGCCAGGAAAAAAATAGCAGTCCACACACAGCACAGATTGGAGACACTCATGGAAGCACGAGGCACTGGGGAACAGGAGACAGTAAATGGCAGAACACTACAGGGCCTCTTCCTAAAAGGTCATCATGGTTAGTAAAAAGAGATGTAGCTCACATTCTTACCACACAGAAGCAGGCATGGAGACTTATACAAAGTAAGACAGAAAATTATCCCAAGTTAAACAACATAAAAAGACCATGGCCAGAAATATCAGCAAAACTGATGTAGGTAGTATGCCTGAAAGAAAATTTAAAGTAATGACCAAAAAGATATTCTCTGGACTTGAGAAAAGAGTGGAAGACGTAAGTGAAAAGTTTTTGTTGTTGTTGTTGAGGAGGACGATTTTTTTTAGTTTCAGAGTCAGAATGTTGTGATTCATCAGTTCCATATAACACCAGTGCTCATTACATCAAGTGCCTTCCTTAAGACCTTTCACCCAACTACCATTATCCTCCTCCCACCTCCCCTCCACCAATGCTCAGTTTATTTCCCAGAGTTCAGTGTCTCTTATTTGTCTACCTCTTAATTTTCATCTTAGTTTTCTTTCCTTTCCCATATGTTCATCAGTTTTGCTTCTTAAATTCCACATAGGAGAAATCTTATGGTATTTGTCTTTCTCTGACTGACTTATTTCACTTAGTATAATACCCTCTAGTTTAATCATCATCATTGTAAATAGCAAGATTTCATTCTTTTTGATGGATGAGTAATATTACATATATATGTAATATTGGGGAGAACTGGCATCTTTGCTGTGTTTAGTCTGCAATATTACATATATGAAGGGATGAAGAAGCATTTTTCATGCCAATGGGCCTCAAAAGAAGGCTGGGGTAGCGATTCTCTTATCAGATAAATTAGATTTCAAACTAAAGACTATAGTCAGAGATACAGAAGGACACTACATCATTCTTAAAGGGACTATCCACCAAGATAATCTAACAATTGTAAATATCTCTGCTCCCAATATGGGAGCAGCCAACTACTTAAGAAAACTGTTAATCAAGATAAAGAGTCATATTGATATGAATACACTAATCAGTGGAGATCTTAACACGTCTCTCTCAGAAATAGACAGATCATCGAAGCAGAAAATCAATAAAGAAACAAGAGCATTGAATGACACATTGGACCAGATGAACCTCATAGATCTATACAGAACATTCCACCCTAAAACAACAGAATACTCATTCTTCTCAAGTGCACATGGAACCTTCTCAAGAATAGAACACATACTGGGTCACAAATCAGGACTCAACCAATAACAAAAGACTGAGATTATTCCCTGCATATTCTCAGATCACAATGCTTTGAAACTGGAGCTCAATCACAAGGAAAAGTTCAGAAGGAACTCAAACACCTGGAAGCTAAAGACCACCTTGCTTAAGAATGCTTGGATCAACCAGGAGATCAAAGAAGAACTGAAAAAGTTCATGGAAACCAATGAGAATGAAGACACTTCGGTCCAAAACCTATGGGATACAGCAAAGGCAGTCCTAAGGGGGAAATACATAGCCATCCAAGCTTCCCTCATAAAAATTGAAAAATGCAGAACACAGCAGCTGTCTCTATACCCTAAAGAACTGGAGAATCCACAACAAATCAAACCAACCCCACACATAAGAAGGGAAATCATCAAGATTAAAGCTGAGATCAATGAAGTAGAACGTATCAGTGATACTAGAAGCTGGTTTTTTGAAAGAATCAATAAGATAGATAAACCATTGGCCACACTAATCCAAAAGAAAAGAGAGAAAGCCAAAATTCATGAAATTATGAATGAAAAGGGAGAGATCACAACGAACACCAAGGAAGTAGAAACAATCGTCAGAAGTTATTATCAACAGTTATATGCCAATAAGCTTAGCAAACTAGACGAAATGGATGCATTCCTGGAAAACTATAAACTCCCAAAATTGAACCAGCAAGAAATCGACAACCTGAATAGACCGATATCTAGTAAAGAGATTGAAGCAGTGATCAAAAACCTCACAAAAAACAAGAGCCCAGGACCTGACGGATTCCCTGCAGAATTCTACCAAACTTTCAAAGAAGAAATAACACCTATTCTCCTGAAGCTGTTTCAAAAATTTGAAGCAGAAGGAAAACTTCCAGACTCATTCTATGAAGACAACATTACCTTCATCCCCAAACCAGGCAAAGACCCTACCAAAAAGGAGAATTTCAGACCCATATCACTGATGAATATGGATGCTAAGATTCTCAACAAGATCATAGCAAACAGGATCCAACAGCACATTAAAAAGATTATCCACCATGACCAGGTGGGTTTCATCCCTGGGCTTCAGGGATGGTTCAACATTCACAAATCAATCAATGTGATAGAACAAATTAATATAAAGAGAAGAACCACATAGTCCTCTCAATTGATGCATAAAAAGCATTTGACAAAATCCAGCATCCATTCCTGATTAAAACACTTCAAAGTATAGGGATAGAGGGAGCATTCCTGAACAACATCAAATCTATCTATGAAAGACCCACATCAAATATCATCCTCAATGGGCAAATGCTTGCAGCCTTCCCGTTGAGATCAGGAAAACGACAAGGATGCCCACTCTCACCACTCTTGTTCAACATAGTATTATAAGTCCTAGCAACAGCAATCAGACAACAAAGAGAAATAAAATGTATCCAAATTGGCAATGAAGAAGTCAAACTCTCTCTCTCTTCGCAGATGACATGATTCTTTATATGGAAAACTGAAAAGACTCCACCCCCAAACTACTAGAACTCATACAGCAGTTCAGCAACGTGGCAGGATACAAAGTCAATGTGCAGAAATCAGTGGCTTTCTTATACACTAACAAGGAAAATACAAAAAGTGAAATTAGAGAATCAATTCCATTTACTATAGCACCAAGAACCATAAGATGCCTGGAAATGAACCTAACCAAAGAGGTAAAGGATCTGTACTTGAGGAACTACAGAACACTCATGAAAGAAATTGAAGAAGACACAAAAAGATGGAAGACCATTCCATGCTCTTGGATCGGAAGAATAAACATTGTTAAATTGTCTATACTGCCTAGAGAAATCTATACTTTTAATGCCATTTCAATCAAAATTCCATCAGTATTTTTCAAAGAGCTGGAGCAAATAATCCTAAAATTTGTATGGAATCAGAAGAGACCCCGAATCGCTAAGGAAATGTTGAAAAACAAAAATAAAAAACTTGGGGGCATCATGTTACCTGATTTCAAGCTTTACTACAAAGCTGTGATCACCAAGACAGCATGGTACTGGCATAAAAAGAGACACATAGACCAGTGGAACAGAGTAGAGAGCCCAGATATGGACCCTCAACTCTATGGTCAATTAATCTTTGACAAAACAAAAAAATATATATATACAGTGGAAAAACGACAGTCTCTTCAATAAATGGTGCTGGGTAAACTGGACAACTATATGTAGAAGAATGAAACTTGACCATTCTCTTACACTGTGACAAAGACTCAAAATGGATAAAAGACCTCAACGTGAGTCCGGAATCCATCAGAATCCTGGAGGAGAACATAGGCAGTAACCTCTTCGATATCAGACACAGCAACTTCTTTCAAGATACGTCTCCAAAGGCAAAGGAAACACAAGCGACAATAAAGTTTTGGGACTTCATCAAAATCAAAAGCTTCTGCACAGCAAAGGAAACAGTCAAAAAATCAAAGAGGCAACCCACGGAATGGGAGAAGATACTTTCAAATGACAGCACAGACAAAAGGTTGATATCCAGGATCTGTAATGAACTCCTCAAACTCAATACACACAAAACAGGCAATCATATCAAAAAATGGGCAGAAGATATGAACAGACACTTCTCCAATGAAGACATACAAATGGCTATCAGACACATGAAAAAATGTTCATCATCACTAGCCCTCAAGGAGATTCAAATTAAAACCACATTCAGATATCACCTTACACCAGTTAGAATGGCCAAAATTAGCAAGACAGGAAACAACATGTGTTGGAGGGGATATGGAGAAAGAGGGACCCTCTTCCACTGTTGGTGGGAATGCAAGTTGGTGCAGCCTCTTTGGAGAACAGTGTGGAGATTCCTCAAGACATTAAAAATAGAACTTCCCTATGACCCTGCAATTGCAGTACTGGGTATTTACCCCAAAGATACAGATGTCGTGAAAAGAAGGGCTATCTGTACCCCAATTATTTTTTAAATTTTATTTGTCAGAGAGAGAGAGAGGGAGAGAGAGTGAGCACAGGCAGACACAATGGCAGGCAGAGACAGGGAGAAGCAGGCTCCCTGCTGAGCAAGGAGCCCAATGCGGGACTCGATCCCAGGATGCCGGGATCATGACCTGAGCCAAAGGCAGCTGCTTAACCAACTGAGCTACCCAGGCGTCCCTGTACCCCAATGTTTATAGCAGCAATAGCCACGGTCGCCAAACTATAGAGAGAACCAAGGTGTCCTTCAACGGACGAATGGATAAGGAAAATGTGGTCCATATACACTATGGAGTATTATGTCTCCATCAGAAAGGATGAATACCCAACTATTGTAGCAACATGGATGGTACTGGAAGAGATTATGCTGAGTGAAATAAGTCAAGCAGAGAGAGTCAATTATCATATGGTTTCACTTATTTGTGGATCATAACAAATAGCATGGAGGACATGGGGAGTTAGAGAGGAGAAGGGAGTTGGGGTAA
>NC_081575.1:52872030-52890399 GCF_022355385.1 Mustela nigripes | reverse complement strand
TAATGAATACTGTTATGCTGAAAATAAATAAATTAATATAAAAAAAGAAAATGCAAAAAAAAAACAAAACATGTTATTTGCAAACAGTGAAAGTTGACTTCTTTACAAATTTGGAATTTTTTTTGTTTGTTCCTTTTTGTTGTCCAACTACTGAGGGTAGGACTTCTAGTACTATGCTGAACAACAGTGGTAAGTGTGGGCACCCTGTCATATTCTTGACAATAGGGGGAAAGCTCTCAGTTTTTCCCCATTGAGAATGATACTCGCTGTGGAGTTTTTGTTTTTGTTTTTGTTTGTTTGTTTTTATGGCTGTTATGATATTGAAGTATATTCCTTCTATCTCTACATTGCTGAGAGTTTTAATCAAGAAAGGATGCTGTATTTTGTTAAATGTTATTTCTGCATCTATTGAGAAGATCATAGGATTCTTGTCCTTTCTTTTGTTAATGTGGTATATCACATTGTTTGATTTGTCTATGTTGAACCAACTTGCAGCCCAGGAATAAATTCCATATAGTTGCGGCAAATAATACCTTTTGTGCATTGTTTGATGCTGTTAGCAAGTATCTTGTTGAGAATTTTTCATCCACGTTCATCAGGAATATGATTGGCCTGTAATCCTCTTCTTCGGTGGGGTCTTTTTCTGGTTTGGGGATCAAGGTAATGCTGGTCTCATGGAATGAGTTTGGAAGTTTTCCTTCCATTTCTAGATTTTTGAAATAGCGTCAGAAGGATAGGTATTAATTCTTTAAATATTTCGTAGAATTCCACTGGGATGCCCTCTGGACTCTGTTTGTTGGGAGATTTTTAATTACTACTCCAATTTCTTTGCTGGTTATGAGTCTGTTCAGGTTTTCTATTCCTTCCTGTTTAGGTTTCGTAGTTTATAGGTTTCGAGGAATGCTTCCATTTCTTCCAGATTCCCTAATTTCTTGGCATTTAATTGCTCATAATATTCTCTTATAATTGTATTTCTTCAGTGTTGGTGGCAATTTCTCCACTTTCATTCATGATTTATTTGGGTCCTTTCTCTTTTCTTTTTGATAAGTCTAGCTAAGAGTTTATCAACCTTATTAATTCTTTCAAGAACAAGCTCCTAGTTTCAGTGATGTGTTCTACTGATTTTTTAAATTATTATTTCTATATCATTGATTTCTGCTCTAATCTTTATTATTTCTGTTCTTCTGCTGGATTTCGGTTTTATTGCTTTTCTTCTTCTAGGTCCTTTAGATGTAAGGTTAGATTATGTATTTAAGACTTTTCTTGTTTCCTGAGGAAGGCTTGTATTGCTATATTCATCCCAATTATGACAGCCTTTATTGCATTGCAAAGGTTCTGAAATGCCCTGTTTCATTTTCATTGTTTCCATGTATTTTTTTTTAATTCTTCAATTTCTTGGTTGACCCATTCATTCTTTAGTAGGATGCTCTTTAACCTCCATGTATTTGTGTTCCTTCCTGATCTTCTCCGATGATTGAGTTCAAGTTTTAAGGCATTGTGGTCTGAAACTATCCAGGGAATAATTCCAATGTTTTTGTTCCTGTTGGGACCTGATATGTACCTAGTATCTGATCTGTTCTGGAGAATGTTCCATGTACACTCGAGAAGAAAGTGCATTCTGTTGCTTTAGGATGAAATGTTCTGAATGTATCTCTGATGTCTATCTTGTTCAGTGTGTCATTCAAAGCCCTTGCTTCCTTGTTGATCTTCTGCTTAGATGATCTGTCCATCGCTGTCCATGAGGTATTAACTTCCCCTATTATTGTACTATTATTAATGTGTTTCTTTAATTTTGTTATTAATTGGTTTATACAATTGGCTTACTTACATTACTAACTAACAATTGATAGGGGTATAAATACAATTGATAAATCTTCTTTTAGGATAGACCCTTTCATTATGATATAGTGTCCTTCTTCATCTTATTATAGTCATTGGTTTAAAATCTAGTTTGTTTGATATAAGGATTGCTAGTCTAGCTTTCTTTTGATGTCCATTAGTATAATAAATGGTTATCCACCCCCTCACTTTCTTCTCTGTTCCTTTCTGATCATTTTACTTTTAGGCTTCTTTCATCTCAAAGAATTCACTCCAATATCTCTTGCAGTGGTGGTTTAGTGTTCCTGAATACCTTTAGTTTTTATTTGTCCTAGAAAGTCTTTCTCTCTCCTTCTTTTCTGAATGAGAGTCTTGCTGGTTAAAGTATTCTTGGCTGCATATTTTTCCCACTTAGCAAACTGAACATATAATTCTAGTCCTTTCTGGTCTTGCATGTCTCTCTGGACAGGTCTACTGCCAGTTTTATGTTTCTACCCTTGTTGGTTAAGGAACTCTTGTCCTGACCTGCTTTCAGGACTTTTCTCTTTATCTCTGAAATTTGCAAGTTCACTATCTTATGTTGAAGTGTTGACCTACTTTTATTGATTTGGGGGTGGGGCAATTCTCTGTGCCTCCTGGGCTTGAATGCCTGTTTCCTTCCCCAGATTCAGGAAGTTCACAGCTTTAATTTGTTCAAATACACCTTCTCCCTATCTCTTTCTCTGTTCATCCTCTAGGACACCTATTATTCAAATATTATTTCATTATGACATTGCCGATTTCTCAAATTCTCTATTCATGATCCAGTAATTATTTTTCTCTTTTCTCAGCTTCCTTGTTTTCCATCACTTTGTCTTCTATATCATTGACTCACTCTTCTGCCTCATTTACCCTAGCTATTAGAGCAACCATTTTTGACAGCATCTCAGTAATAGCATTTTTAATATTGACCTGATTAGATTTTATTTTATTTCTTCAGTAACAACTATCTACTGTCTTTATGCTTTTCTCATGCCCAGCTAGTATCTTTATAATTGTTGTTTTGAATTCTAGTTCTGGCATCTTACCTATATCACCTATATATTACCTATATTACCTTTGATTAAATCCCTGGCTATGAGTATGTCTTCCTGTTTTTTTTTTTTTCTTTTTTTCTCCTTTTGGGGTGAGTTTCTTCATCTTGTCATTATGTCTAGAAAAGAATAGAATAAAGAGAGAAAAGAGAAAAATAACAACACTAGAAAAGTAAGCAAACAAACAAAAAAATTAACCAGAATAAAATGGAAGCAAAACAAAATAAGAAAGAATCAAACAAGTAGTAAACCAGAACAAAACAATAAACCAGATCCTGGACATATTTTGGTTTGTTTGATCAAAGAAACTAGATCTCATAATAGGAAAGAAATATATATATTTGAAAAAAATGATGAAATAGCTAAAAATAATTAAAATATAAAACTAAAATTCTAAAGAATAATAATTTAAAAAAGCACACACACACCCAAATGTTATGTTTCCCCAAGAGCTGACATTTCCCAATTTTCTGTGATCAGTATACTTGGTTTTAGTGAGTTGTCCCTGCTGGTCTTCTGGGGGAGGGCCCTTCTGAGAAGGGGAGCCCTTCTCAGTTGTCCTTGTCTGGGTGGAATTTTGTCCATCTTGCCAGGAAGCTAGCCACAGTGTAAGTGGATCAGGATTGCACTATGTTGTGCTCTTTTGCTCCCTGAAACCTTTTAGCACCAATGGGTGAGGGGATGAAAATGGCAGTGCCCCAATCTCTAGCTCTAGAGGTTTAAGTTCACACCCCTGATGCTTCAGTGAGCCCTTACAGAAAAGTACTCAATCACTCTTATCTCCCTGGTTTCTATCCAAACTCTGTGTTTACCCAGCCTGTGACAGAGTGGTTTAATCTCGGGTACACAACCCAGTTTGGAGTCTCCAAACTTAGGAATTCTTGCAGCACAGACCTGTGCCATTCTTTCCAGTGGGGCAGGGTTGGAGGGGGGCGTGTGTCTCAGTTTGTGACAACACTGAGAATAAAGCCAGAGCCTATACTCGCTGTTTTCAGCCAGCTCCCCTGTTCTGATGTCTGGAACCTCTGCTGCACTCAGGCAATCCCATTCTTCTTGTGACCCCAGGGATCCTGAGGCCATGCTATCCCACCTGGGATTTTGATATGTTTCACCATTTAAGAACACCTAAGCCGGGGATGTCCCCCACCGTACCTGATGAAAAGTTCTGATTTTGTGCTCCACTGTTTATAATAATTTGTGGTAGCTTCCTTAAGTAAGAAACTTCCCTGCTGTCCTATATTCAGGTATATAGCCCAGGATTCACATCTCTGCACCCCCTACCTTCCAAAAGGTGGTCGCTTTTCTATTTGTATAATTGCAGCATTCTGTTCTCAGGTCTCTCATTTATTTTCTAAGTCTTCAGAATGATTTGATGTCTATCTAACTGAATTCCAGGCAACAGACAAAATTAGGGTACCCTTCTCCTCTGCCATTTTGACTCCTCCCTGAGACAAAGAAATCTTAAAAAAGAAAAGCAAAGCTAGATGCATTACAATTCCAGACTTAGAGTATATTACAAAGCTGTAGTGATCAAAATAGCATGACACTGGCACAAAAATAGACACATGGAGCAATGGAACATAATGGCAAACGCAAAAATAAACCCACAACTATATGGTCAATCAATCTTTAACAAAGCAGGAAAGAATATCCAATGGAACAGTGACAGTCTCTTCAATATATAGTGTTGGGAACACTGGTTAGCTGAATGACAAAAGAAAGAAACTGGACCACTTTCCTAAACCCAACAGAAAAAGAAATCCAAAATGGATTGAACCCTTAAATGTGGCACCTGACGCCATAAAAATCCTGAGGAGAACACAGGCAGTAACTCCTTGGACATCAGTGGTAGCAACTTTTTTTTCTAGATATGTCTCATGAGGCAAGGGAAACAAAAACAAAAATAAACTATTGGAACTATACTAAATTAAAAGTTTCTACACAGCAAAGGAAACAATCAATAAAATTAAAAGACAACCCACTGAATAGGTGAAGATATTTGTAAATAACATATCTGATAAAGGGTTAAGATCCAAAATATGTGAACGAATGTCACCACTCAACATCTGGAAAAAAAAAAAAAAGAATCCAATTTAAAAATTGGCAGACCACATGAAGATACATTTCTCTGATGACTGGCCCGGTTTTCATTTCTATGTCTGGATGTGTTTTAGGGCAACATGCATAAAGTAAATATTCAGTGTGCACAGATTAAGTTTATTTTCTTGTGTGCTCCAGCTATCAATGGATCATTTTTATAACATCAGCTCTTTGCAACAAAATGTGGATCTCATAGATGAGTAGGCATTTATTCATTAATTTATACTTTTATTTAGCATACATTTACTTAGCCACTTCTATGTTCTATGCACTGTGTTAAATGCCAAGGACACAAATAATAACTAAAAAAAAAAAAAAAACAGCTCTTTTAAAAAAGAAAAAGGTATCTGCCTTCAAACAGCTACTTGCATTAGTGAATGTGATGTAGGAGTATAAAGGGAAGCCATTTATACACAAGATACTTCTTTTATTTTTTGGCTTCTCAGAGCAGAAAGTTACCTTCAAGGATTGATGCCATAAGATTAAAGGAACCATTTGAAATAGTCAACCCAATTCACCTCAATTCAAGCTTTCAAGGGAATAATCTCCCACAACCTACTGCTTCAAGGATTGGGAATATAAAACCATAGAAGATTTTAAGATTGTGTCATGTCTTTCCAAAACTGGATGAAATTTTCCCTCTTAGAAGTTTAAACATGTATTTAAGTCTTAACTTGTTGCTCATGCCAATTTTTCCAAATGCAAAGGATAAATAAAAAGAGCTATTCCAAAAGCCATACCATAAAATTTTTAAAAAGGATCTTTCTTAGAGCCAAGAGTTCACAGGACCAAACAACAAAGTGTTTTTAACCTAAGGCTATTTCACTCTTCTATCAGTATTGCTCATGAATGAGTCTTGAATATATTTTTTTTCAGTGCTAGTTTATTTAGAAGCTACCTGCCTGCATCTACAGCATGAAGTATGTTTTATTTATATTCATTTCAGTTAAATGACATTATTGCTAAGAATATATGCAAGAAACAAATTTTAAAACAATGTAGCCCATTCCATCTTATTGATTACATATTTCTGTGAAATAACTTGAACCTATTCAACAAAGCTGACTAAAGAATGATTACAAGTAAATAAACTTGTAGAAAGGAAGGGGAATGTAGAATATAAAAAGGGACAAATTTGATTCTAGAAAAATTCTTGTCTAAATGGAATTCTTATAAGTGGAAGAAAAGGTGTTCTACGGAAACATATGACTAAGTAACATTTTCCTGCCTGGACCTCTTAGCTTGTAAGTCATTTTGAGTGTCAAATCTGCCAAGGTCATTTTTGGCCATGTGTGTTTGTGTACATCTCTCTGTGTTTTCATTTGATAGTCCCACATTTTCAAGAGCCCAACATATTTGAAATCGCTGAAATTATAGCTACATAGATATTATATATATACACACACACATACTTGGATCCATATAAATAATATTGTCTTGAATACAAAGTTAAATCACCCAAGGTACAGGGAATTTCTGTTCTGACAAATACTACAGTTAATTTCTGAAAGGAAATGCACATTTCCTCATATCTTAGAATGTTTCTCTGGAAAAAATAATTGCATTATCTAGCTAGGAGAATAAGAAGATTTAAATACAAAAACCACTTTTTAAAAAAAATTTCCTTTCTTATATTATCTTCCTTTTTTTTTTTTTTTTTTTTTCCCTCTCCAGCAACTTATTCACGTTCCTTATCTTATGGTACCACCTACAGGTAATCAAGAAGAATTTCAAATTTTAGAACTTAAAAGAAATATGCCAAAAGCTCATTTGACTTGGTAATAAAATTTAACAGAGAGCAGATAGGGAACCATGCTTTTGCCCTTACAATTACTTATCCATAGGGGAAAAAAAAATTCATCATTTTCACTATCTTTTTCATACAGAGTATTTTATTCAGGTGTTCTTGATAGCAGTTATTTAGTGAGTCCATTTCCCTAGATCTGTAGAACTACAATAAAAATAAAAATGGATGATTTGGGCTTCTATATTAGAGCTTGCTAGTTTAAAGGAAGAATGAGGCAAAATTTCTTTTTCTCTATACATAAAGGGAAAACTCCTAAATAGCAATTATATCCTTCCCAAGGAAACAAAATTAGCAAACATTTTTGAAGGCCTACATTTGATAAGTTTTGCATTAAGGCCTGGGCGAAAGCTAAAAGAGTTGATGGAGGGGACACCAGGGGGCAATTAAAAATATTTTGTTTTAGAACTATTTGTAACCTTCATCTCTGTAGGGATAACTCTTTTACTCTTCCTCTAAGTACAGAGCTGGGACCCACTCCTTGAAGCTGGGTAATTTGAATGTTGATCTCTAGTTTTTTCCCTCTCACTAGGATTGCAAGACAAAGGATGGAATGGAAATAATTTAGAGAACTACTTTCTCTCCCTGGAAGCGGGTATAGGGTTCACTGTTAGGCCTTTGCTTATTTCAAAACAGTCAATAAAGCCCAAATTCCCTGTACTAAGAGAGAAACAGAGAGAGGGTATAATCAGGGATGGAGGGAAAGGGACAGAGTGAACTGTATCAGGATTTTATATATAAATATAAATATATATATATATATACTAGTATATATATATATATATATATATGAGTCATCATATCCAAATTGAGTATAAGTTGAGAAAGAGGATATATTGGATATAGGAGAAATTCCTAAGTCTCAGAACTTTAAGAACATTCCACTTATTTGCAGCTTTTTTCCTTTTTTATCACTTCATCTTTTCTCAATTCCATTAATCACACTTCTTCTATTTTTTTTATTTCTTTAAATATTTATTTATATGAGAGAGAGAGTGAGTATGATTGGGGGAAGAGGGGCAGAGGAAGAGGGACAAGCAGACTTTCTCCTGAGCAGGGGGCCCAATGTGCCAATCCCAAGTATTCAGATTAGATAGATATCTAGCTGAATTCAAGGAACCAGATGAAGTGAGCATCCTCTACCTAGCTGCTTTCAAAAATCTCTCTTTATATAGTGCACATTTCAGTGTGATATGCCATGATGTTGACTGTTTTTTGTTGATTTTGAGGGGGAGTTCTCTGTGACTCTTGGCCTTGAATGCCTGTTTTATTCCCCAGATTAGGGAAGTTCTCAGCTATAATTTGTTCAACTAAACCTTCTTTTCCTTTCCCCACTCTTCTTCTGCTGGGACTCCAATGAAAAGGATATTGTTTCACTTTATGGAATTGCTTTGTCCCCTATTCTTCCTCCATGATCTAATGGCTTCTTTTCCCTTTTCTTTTTGTTTTATTATTTTCCATAATTTTATCTTCTGTATCACTTTTTTCCTCTTTTGCTTCTTTAGTTCTCATTGTGATTATATTCAGACAGTTTTGCATCTCAATTATAGTATTTTTATTTGTCTGACTAGTTTTTATGTCTTTTATCTCTGAAGTAAGGGTTTTTCTAGTGACTTCTATGCTTTCTTTCTGTTTTTTTTTAAGATTTTTATTTATTTATTTGACAGACAGATCACAAGTAGGCAGAGAAGCAGGCAGAGAGGTTGGAGGAAGAAGGCTCCCCACTGAGCAGAGAGCCCAATGCAGGGCTTGATCCCAGGACCCTGGGATCATGACCTGAGCTGAAGGCAGAGGCTTTAACCCACTGAGCCACCCAGGTGCCCCTTATGCTTTCTTTCAAGTCCAGTTAGTAGTATTATTACTATTGTTCTAAAATCTTGTCCAGATACATTGATTATATCTATGTTGAGCAAGTCTTTGGCTGTGATATCTTTCTGACATTTAGTTTGGAGAAAATTCTTCCATCTTGCCAGTTTGGCTAAGTTTCTATCTTTTGCATGTATAGAAGCTTGCTATGTTTTCTTCATCTCATAGTAATGCTATATTAAAGAGGTCACACTATTCAGAACCTGGAGCTTGAAGAGTTGTTTCTGGTGTATGCCATGTAAACTCTGCTATGCATTTTGGCTGCTCTTTCCCACTGGTAAGTTCTTTGCAGAGTTCCTACTTGCTTGCAGTGGGGGAGTGTTGGGGCCTTTATCTAGGTGTGCTTTGATTAGTTTGGTAAAATGAGTCTGGAAGAAAAAGTAAGAAGAAAAAAAAAAAAGAAGAAAGGAACTGACCACCCCCAAAAAATGAAATGCAAAAGGAACGAAAAACGAAACAGAGAGGGGTACCTGTTTGGCTCAGTCAGTTAAGTGTCCTACTCTTGGTTTCAGCTCAGGTCAGGATCTTCAGGCCATGGGTTCGAGCCCTGTGTTAGATTCCATGCTTAGCGTGGAGTTGGTTTGAGATTCTCTTTCCCTATCTGTGCCCCTCCCCATGCTTTTTTCCCTCTCTCTCTCTCTCTCTCATATAAATAAATCTTTAAAGAAAAAACAGCTAATCAAAAAACTATAAGCCTGATACCAACAAAAAAGAAAGGAAAAAAAATAAAGAAAAAGAAAAAAAATGAGAAGCCTGATCTAAGAAAGCAAGTAAATAAATAAATAAATAAATAAATAAATAAAAGAGAAAAGGAAATAAAACAAAATCAAAAACAAAACAAAACAAAACAAAAACAAAAAACCAAAAAACAGCTGGCTAACAAGCAGAACACTATAAGCCTGTTTCCCCTGGTGGGGTTGGGATTGGGGAGGAAAACAAAAAGAAAAAACACAAGGGAAGTAAAACACAGCTTTGTCTTATTACAACCAAAATGGAATGGGATGCTCTGAAACACCGTATGATCAGTAGAATTGGTGCAAGCATTGTGGTGCCTGTGCTGATTTTCTGAGGGAGAGGCCTGCTGCACTGTCTTACAATCTTGCCCCAGTAAAAATTCACTTGCTAGGCACAGGAGGGTGGGGTTTGATGTAAGTAGTTCCCACCTCCACTGGGATTACTTCACTACTCTCTCAAGTCAAATCATGTTGATAGTAAGGGTAAAATGATGCCACTCTTCTCTCTTGTCCCCATCCCCAGACAGGGGATCTTAAGCTCCCCAATTTTCAGAAAGGCCTCACAGAAAAGCTGGGGACATCAGTGTACCCTGTGCTATAACTCTCCTGTGCTTTATCTTTGGTGTAGGTGGGATTCAAAACTCCAAAGCTTAAAGGAGAAGCTTAAAGTCCCAGAAGAATAGTCCCACACCTGCATGGTACATGGAAGCTTAAAATCCCGGAAAAATAGTCCCACACCTGCATGGTATATGGAATCTATGGTGTGGAACCACAGAAAGTTAGTGAACAGGTTACCCGCCCTCTGTGCACCTTTGTATCCTGTGGATAAAAAGCTATTTGCTTGCGTCTGCAGGGTCTTTTTGCTTGGAGAAGCAATATACCCTCTTCAAAATGTACTCTAGGTAGGCAAGTGATTTCTCCCAGTGTGACCCAGGATATCCCTTATAACCCTTTGTGTGTACTCCCAGGCCAAATCTCTCCTCCCCAGAAGCAAAAGCCACACCTCTGTTCCCACAAAAGTCATGCACTTCCGAAACCTCAGAGACTGAGTTTCACATACTGTTTGTAAAAACAAACAAACAAACAAACAAACAAAAACTGTGACATTCACCTTCCCTGGCTCCCCATTCTTTTTCTTGGGAAAACCTGATGTCACATTCTATCGAACTCTCACTCTCTCTCTCCCTTTTCTCTCCCTCATGGAAAGGGTTCCCTTTCCTCCATGGCATGGCAGTCTCAATTCACTTCTGCACACACCTGCCATGCTATCTCCCTCCAACCATGAAGATCCTTCTTCCAATTCTCAGATTGATTTCCTAGGTGTCCCAAGTGATCTTACTTCAATAAAGCTGTGTTCAAGGGACAAGGAAAGCCAAGAGTCCCCCTAATTCTCTGTCTCCTTAACACATTTTCCAGACTTCACATTATATTACAAAGCTCTAGTGACCAAGATAGTATGGCACTGGCACAAAAACAAACACATAGGCCAGAGTAACAATATAGAAAACACAGAAATGGACCATCAACTCTATGCTCAACTAATCTTCAACAAAGCAGGGAAGAATATCCAATGGGAAAAAGACAGTCTCTTCAAAAAATGGTGGTGGGAAAACTGGACAGCTACATGCAATAGAATGAAACTGGACCACTTTCTTATACCACACACAAAAATGAATTAAAAATGAAAGAAAGACCTAAATGTGAGACCAGAAACCACCAAAATCCTAGAGGACAACACTGGCAGCAACCTCTTTGACTTCAGCCATAGCAACTAAGTTCTTACTCAATACAACTCTGGAGTCAAGGGGAAAAAAAGCAAAAATGAACTATTGGGACTTCACCAAGATAAAAAAGCTTCTGCTCAGCAAAGGAAATAGTCAACTAAACTAAAAGGTAACCTTTGGAATGGGAGAAGATATTTGAAAATTATATATCTGATAAAAAGTTAATATCCAGAACCTCTAAAGAATTAATCAAATTCAACACATAAAAAACATAATCCAGCTAAGAAATGGGAAGAAGACATCAATAGACATTTTGCTAAAGAAGATATACAAATGGCTAACATACACGTGAAAAGATGCTCAACATCACTCATTATTAGGGAAATACAAATAAAAACTATAATGAGATATTACCTCACACCTGTCAGAATGGCTAAAAATAACACAGAAAACAAAAAGTATTGGCAAAGATACAGAGAAAGGAGAACTCTCTTACACTGTTGGCAGGAATGCAAACTGGTCCAGCCACTCTGTAAATCAGTATGGAAGTTCCTCAAAAAGCTAAAAATAGAGCTACCCCATGACCCAGCAATTGCACTACTAGATATGTACCCAAAGGATACGAAAATACTGATTTGAAGGGACACATGCACCCTGATGTTTATAGCAGCATTATCAACAATAGCTAAAGTATGGAAACAGCCCAAATGTCCATCAACTGATGAATGGACAATAAGATATGATATATATGTAGATACATATATATATATATATGCATATATATGCATATACATACATATATACACACATATATATATACAAATGTATAGATACACAATATTACATAGCCATAAAAAAGAATGACATATCGTCATTTTCAGCAATGTGAATGGGTAGAGTCTATTATGCTAAGCAAAATAAGTCTAGGGAAAGCCAAATACCATGTGGTTTCACTTATATGTGGAATTTTAAAAATGAAATGCATGAACATGGGGGGAAAAAGAGACAGGAAAACCATACAACAAACTTCTGACTACAGAGAACAAACTGAGGTTTGCTGGAGGGGAGGATGAATAGGAATTGGGTTAAGAGAGGGAGGGAGGGAGAAAAAGGGAGAACAAGAGATCCAGAAGGGTGCAGAAAGATATCCTGAGAGAAAGTGGATTGCCCTGTGGGGTAGTGTGATGGTGGAAGCACATTGAGAGAGGGAGCACATGTGTGAAGGTTCTGAAACAGGGAAGAACATGACTTCTTTGAAGAACTCAAAGTGACTGTTTTAGGCAGTACCAGAAGATCAAATCTGACCTATCAACACAATTTCAAAAACATAAACATTATATTCTTTCCAGTTCTAAATTTTGGGGATACAGTTCCATGGTCAAGAACCTCCTGAAATGTAGATGTTGGGTAGTCATGTCCAGTATCTCATGCAACTTCATATTATTGTAGGTCAGGAACTGTCCTATACCTAAATTATACCCAGACAGTATGATATTGAAATTAAGTATTCCCACAAACTCAGAACACTTCAAACTACTTCCCTGTCATACCATGCTGTTGTCATAAGTAAATATTTTTAAAATTTAAAAGTTTCTCTCATTTGCCTCTACTAGCTTGACTGTACCCCTTAGATTTTACAAAGAAATACACCTGAGAAAAGTAGATGTTTTATCCAGGTAAAAGCCATTTTACACACACACACACACACACACACACACACACACACACACATTTATTTTTACTGTGAGGTAGTAGGAGACTTGTAAAACAAAGTAGACTTGTTCAGGGCTCAGTTACTGAATGTGACCTCTAAAAGTAAATCTTGTATTTGTGATGTTGTCAGAAAAAATGGACTACATAAATAGAAATGTAATTTTTAAATTAAAATTATCAATTTGATGGAAAGACTAGGAAGAGAAGGTGTTGGGGGACTGCATAATAAGACTTTTAATTATCAACTAAAGCCTTGATTATTAAAATCAGAGAGGTAAGGATAAAAAGGGGTTCTCACCAATTTACAGCCCAGAATACTGACCTAGTTTTATTTTTAGTTTAAATCTGCTTAAAAACCATTTAAGAGGACTGGAGTAACATATTTTTCAACAAAACAAGAGAAATGTAACAGTGAATGAATAAGTCACCCAGAAAATAAAATATATAAGGAAAGGTGCAACAACTAATTATGTACTCTTCGGGATGCTTTTCAGTCTTTACAGATGGAGCAAAATAAGGAAATTGTAACATCTATTCTATCAATAACATCTATTCTTATGTTTTATTTGTAAAGTTTTTATGCTTATTATTCTGCAGTCTAATTTCATTTACATTTTATTTGGCTGTCTACCATGAAACACCTGCCTTTTCTATTGTATTGTATTATATTGTATTGTATTGTATTGTACTGTATCGTATTTATTTCTTTTCAGTGTTCCAGAATTCATTGTTTATACACAACACCTAGTGCTCCATGCAATATGTGCCCTTCATAATACCCACCACAAGGCTCACCAAACCCCCCACCCCCTTTCCCTCCAAACCCCTGTTTGTGCTTGGGTGCAAAGTAGAAAAAGTAAAATGAAAAATCTAATATGCCAAAAAAAGAAATCCTGAAAAACTGTGTGGCTAGGGTCAGATACGGATGATACACATCTGGTGTAAGCCTGGAAGGTTATGAGATTCAGCAGTTATAAAGCAGCATGTAAAAGCTTAAGAAGCAACATCACCACTCCCTGTAGCCCACGTTTCTTTCCATAAGCTTAATTTACCATTGAAATATGTACTATTTGATATTTATTTCTGTTCCTTGTCATTCCTTAAGACCTTTAAGAATTACCAAATTGCTAAACAATAAAGCCTCAGATCAAAACATCTCCAGAAGTTGGTCAGATAAACATTTCCCATAGCATATAAGTTTATTTAAAGGAGTTAATCTAATTATACCTATGTCAGACCTCAAGGAAAGTGTTAAGTAAATCAAGTAATTTCATGAAATATGGACTTTCACTTTTCTGGCTTGACCTTTCTTTTTGCTGTTTAAACTTTCTGTCATTCAAAAGTCAAAGTGTCAGCAGTGGATGTTTTATAAAGTTCCCTTCTATTCTACCAAGCAGGGCTAATGCATCATGATTTGCCAAACAATAACTGTTGGAAGTAAGATAATGGGATGCAATTAGAAACATTATTGCTGAGACCCTCCAAGATGATGGAGGAATAGGGGATCCTAGTTTTGTCTGGTCCCTGGAAACCAACTAGTTATCAAATAATTCTGGAAACCCAAAAAATCAACTGGAGATATGAGAAAAGAATTGCTACAATTATACAAGTAGAAAAGTGACAACTTTTTGCATTGTAGGAAGTGTGGAGACATGAACCTAAGGCCATACATGGAAGATAAACCACGGAGGCAGGGAACCTTCATAAACCTGGAACTGAAAAGTATTATAATCAGTGGAGCACAAAATCAGAACCTTTAGAAGTTTGATTGAAAGGTATTTGGGAGCCAAAGCAGGGTGGAATCCTAGGTAGGACAGCATGGTTTCAGGAGCTCCAAGGTCATGAAATGAACAGGGGTGCCAAAGTGTGGTAGAGTTCTCAGGCATTGAAGCAGGGAAGCCGGTTGCAAGCAGTGAGACTATGACTGTCTTCCTGCTTCATGTTGCCATAAACCTCCAATCTATGCAATCAGAAGACCACTTTCTGACCAGGGGCCCAGCAAGAGATAGAACCCTGACCAGGGCCACTCCCTCCCCAAGGAGGACTGGCACGGGTGCCTGCCACAGGAGTCTGTAAAGCTTGGAGACTGGAATCAGGACTGAGTGCCTGAGATTAAAACAAAACCAAACCAAAAACAAAACAAGAACAAGAACAAAAACAAAACAAAACAAAAACTTGGTCACTGGCTGAGTGAACTTAGAATTCAGAGAGAAACCAGGGAGACAAGAGTGATTGATTTTCTGTGAGTGTTCACTGAAGAGTAGGGGGCTGTGGAATATCAGCTCTGGGACTAAAGGAAGAAATGGATGCATTCCTAGAAACATAACTCAATATCATAAAAGCAAATTATGAAAAACACACAATGAATATCATTCATAACAGGGAGAAACTGAAAGCTTTTCCCCTAAGGTCAGGAAAATGACAGGATGTCCACTCTTACCACTGTTATTCAACATAGTACTAGAAGACCTAGCTTCAGCAACCATAACAAAAAGAAATAAAAGCACTGAAATTGGCAAAACCAAACCTCACTCTTAGTAGGTGACATGACACTTTATGTGGAAAATGTAAGGGCCTGCCCCTCCCAGAGGAACTTGCTTGTGGACCCTGGATGTAGGGGTGGGGCAGGCTGGGTGGAGACATCCAATCTGTGGGGCGCGGGTATATCTACTAGGGTGAATTGAGATCCAATCCCAACCTGTGTAGGGACGGGGCTCAACCAACCGCATAAATTTGGTGTGCGAGGATGTCAGGAGAGCAGGAGAGCTGTCGGGGGAGCAGAAGGAAGAGTCAAGGAGAGCCAAGAGTCGGCGGGAGCGGAAGAGTTGGCAGAGTGGAGGAGCTGTAACAGCTCTTGTAAGAGCTGGAGGTCCTGCGGTTGGCGGTCTCCAGCCTCCGGGGGCCCCGCCTCCAGCGGCCCCAAGCCTCCAGCAGTCCGAGACACCAGCGGTCCAGAGGTCAGCGGTCCCGACGCCTTCAGCCCCTAGATGCCAGCAGTCCAGCGGTCAGCGGTCCCGACGCCTGCAGTCCCTGGACACCAGCGGTCCCCAGAGGCCAGCGGTCCCAAGACACCAGCGGACAGAGGTCCCGATGCCCGCAGCCCCTGGACACCAGCGGTCCCAAGACGTCAGCGGACCTGAGATGCCAACGGCCCCTAGCCACCAACAGCCTCGCCGCAAAATGCCTCATCACGCCAAGCCACGAATGGCCTTGTTCGCAGCGGTGGCCTCCTCTGGGTGGCAGCCTTGTCAGAGTGGCATCGTGGGGAGCAGAGTCTGTGTCATCTGGGTTGTCCTCCTTGTCATCGTCGCTGTCATCGTTGCCTCTTCATCGTTGGGAGCGGCCTTGTCTTGTCCAGAATGGCCTCTTCTTGGGAGCAGCCTTGTCCGGGGAGCAACCTCATCAAGCAGCGGCCTTGTCCTGGGAGTGGCCTTGTTCGGAGTGGCCTCTTCTTGGGAGCGGATCCGATCATGGAGTGGCGTCATCTGCGGAGCAGCCTCTCCGGAGCAGCCTTCTTGGGAGTGACCTTGTTGGGATCATCCTCATTGCCTTTTCATAAGAGATAGCCCTGACTGGTCAGTTTGATTCTTGATGCTTGGCGCAAAATAAAGTTTTGCTTGACCTTTGCTTTGCATCAGTCTCATTCCTTTGATCATGGACCTTAACAGAAAACCCAAAGGAATCCATCCCAAATTGCTAGAACCCACACAGGAATTCAGCACTGTGGCAGGATATAGAATCAGTGCACAGAAATCAGTTGTGTTTCTATACATTAATGGTAAGGCAGAAGAAAGAGAAATTAAGGAATCAATCCCATTTACAGTTGCACCAAAAACTGTATAAGATACATAGAAATAAACCTAACCAAAGAGGTAAAACATATGTACTCTGAAAACTATAGAACACTCAAGAAATAAATTGAGAAAGACACAAAAAAATGGAAAAATGTTCCATGCTCTTTGACTGGAAGAACAAACATTATTAAAATGTCTATGCTGCCTAAAGCAATCTACACATTTAATGCAATCCCTATCAAACTACCATCAAAATTTTTCCAGAACTGTAACAAACAATCCCAAAATTTGTATGAAATCAGAAAGTACCCTGAATAGCCAGGGGGATATTTAAAAAGAAAACCAAAACTAGGGGCATCACAATGCCTAACTTCAAGCTATATTACAAAGCTGCAATCATCAAGAAAGCATGGTACTGGCACAAAAATAGCACATAGATCAGTGGAATAGAATAGAGAATGCAGAAATGGACACTTTACTCTATGACCAACTAATATTCAATAAAGCAGGAAAGAATACCCAAGGGAAAAAAGGACAGTCTCTTCAACAAATGGTGTTAGGAAAATTGGAGAGCCACATGGGGGATAATGAAATTGGACCACTTTCTTACACCATACACAAAGATAAACTGAACATGGACGAAAGACCTAAACATGACACATTAAAGCATTAATATCCTAGAGGAGAACATGGGCAGTAACATCTTCCCCTTTGGCTGCGGCAACTTCCTCCTAGACATATCTTCAAAGACAAGGGAATAAAAAGTGAACATCAACCACTGGGACTTCATCGAAATAACAAGATTATACACAGCAAAGGAAACAGTTAACAAAACTAAAGACAACCTATGGAATGGGAGAAGATATTTGCAAATAACATATCAGATAAAGGATTAGTACTCAAGATCTATAAAGAACTTCTTAAACTCAACACCCAAAAATACAAAGAATGCAGTCAAGACACAGGCAGAAGATATGAATAAACATTTCTCCAAAGAAGACATACAAATGGCCAAGAGACACATGAAGACATGTTCCACATCACTTGACATCACAGAAATACAAATCAAAACCACAATGAATTTATCATATGGTTTCACTTATTTGTGGAGCATAACAAATATCATGGAGGAGAAGGGGTCTTAGAGAGGAGAAGGGAGTTGGGGTAAATTGGAAGGGGAGGTGAATCATGAGAGACTATGGACTCTGAAAAACAACGGGGGGGTTTGAAGTGGCGGGGGGGTGGGAGGTTGGGGTACCAGGTGGTGGGTATTATAGAGGGCACAGATTGCATGGAACACTGGGCGTGGTGAAAAAAATAATGAATACTGTTTTTCTGAAAATAAATAAATTAATTTAATTTAAAAACACACAATGAAATATCACCTCACACCAGTCAGAATAACTAAAATTAACATGTCAGGAAAAAACAAATATTAGTGAGGATGCAGAGAAACGGGACTCCTCTTATACTCTTGGTGGTAATGCAAGCTGGTACAGACAGTCTGGAAAACAGTATGAAGGTTCCTCAAGAAGTTAAACATAGAGCTACCCTACAATGCAGCAACTATACTACCAGATATTTATCCCAAAGATACAAATGTAGTGATCGAAAGGGGCACCTGTACCCTGAAGTTCATAGCAGCAATAGCCAAACTGTGGAAAGAGCTGATAAGTCCATCAACAGATGAATGGATAAAAAAAAAAAGATATGATACACAATGGAATATTACTCAGCCATCAA
>NC_081575.1:52856476-52871630 GCF_022355385.1 Mustela nigripes | reverse complement strand
GGGGGAATTGGGTAACTGGCATTAAGGAGGGCACATGAAGTGATGAGCACTGGGTGTTATATGCAACTGATGAATGACAGAACTCTACATCTGAAACTAATGATGTCCTATATGTTGGCTAATTGAATTTGAATTTTAAAAAAAAGTTAAAAGGAGTGCCTGGGTGGCTCAGTCATTAAGTGTCTGCCTTCAGCTCAGGTCATGATCCCACAATCCTGGGATCCAGCCCCGCACTGGACACCCTGCTCAGAAGGAATCCTGCTTTTCCTGCTCCCACTCCCCCTGTTTGTGTTTCCTCTTGCTGTCTCTATCAAATAAATAAATAAAATCTTTTTTAAAAAAGTTAAAATTTTTGACCAAGGTCAAGAAGCTAATAAATGATATAATTGGAACCTTGGGTATGCTGGCTTTAGAGTTCTATCTCTTAAGTGTTCTACTATGTTGATACACATGACAACTTTTCTGCTTATTCAAGAAATAGAAGAGATCGATATATGAAATTACATATCTAAACTTGGACATATGAATAAACAGAGTGTGTTTAGAGAATAGTGAGGAGAATGGCTTTCCTGAAACAGTGTTTTGTTACTGGGAAGTAATGGAAAATAGGGTTATTGAACATCAAAGCCATGAGAATGCAATTTTAAAATAGCCAGAGTCCAGATGGAGAATGTACATGTGACACTGTCTTATACACAAGCAGTGTGGCAAGGACTGTATATGGCATCCTGCCCAAACCAAACACACATGAATAAACACACACATATATGATTTACTGTGTTGAAGCCACAAAGCCACCATTAGAAGTTTGTTCCTTTGCCCTCAGGACAATTAATCAGTTAATAAATACTTATTGAGTCCCTCCAAGTACCAAGGCACTGTGCTTTGGTTCTAATTTAGAAACACCATGGTAGTTACACCATGACAAATAGTAACAACAAAGAGTGGACTGAAGTTTGCTGGAGTGGTGGGGGGTGGGAAGGATGGGGTGCCTGGGTGGTGGACATTGGGGAAGGTATGTGCTCTGGTGAGTGCTTTGGATTGTGTAAGACTGATGAATAACAGACCTGTATGCCTGAAACAAATAATACATTATAGGTTAATAAAAATAATAGTAATAAAAAGAAAAATAAATAAATTAGGAAATACTATCTCCCCTCCAAAAAAAGAGTATCATCTGTAATAAAACTCTAAAATATTTTTTAAAAGCATGTTCCTTTCAATTTATAATCTAGTTATTATTCTCAATCAGTTACATTTTTGTGGCCATAGGTAACAGAAAATCGCTCTAAATGATTAAAGCAATATATATATTTTAATTTTTGTCACCTCTATTATTCAAATTCCAGGAATAGAGCTTCTGTCTTGTCTAGCTTGGAGTAGATATATATAAGAAAAGAAAGACCCAATTACAGTACCACCAAACTGTATTCAGTGGGGAAGAGGTGATTTTTCACAAGGAAATTGGGGTACATTTAGAAAAGTGAATGGATGTTACACATAGAAAAATCAACTAATGGTTGGTATAACTGGTTAAATTCAGACCTATGAGTAACAGAATTTTTCCCATTGATACATCGTTACCAACAAAAGAAAGGAACTCCTATCCCTAGTAATCTAAGGGGTATAGTCTAAAATAACAAGCCACAAGGACAGACACACACACACACACACACACACGAACACCTAGAAACACCTCTTAATTTTGAAACTCATATGAATTTTACATTCTACTTTATAAATTATATACATTTACATGTATATAAATTTGAGAAAGACAAGTAGTCAATTATGGTACTTGCAATAACATCTAATACTTACTGGGTTCTTGATCTAGAGCCTAAAATATATGTTTTTTCATAATATACATAATTGCAACAGTATTTTAAAATGCAAACTATTGGGACACCTGGGTGGCTATGTTGGTTAAGTGACTAACTCTTGATTTCTGTTCATGGCATGATCTCAGGGTCTTGGGATAGAGGCCCACTTTGGGCTTTGCACTCAGCAGGGAGTCAGATTGAGGATACTCTCTCTCTCCCTCTGTCCCTCCCTCTACTCATCTCTCTCTCTCTCTCTCTCTCTCTCTCATAAATAAATAAACCTTGCTAAAAATAAAATAAAATGCAAACTATTATCCTTATTTCAAGATGAGGACATTGAGGCTCAGAGAGACTATGGAACAGCTAATAAGTGGTAGAAACAAGATTTTATCCCAGGCCTATGAAATATAAAGCTTGTGTTCTTTATCCTATGCTATTTTATGCATCTATAAGTTACAAGCACTTTTTTGTTGTTGTTGTTATAGGTAAATAGCATTACCTCTTTTGGGCATCATAATAATAATGGCAATTTAATAATATTTCATTATTCTAAAGTTTCAAATAAGTGACTCTTTCAAACAAACTACACTAAGAGGCATCTACTTTTATAATAATAAAAAACAAACTACACTAGAGGCATCTACTTTTATAATAATTGGTCAGGGAATATTTAATTGATGAATCTGAAAATAATTTCTTACTCTGATGAAACTACTGAAACAGCTATTTCAATACTGTTATAGTTCTCCAATGATTCTATTTAATAAAATATTCACAAAACCAATAAGGCTGCAGTCTCATTGTTTCTAACTGTCTCAAAATGATACAATGGTATCTTTTTACACTGAAAATATAAACCAAATTCTTGAAGATAGTAACTAAAATTCTCTTAGATCCTTACTGCAATGAATTTCTGTAAAAATACACTTGAAAATATCCCATCCAACTCACTAAATATCAGAAAAAAAGTAAATTCTATAGAGTCTCTAGAGCTAATCTTGACAATGCAAATCACCATGATAGTGAAAAGTGTGGATGAAAATGATACTGTGAAAGTTGAGCATTCTGATATATATATATATATATATATATATATATATATTTTTAATTCTGAAGGATTTATAAGAGTAAATGTTTCTTTTGTATAGGTATTAGTTCTTTAAATGTTTGGTAAAATTTGCCTGGAAGCCATCTGGCCCTGGATTCTTGTTTGTTTGGAGATTTTTTTATTATTGCCTCAATTTCCTTGCTGGTTATGGATCTGTTCAAGTTTTTTATTTCTTCCTGTTTCAGTTTTTGTATTCCTATATTTCTAGGAATTTATTCATGTCTTCCATATTGCCCAATTTGTTGGCATATAATTTCATAGTATTTATACTTATAAATGTATTTTTGTGATGTTAGCTATTATCTCTCCTCTCTCATTTGTGATTTCATATATTTGTGTCCTTTATTTTTTCTTCTTCACAAGTTTGGCTATGGTTTTATCATATTTAATTAAAAAAAAAACAGCTCTTGGTTTCATTGATCCATTCTATTGTTCTTTTTTGTTTGTTTATTTTCTATAACATTTAATTCTGACCTGATCTTTATTATTTCCCTTGTTCTACTGGATTTAGGCTTCATCTTTTCTTTTTCTAGCTCCCTTAGGTATAAGGTTAAGTTGTATATTTGGGATTTCTCTTGCTTCTGGAGCTAGGCCTGTATGGTTATATACTTCCTTATTAAGGACACTTTTGCTGCATCCCAAATGTTTTTAACCATCGTGTATTCATTATCATGTTACTATGTACTGTTTTTATTTCTTCTTTAATTTCCTGTTGGCCCATTCTTTCTTTAGTAGGATGTTCTTTAACATCTACTAACATCTTTAACACATATTTGTGTCCTATCCAATTTTTTTTTGTGTGTGTTTGACTTCAAGTTTCATAACCTTGTTGTCAGAAAATATGCATGGCATGATCTCATTTTTTTTGTACTTATTGAGGCCTGATTTGTGACCCACTACATGATCTATTCTGGAGAATGCCACATGTGTACTTTTAAGAATATGTGTTCCTCTGCTTTAGGATGAAATGTTCTGAATATAACTGTTCAGTCCATCTGTCCCAGTATCACTCAAAGCAAAGCCATGGGCTCCTTACTGATATTCTGCTTAGATTATCTATTCATTGATGTAAGTGGGGTTTTACAGTCTCTTACTATTATTGTATTATTGTCAATGAATTCCCTTATGTTTCTTAATTTTTTATATATTTGGGTGTTTCCACATTAGGAGCATAAATATTTGTTAGCTCTTCTTGTTGGATCAAACTTTTTATTATCATATAGTGTCCCTCTTCATCTCTTGTTAGTCTTAGGTTTAAAATCTAGTTGTTCTGATATAAGTATTGTTACTTTTAATATCCATTAGCATGATAAATGGTTCTCCATCTTTTTACTTGCAATATGCAGGTGTCTTTCAGTCTAAAATGTGTATCTTGTAGAAAGCATACTGGTGGGTCTTGTTTTTTTTTTTTAGAACTTTTTTTTTTTTTTTAAAGATTTTATTTATTTATTTGACAGAGAGAAATCACAAGTAGATGGAGAGGCAGGCAGAGAGAGAGAGAGAGGGAAGCAGGCTCCCTGCCGAGCAGAGAGCCCGATGCGGGACTCGATCCCAGGACTCTGAGATCATGACCTGAGCCGAAGGCAGCGGCTTAACCCACTGAGCCACCCAGGCGCCCCGGGTCTTGTTTTTTTAATCCATTCTTATACCCAATGCCTTTTAATTAGAGCACTTAGTCCATGTACATTCAGAGTTATTATTGATACATATGGACTTAGAGCCATTTTATTACCTGTTAATTCATTCTTTCTGAAGATTTTTTCTGTTCTTTTCTAGTCTTTGTTGCTTTTGGTCTTGGTCTTCCACTCAAAGCACCCCCCTTAATAGTTCATGCAGGGCTGGTTTAGTGGTCATGCTCTCCTTTAGTTTTTGTTTGCTCAGGCTACTCTTTGTCTCTCCTTTTCTGCAGGACAGACTTGCTGAATAGAGCATTCTTGGCTGCCTATTTTTTCCTATTCAGCACATTGAATATAACATGCCATTCTCTTCTGTCCTGTGCAGTTTCTGCAAATAGATCTGCTGCTAAATGTATTTGCCTTCATTTATAACTTAGGGATTTCCTTTCTCTTGCTGCTTTTAGTATTTTGTCCTTATATCTATATTTTCCAAATTTTACTATGATAGGTCTTTATTGTTCTGTTTTTGTTGATTTTGCTGAGAGTTCTCTGTGACTCCTGCATGTGGATGTCTGTTTCTTTCCCTGCATTAGGGATGTTTTAAGTTTTAATTTACTGAAATAAATCTTCTGCTCCCTTCCCCCTCTTCTTCTTCTGGGACTCCTACAATATGCATGCTATTGGGCTTTATGGAGTCACTGAGTTCCTTATGTCTGCATTCATGATCCATTATTTTTTCCCTCTTATTTTCAGCTTCATTATTTTCCATAATTTTATCTTCTCTATCACTTATTCATTCCTCTGATTCTTCCATCCTTATGGTAATTTCATCCAGTTAGCTTTGCTTCTCAGTTATAGCATTTTTATTTTGGCTTGACTAGTTTTTAGGTCTTTTATCTCTGCAGTAAGGGACTCTGATTTCTTCCATGCTTTTCTCAAGCACAGCTAGTATTCTTATGATTGTTGTTTTAAATTCTGTTTCAAGCATACTACTTATATCTGGTTTGAGTAGATTCATGGTTGTGGCCTTTTCTTGTTTTTCTTTAAGGATGAATTTCTCTGCCTTGGCATTTTGCCTAGACCTCTTTCTCCTCTTTGTGTTAGGAAAATCTGTTGTTTTCTGGTCCTGAAATTAATGACTTTATAAGAGAAGAGTTCCTCTGGTGTCTTAAGCCTGATGCTTCAGGAAGTGTCTCTGGTGTATGCCATGTGCACACTGCTTCCGTGTTTTGGCTGCTCTCTCCCTCAGGTCAGTCCACTGCAGAGCTTCTCCTTGCCTGCAGTGGGGAGTGTTTGGCCTTGGCCAGAGTATGGCAAGTTTTAACTTAGTGTGCTCTGGCCTGCTTGTTTAAAGAGACCCGGTGCTATTTCCACTAGAGCTGAAACTTTCCAGAACTCTGGTCAGTTAAAGTGGTGCATCCATGGAGTGGGGTATGGGCTGTTCTTCTGGTGGAGGGGCCTGCTGCAACAGTTCTCAGGCACACTTGCCTGAGAAAAGCAGCACCTGAAGAATATAAGGGAGTGGTATCTTGGTATAAGTGGCTTACTCCACCACTGTTTGTGCTGTGTTGCTTACCACAGTTAGCTTATGTTGAGTTGTGGGGGAAAGCAATGTTGCCTGCTGGCTCCTTTTCCCCCAGAGAGGTAATGCCACCTGTCTCAGATGTGCTTCCAGAAAGGGGAATACTCTCTCCTAGTGTGTCTCAGGGGATCCTCAGATCATGTTGTCTGCTCCCAGGGCTAACCTCCCAGGGCTAACCTGCCTTCCTACTCCTACACTGCAGTGCCCGCCAAGCTCTACACCCGCCTTAACTTCTAAAACTCCAGTCTTTGAATCCTGTGGTTGAAAAAACTTATGAATATTAGTCCTTCTTCTTTTCCCAGTCAGTGGCTTTGGGGAAGTGTTGCATGTGTGTGCGTGTGCGTGTGTGTGTGTGTGTGTGTGTGTGTGATCCTCTGTATGTTCCTCTCTCTCACATCTCTCCATGACCAGAGTTCCCTCCCCTCTGCAGCACCTGAGTTTTGCTTCTCCCCCAAATTGCATCTCTGCACCTCCTAACTTCCATGATGTGGCCTCTTTTCTCCTTCTAGCTGTACAGTTTCTTCTGTCAGTCCTCAGATCAATTTCTTGGGTGTTCAGAATGATTTATCTATTTATCTATTGAGTTTAAGGGACCAGGCAAGGTTAGGGTCCTCCTACCATGCCACCATCTTAGCTACTGATTTTCAATTTAAATAACACTTCTTCAGAGAGAATGTTCCTCACTACTGCACTATAAATCAGCTCCTATTTATTATTCTTTCTCACAGACTTTGATTCTTTTCATTCAAATAATTTCATAAAATTTTCACTTCATTTAAATGTGTGAATTAATGTGTTAATGTCTATTTTCCACATTGCACTGTAAAATACCAATTATCTATTTTTGTTTATTACTATAAATCTCAACTGTGGACCATAGCAGTCACTTAAAATAATTTGTTGAATATATAAATGTATGAATGACCCACTTTAATTACCACCTTATTACCACCTATATGAATTTTGTATGTAAAATTCAGGATACTTGTCATGAGATGGTGGAGGTAACATTTTATGAAATAATAACCAAAATAATTTGATAATTTCAGGTATACCTAACTAAATTTCACACATAAAAACACAAAACCTATTTGAGAAATGTTTTCATCTAATTATATATCTCTTAATGAAATGAACTAAATTCTGGTTGTATAACTTGCCAATGATAAAACTTTTAAAATGAAGAAAAAATGCTTTGGGGGTTTCCCCATTTGACCATTTTCTTTCTTGCTTACTACTGAATCATTGGAACTTAGAACAGTGTATACCAGTGTTTGACCAGAACTCAATAAAAATTTGTTTAAGTATATGAATTGTTCAACAGCTATTTAGTTTAACTAGTGGCTTCTCTTCTTTGTTACAGTCTTATCTTACATTTATTTTCCCACTACAGAATCTTCTGATGTTATATTTCCTTAGAACCACTAGCTTTCATAGTTTCATGATCAACTTGCTTTTTGACCATAGCTCCTATTACATCTCAAATAATAAAATCTATCATTTATTCATCACTTACTATGTACTAAATACTTTGCATGCATTAGTGTTAATCTTGAAGACAAAAATGCATTTTGGGTATTATTTCCTGCATTTTACAGATAACACACTACATTCAGTAGTGGTTGAATGATTTGTTCACAATTCTAGAGCTATTATTTATCCAAGCCAGATCTCAAACACAGGGTTGACTCCTTGAAAGCTTTTATTTGCTTGGCTATTTTATGCTGTCTTCCTTAACCCCCTCTCTTTTAATGATCCCCAAAGTCACAGAGTAACATTTTTATTTCATAAAAACATTTAAGAAATTTTATTTATTTGCCAAATGTTTAGTCTAAACCATTACTGAACCATATTTTTTGTCTATGTTGACACATTAAAAAATACTATTTCAGTGAAATATGGAGACAAATTTATCCCAGATAAAATAGTCCTTTGAATTTGATATCTCCCCAAATTACATATCTTATTTTACTATTTTAATATTTAATATCTATCTGAAATTTGTTCATTTCTTACTTTTCTATACTGATGAAGTTACTTTCCTTGAAAACACTTAATTCTCCAATAAAATATGAGAACCGGCTACTGTTCTTTAAGTTAAAACACCTCTAAATATAACAGAACAGATATCAAAGCATCCTACAACTTGCTCTTCTCTCTGAAATAAACCTTTAAAATTTTTAATTTTAATACTTCATAAATGTACTGTTATAAACCAAATATATATTTTAACATGACAGGTATTCAGTAATATTACCTTCATGTTTTATACCTCCCCATTAACAGAAGGCTAGATGAATGATAAATGAATACATATAGAAAGAAAATACATATAAATACTGCAAGTACCTAAAGAAAGCAAGGATCTATGTGCTTCAAGAAAGAAAGTTTATCATATGACTATCTGTGTGGGACCAGGAAGTTATGTGACTTGGTGAAAGCCATCTTCCTTCCCTTAGTTTCCAATTTCTTATCTATAAAATAGGAGAGACGAGCATAGTAGAGGACTTCTAGAGTTCATTTAACATCTAAAATACATGAATATCCACCTACTGATTTTTTAAAAAGTGTGTTCTAAAATTTTACCTTTAATTACTTTGAGTCACATACTTTTTTTTTTCCACTCTGGTTTCAAAACTTATGGAACACATACTTGGAAAGTGTGGTCCTTAGCAGAATATGTGCCATGATGCTTTTGTAAATGTCTCTAAAAAGTTGTCATTCATATCACAGTGGATAGATTATGACAGGGTTAGAAAGAAAATCTTTTAGTATTTCTACAGTTTACAGCTTTAATCACATTTTTTTTACTTTATATCAACTTTAATCACATACTTTAAGAGATAAACAACACAGACTGTCTCAAAAGTCATCAAAGTATTAAGTGTGCAATTTGCTTAAATTCAAGTAATATTTTTTTCACTTAAACACAATGTGTAGGTGCCCTATCTCTAACAAGGCATAATTTAGAACACTGACCTTCTGATCAAACTAATACTCAGATCTCTGTCCCTCAGTTATTTACTTTACTGGCACACAATTTCATTAACCTCCTCCTGCGTAATAATTTCCCATGCCACATATTTAGGGGAAAAATATTTTCAGGCAGTACAACTATGTGACCACGGTAAATGACAAGTGTTTTCTGAAATTCACCAAGGAGATGAACTCTGACACCTGGTGTTGGAGGCTATGGTATGGTTGGAGTCAAGGATCAAACCAGGCCCTGACTTGTGTCTCCTTCAAAGTCTGGACACCTTGACAAGGTTAAGGACGGGAAAGTTGAGTACACTGCGAAAAGGGTCTGTGCTATGTGTCGTGCGCTCACCTTTGTGACTTCCCACACACTCCCTCTACAGAAGGGAACAATGTGGTCAGGATCATGAATTCTTAGTTGGTCCTTGTTGTTCCTGTACCTCCCATAACCCACTCCCTGGTTGATTGTCTTGCTAATGGCTTTAGCTGAAACTACCTGGCATCAGGAGGTTTGCTTGTAGTTAATGTAAACTTGTTATAGGAACTTGCAGTCATCTGACTAGGTACTGATGTATTACTCCTCCTATTGTGATCTGCCTTATAAATGTTTGTAAGATGTGGAATAAAATTGGCACTGTTGGACATCATCTTCAGTGTCCCTCCTGTCCCTATCTCTTTGTCTCTTAATTTCTTTTCACCATCCTCTTAGCCCTCACGTTTTCCTGGTCGATTTGTCGCACTGGCTGTGACAACCTGGCTTATTTGAGTTAACTTTAAAATGAGGGCCTCTTTTAGTCCATTTGCCTGAGAAATGTTTTAGCACTTTAGGTTTCCATTAAAAAGATCAGTGATACTTGACAAAAGGTTGATATCCAGGATCTATAATGAACTCCTCAAACTCAACACACACAAAATAGACAATCATATCAAAAAATGGGCAGAAGATATGAACAGACACTTCTCCAATCAAGACATACAAATGGCTATCAGACACATGAAAAAATGTTCATCATCACTAGCCCTCAGGGAGATTCAAATTAAAACCACATTGAGATATCACCTTACACCAGTTAGAATGGCCAAAATTAGCAAGACAGGAAACAACATGTGTTGGAGGGGATGTGGAGAAAGGGGAACCCTCTTACACTGTTGGTGGGAATGCAAGTTGGTGCAGCCTCTTTTGAGAACAGTGTGGAGATTCCTCATGAAATTAAAAATAGAACTTCCCTATGACCCTACAATTGCACTCCTGGGTATTTACCCCAAAGATACAGATGTCGTGAAAAGAAGGGCCATCTGTACCCCAATATTTATAGCAGCAATGGCCACGGTGGCCAAACTATGGAAAGAACCAAGATGCCCTTCAACAGACGAATGGATAAGGAAAATGTGGTTCATATACACTATGGAGTATTATGCCTCCATTCAGAAAGAATAAATACCCAACTTTTGTAGCAACATGGATGAGACTGGAAGAGATTATGCTGAGTGAAATAAGTCAAGCAGAGAGAGTCAATTATCATATGGTTTCACTTATTTGTGGAGCAAAACAATTATCATGGAGGACAAGGGGTGTTAGAGAGGAGAAGTGAGTTGGGGTAAATTGGAAGGGGAGGTGAATCATGAGAGACTATGGACTCTGAAAAACAATCTGAGGGGTTTGAAGTGGTGGGGGGTTGGGAGGTCAGGGTACCAGGTGGTGGGTATTGTGGAAGGCACGGATTGCATGGAGCACTGGGTGTGGTGCAAAAATAATGAATACTGTTATGCTGAAAATAAACAAATTAATTTAAAAAAAAAGATCCGTGATACTTAAAGACTTGACACAACAGGTTACACATGACATTTGCATTTCAGAAATGGATATAGTCACACTGTGCTGAGAATAATAAGAAATTAATCTGAAGTATAGTCCAAAATACAAGCATCCAGGATCTTCATGAATGACTTTGTCTGAAGGAATCAGCAGTTCTACCTACAACTAAGTTGTATCTTTAACAACTGAGTAGTCTAACTACCTCCATAGGGTTAAAAACAATTACTGAGGGTTTTTCACTGTAGGCAGACATTAGAGGGAAAATTACACAGTGATTTGTGGCTTAGTGAAGATAGGCTAAATGCAGGTGCTGTGTGGGACAGATGTCACCCATAGAATGCCCATTTTAGCTTACCTAACAACTAAGTAAGGGCTATCACAAAATTTTCCCAAATGCCCAATCATTAAATGGGGCATACAGATATATTTAGAGAAGATTCTGGCTGTTTCCATTTCCAAAGAAGCCAAATCATAAAATGTAAAAAGTGACAATTATCTTATAAATACACTTAGATCATCGAATCTCTAGTCATTTAAACTATTAAACAACGTACACAGATAATTCTTTGATTTATTCATTCAACTGAATATGTTAGGAGCTATTATAAAAGGTGCTGGGGATACAATTAATAAATAAAATACACTCTTTTTCCCCTAGAGTTGTTCAAAATTTAGTAAAGGTAACAGATATAGATTACATATAGTGTGTATCAACAGAAAATACCATAAGGTCTTATGGTATATACTTAGCCAACTATCCAATCCAGGCTAGAGATTGTTCATAAAGATTTCCTGGGAGAGGATACTTGAGTTAAGGTTTGAAAGATAAGTAGTTGCTGATCAGTTGAGTAATGTAGTAGTGTATTTTAAGCAAGGAAAATAGTAAGTGCAGAGCTCAAAGATGGCATGAGCGATGGGTTGAAGGTGACAAACACAAGACCATATACCAGTAGAAGATAAGTTTTAAGAAATAAATCATGGAAGTTAACTTTCTTTCTTCTTATCTACCATTTTCCTCAAAAGTCAAATGAAGAACAATGTCAATTAATTAAGTCTGAACAATTAAGGGTTTAATGCAACAACAATGAATTTACTAGGGGATGTGGATGGGTTAATCTAACTATATTACACAATCTATCTACAGTGCATGGGCCAAGTTTTTGTTTTTGTCTCTTAAAAAGTTGCAACTGAGTGAGATGTCAGGCTGGATAGCAGTGGGCCTGATTCATTTTTATTTTTGCAAGTGTTATTACCATCATGCATGGTTGTCAGGTATTTGAATTCACCACAAAGATAAAATATATCAATCAGCTAGACTGCTTTTACACAATAAATTTCAATATTTCCCTCTCTTCCTTCTACTCCTGCTCCTTCTTGCCCCCTCCCATTCCTCTTTCTCTCTCTCTTTCTCAACTGTCCCTCCACTATCTCCCTCACTTAATCATTCTTGTTGCATTAAACCCATAATTATTCAGGAAGTGTGGGGGAAGGGGAAAGAGAAGAGGGGATGGAGGGAGAGAAAGAGAGAGCCAGAGAACAACTTCCCTACCATGCATTGTTCCAAAAAATATAATAATGTATTTTTGCTAAACTGTTTAACTGCATTCATGAGGATGCATGAAATACAATAAGATATAATAAATCGAAATTAAGTAAGAAAAATAATGCAAAGGGGAAATAGAAGCAATAAAGTAGAAGAGAGTTATGTGCTTCAAGATAGCCAGGAAAAACATTCACAGAGTCCTATACAATGGAAAAGATGGGCTGCAATTTTGACTCTAAATTGTATAGTATGCAACATAAAGAATACACAATTCCATCACTTACAGCATCTACTCTGCAAGAGCAAGCCATTGTTCAGAAGAAACATCATTATTTTTCCTGTCTTGGATTTATTCTATGGAAGAAATTGTATACTAAGTTTATCAAACAAAGCACATCAGACCCACAGACGAACTATCTTAAATTTCCAATACTCTGTAATCATCTCAAACATTTTTTTTTCAAAGTAGGGGATCATTTCTTCATGTTGTGGGTTCAGTCACACTTTAGTTTTATAAGTTTGGTGAATTTCTCTGAGGTCTTCAAAAAGAAAAATTGACTTCTGAGAAGTAGGAAGATCCCAAACCCACCTCATCCCACAGACACAGCTAGATAACCAACACATTATTGCAGCCAACACAGAAACACAACCTGAAGACTGACAGAACACATTTTCCATGATTAAACATAACAAGGAGGCTACATTAAAAAAGGATAGGAAGGGTGGAGATGTGGCTGGGAGCCGAACACCCAGAGAGACTAACCACAAACTGGAGGGACCACATAAGCACAAAGAAAGTAGAGAAGATTTCACACCAGGCACCCCAAACACAGGGGACCTGCACTGGGAAGATTAATCCTCATAACACTTTGTTTTGAAAACCAATGGGTCTTAACTTTATGAGTCTTTACAGCCAGTGGGACTTAACTCTGGAAACTTTAAAAATCAGTAGCTCAGCTCTGGGGGAGCCAGAGGGTGATAGGAAATGGAGTTCATATCCTCAACAACCCAGCATAACAAACAACCCCTGCCAGCTACAGCACAGAAGCAAAAGTTTGAAAGATGCCAGAGGTATACATGTAGGAGATATATTTACCCCCAGAACAGATGTTGGAGGGGCAGGGATTTTTAAGCCACTTCTCCAAGAACAAAAGAGCTGGAAGTTGTCTTTTCTCTGCCTCCCACCTCCCCAACCTTGATAGCCTGACAGTTGAGGGAACCCGTATGAACATTTGCCACCTACTTTGCTAACACCATGTGACCCTTTCCCACATTCCCATGTGGATCCACCTAATTCAATGTGCTCCACTCAGCAAGAGTTCCTCCAGTGTGGCTCCTGCACCCTTTATCCTGCAAGAGCCCTGGTAGGGGCCAGTGTCACTACAAAGTAACTCTTTCCCTTGGGAAAGGGGAAAATAACCACTCACACACCAGTTCACTTGAGTCCTGGCAGCCAGACCATATAAATTGCAGTGTAAAGAATGCTCTGCCAATCAGTGTGTTTGTAGCTAAGCAAACAGAGAGGAGGCATGCATGTGGTTTGTCTGCAGGCTGTATCCACCAAATAACACCTCTCAGGGGACAATGCAGAGTTCCCTGCAGTTTGGTGTGTTCAAAACCCTGGCAAGTAAGCTGAGGGCAGACATCTGGTCTGACTGCTTACACTGCCCAACTACAAGTTCACGAGGGCCCCAAACTGGCCCTTTAATTGCACAGGGAACAAACTCAGCCCAAAATAGGCAAAGTGGAATATTGCAGTCAACTAGACTGAAAGCAAATGAGGTTCAGCCAGAACAGAAGAGTGCACTCAACACACACAGGAGATACTGCTAAAGCACCTGGTGCTGGTGAATAGGGGACATTGTGCTGTAGGGCACCACAGCAAAAAACCACTATATTCAAGGTGAGAAAATATAGCTAACTTTCTTAATACGTAGAAATAAACACAAAGAGATAGACAAAATGAGGATATAGAAGAATGTATTCTAAATGAAAGAATAGGACAAAACTACAGCAAAAGAGCTAATGGAGAAAAACACCATGTCTGATAAAGAATTCAAAGTAACGGTCATTAAAGATACTCGCTAGACTTGAGAAAATAGTGAAGGATCTCAGTCAGAAATTGAGCAAAGAGAAAATATAAAAATAAAAACCGATCAGAGATGATGAACTCAATAACTGAAAATAAAAATAGATTAGATGGAATCAATACAGATTAAAAGAGGCAAAAGAGTTCAGAAAACAGGAACACAGAACAAATGGAAAACAACCAAGATGAACAGCAAAAAGAAAATAAGTAGCAAAAAATGAGAATAGATAAAGGGAATTCAGCAACATCATCAAGCATAATATTTGCATTTTAGGGATCTCAGAAAAGAGGAAAATTATTTGAAAGAAATACTAGTTGAAAACTTCCCTAATCTGGGGAAGAAAACAGACATCAAGATCCAGGAGGCATATAGAGCCCCCAGTATCAACCCAAAGAGGTCCCACACCAAGACACATAATTAAAATGGCAAAAAGTAGTATTAATGAGAATTTTATTTTTTTATTTTTTTTTAAAGATTTTATTTATTTATTTGACAGAGAGAAATTACAAGTACACTGAGAGGCAGGCAGAGAGAGAGAGAGAGAAGGAAGCAGGCTCCCTGCTGAGCAGAGACCCCCGATGCGGGACTCGATCCCAGGAC
>NC_081575.1:52848308-52856376 GCF_022355385.1 Mustela nigripes | reverse complement strand
GGGGGGGGGGGGGGGGGGGGGGAACACAACTGCATACAATGGGATCTCATAAAGCTATCACTAATTTTTCAGAGAAACATTGCCAGAAGAGAATGGCATGATATATTCAAAGTGCTGAAAGGGGAAAACCTGCAAACAAAACTACACTACCTAGCAAGGGTATCATTCAAAATATGAGAGAGAGTTTCTCAAACAAACAAAAGTTAAAGGTGTTCATCACCACTATAGAAGCCTTACAAGAAATTTTAAAAAGAATTATTTGAGGAGTGCCTGGGTGGGTGGCTCAGTCAGTTAAGCATCTGCCTTTCACTCAGGTCATGATCCCAGGGTCCTGGGATTGAGCCCTGCATCGGGCTCCCTGCTCAGTGGGGAGCCTGCTTCTCCCCCACCCTTTGCTGCTCTGTCTGCTTGTGCTCTCTCACTCTCTGTCAAATAAATAAGCAAAATCTTTTAAAAACTAATCATTTGAATGAAAAGAAAAAGCAATAACTAGGGGTAAGGAAATTATGGAAGGAAAAAAAATTCACAGGCAAATGCAAATATAATAAAAGTAGGTTAATCACTTATAAAACCAGTATGGACATTAAAGTACAGAAGCAGTAAAATCAATCATTTTTTCCTATAAAAATCAGTCAAGGGATTCAGAAAAGAAATGGGTATAAAGTATGGCATCATATACATAAATGAGGTAGAGAAAAGAAATATGTAGTACTTTTAGAATATGTTCAAATTTAAACAATCATCAATGTAATACAGTTATACACATAAGATGTTATATGAGTCTAATGGTAAAGACAAATCAAAAACTTGTAAGAGATAAACGAAAATAAAGAGAAAAGAATCCAAGCATATCACACACACACAAAAACAAACAAACACAAAATCACACAAGAAGAAGAGAAGAAAGTAAAAGAGAGAACTACAAAAACAACTCTAAAACAATTAACAAATGACAGTAAGTACATACCTATTGTTAATAGCTTTTAATGTACAAGAACTAAATGCCCCAATCGAAAGACACAGAGGGACTGAATGAATAAAACAAAACAAAACACAAACAAACAAAAAAATCCACAAAAAACCTAGAGCCATCTCTATGCTGTTCTCAAGATTCACTTGAGGACTAAAGACACATGAAAATTGACAGTGAAGGGATGGGGTGTCTCAGTCAGTTACTGGGTCTGCCTTCAGCTTGGAGTCATAAACACAGGGTCTGGGATTGAGTTCTGCATCTGACTCCTTGCTCATTAGGGAGCCCGCTTCTCCCTCTGCCTGCCACTCCCCCTGCTTGTGGGTTCTCTCTCTCTCTCTGAGAAATAAATAAATCTTTTTTTTTTTTTTAAAGAAAATGAATGGATAGAAAAACAACATGCACATGAAATAAAAAAGAAAGCTGGGTTAACAACACTTACATCAGACAGAATAAATTTTTAAAAGACTACAACAAGAGACAAAAAAGGACACTACATAATGATAAATGAGCATCTGTCTCCTTGCTCAACAGGGAGCCTGCTTCTCTCTCTGCCTGCTGTCCCCCCATCCCACCTGTTCTCTCTCTCTCTCTGTAAAATAAATAAAATCTTTGGAAGAAATTTTTAAAAAAAGTAAAATCTAGGAAAAGAAGTCTAACAAGAACCTTGGTCTCAGACTTCCCAGCCTCCAGAATTATGTGAAACAAATATCTGTTGTTAAAGCCACCCAGTGTGGGGTATGTTGTTATAGCAGGTCAACTTGACAAAGACAATTGTATTCCATTAAGATGTATTCAATAAAATATTCCCTACCACAGGAGTTTAGTCCAAATAAAAATTATTTTATTAACCAATGGTGTTCACTAAAAAATCTGGAAAAGTTAAAAGTTACAACTTCCAATTATAAGATAAATAAGTATGAAAGATGTAATGTACAACATGATGACTATATCTAACACTGCTGTATGATACACAGGAAAGTTGTTGAGAGTATGAATCTTATATGTTCTTACCACAAGGAATTTTTATTCTTTTTTTTCCTTTTTTATTTTATTGTCTCTGTATGAGAAGATGGATGTTATTTGAAACTATTGTGGTAAAGATTTCACAGTATATGTTATGAAAGCATCATGCTGTACACCTTAAACTTATAGAGTATGTCAATTGTTTCTCAATAAAAATGAAAAAGAAAAGACACCTTATTATGTTGTTCTTCACCAAGACCAAAAAAAAAAAAAAGAAAAGGGCCTGGAAAACCAGAACATGTGCACACTACCTATAGTATCTTTGTAATTATTTACAAATATATAGGTCTCTTATGCTTAGCGGTTTTTTTTTTTCCAGTTTAAAAGTAAATGTACTTTTGGGGTGCCTGGGTGGCTCAGTGGGTTAAAGCTTCTGCCTTCAGCTTGGGTCATGATCCCAGGGTCCTGGGATCGAGGCCCGCATCGGGCTCTCTGTTCAGCAGGGATCCTGCTTTCTCCTCTCTCTCTGCCTGCCTCTCTGCCTACTTGTGATCTCTGTCTGTTAAATAAATGAATAAAATATTTTTTTTAAAAAGTAAATGTACTTTTGTATGAAATGTAAATGTACTGAAACAATCTTGAATAACAAACTAGAAGACACATACTTCACAATTTCAAAACCTACTAAAAAGTTCGGGTAACCAAGACATTGTGGTGCTGGCATAACACAGGTATATAGACCAATGCAATAGAATTGAGTCTAGAAATAAACCTATACATCTATAATCAATTGATTTTCAATGCCAAGACAATTCAATGGGGGAAATAATAGTCTTTTTCACTAATGGTGTTTGAAAAACTGAATATCTCATGCAAAGGAAGGACATTAGACCACTATCTCATACCATACATAGAAATTCAATCAAAATGGACCATAAAGCTACATATATGAGATAAAACTATAAAATTCCTAGAACAAAACAAAAGGTTAAATCTTCATGCCCCTGGTTATGCAATAGTTTTATTATAGAACACCACAAAGTTTAAGTGACAAAAGAAAAATTAGAGAGGCACTTAGGTGGCTCAGTCAGTTAAGCATCCGCCTTCAACTCCATTCATGATCCCAGAATCCTGGGACAGAGCCCCAAGCTGGGCTCTCTGCTCAGTGGGAGCCTGTTTCTCCTTCTCCCTGTTAATCCCCCTGCTTGGACTCTCTCTCTCTCTCTCTCTCACTCTGCCAAATAAATAAAATCTTAAACAATAAAACTTAAAAAAAAGAAAAATTAAATAAATTGGACTTCACCAAAACTAAAACCTTTTGTGCTTCAAAAGACATCTCCAAGACTATGAAAATACAACCAACAAAATGGAAGGTAGTATTTGCAAATCATATTTCTAATAAGACTTTTATTCAGAATGTATATAGAAATCTTACTATTCAACAACTAAAAGACAAATAACCCAAGTAAAAAATGATCAAGATATCTGAATAGGCATGTCTCCAAAAAGACATAAAAATGGACAATAAGCATATGAAAATATGCTCAACATAATTAGTCATTAGGAAATTTCAAACCAAAACCATACTGAGAAACCACTTCATCTTCTCTAGAATAGCTGAAATCAAGAAGACAGAAAATAACAAGTATTGGGAAAGATATGAAGAAATAAATCCTTCATATATTGCTGGTGGGAATGTAAAATAGCACATTCATTTTGGAAAAATGTTTGATAATTCCTCAAAATAACAAACATAGACTTACCATGTGACCTAGCAATCTGTCTCCTAGGTATGTACCCAAGAGAAGTGAAAACATACATAAACTCAAAAACTTTTACAAAAATGTTCATAGAAGCATTAATAATGGTCAAAATGTGGAAATAATACAAATGTCCATCAATAGATAAATGAATATATAAAAAGTAGTATATCCATACAAAGCACTATTGTTCATCAGTGAGAAGAAATGAAGTACTGATACATTGCTACAACATGAATTAACTTTGAAAAGATGCTAAATGAAAGAAGACAGTGACAAAGGATGACATATGATAGCATTTATATAAAATGTCCAGAGTAACTAAATTCACAGAGGATGGGAGTTGGTGGGACATGACTAAGGCATATAAAAATCTTCTAAGATTAAATTGTGGTGATGGTTGCAGTTCTGTGAATATACTAAAAGCCACTGAAATGCTCAATGTAGATGGGTGAATTTTAAATACATTTACATATTTTAATACATTAGTACAGCTCAAAGCTGTGAAAAAGAAAAGAAAAAAAGTGGAATCACCTTAAACTTCTACTTCTCACCTTTTTCAGTTGCTTACTCTTAAATAAATGAAAACTGAGCTTAATTTAAAAAAATTCATATTATTCATCATATTTAATTGGCTTGTCTAGAGGAGGAGAAAGATGGCAGAGAAGTAGGAGACCCTGTTTCTTTTTTTTTTAAAGATTTTATTTATTTATTTGGCAGAGAGACGCCAAGCGAGAGAGGGAACACAAGCAAGGGAAGTGTGAGAGGGAGAAGCAGGCTTCCCACTGAATGGGGAGCCCAATGCAGGCCTTGATCCCAGGACCCAGGGATCATGACCTGAGCCAAAGACGGAGGCTTAACGGCTGAGACACCCAGGTGCCAAGGAGACCCTGTTTCAACCGGTCCCCTAATGTGAGCTAATTATCTACCAGAACACTCTGACCACCCATGAAATCAGCCTGAGATGTAAGATTATACACTTCTGGATCTCTACAGGGGCAGAAGACATCAGTGGACAGGTAAAGCAGAGTGGAAAGGCTGACTGACACTGAAGGATAAACAGAAAGGGGAGGAAGCTGTCAGAAGTGACCCATTGGAAAGTAATACCACAATACAAAAGTGCCCTGTGACTAGGGAACAGCATTAACTTGGAGTCTGGTTAAAAAGCACTCAAAAATAACAAAAGATATTAAGGGGCAACTGGTGGAATCAGGTGGTCATGGGCACGGGCCTAAGCCCATGGTCTCAGGATAGTCACTGCCAGCCACCACCCATATCAGAGAGTGTGGTGGAGCCCGCAGCCTGTGGTCCCTGAGCCCATGGCTTTCTAAAACTGCTTGCACCACCACTGGGGCTGGGTGGCCGAGAGAGCCCAGTGTCAACTCCAGTCGAGGTTCCTCAGCTTGCAGCCTTCCATGACCCGCAGGCTTCTGCAACCTGTGTGACCAAGGGGTCTGAGCCCACCAGCCCAAGCCTGAAACTGTCCTGAACAACGGTCGGGTTCCATGGGCCCACACCCTTCTGAGACCTGCAGAGCCATAGAGTCTGAGAACACCCAATATGGGCCTGGACTCTAAACAGCAGTCTTGGAAAAGGCAGCCACCAGAAGCAGGCTCCCTGCACCAATATTGCTCGTGGTTTTAGTGGCACTGGAGTGCAGAGACAAGAGGGTGCTTTGGGAGACCCCTGAGATAGTGGTTGGGGACGTGCACTGCCTGTGGGAGGTTGCAGGGCTTAGCGGAGTTTGCAGGGGGAGTCTGTGTGTTCTGGACCACCCAGAGAGGAGCAGTCTGAAGCTTTTCTCTGAGGTGGAGACCTGCATGCTGACAGATTCCTTGCTCTGACTCTGACATGCTTCAAAAAGCCGCCAAAGAACAAAGACTTCCAGAGAACAAAAGTCTGAAAAACAGGTTTCCACAGAGCCCAGGCCCTTAGTAGGGGCCAAGGCAACTCAGCCAAAGCAAGACTGATGGGAAAACAACCCAGCAGGCCTCTCCCCCAGAAAAGAAGCCAAAAGAACAAGAGAACAAACACCATAGGGTCCTCGTAAAACTGTAAAACCCCAACATCAGGGAAAACAATATATTAAACTCCTGGTATTGTCCCCAAACCTGTATATGTCATAGATACAACCTTTCTTTCTTTCTTTCTTTCTTTCTTTCTTTCTTTCTTTCTTTCTTTCTTTTATAATTCCTTCTCACGATTTTTCTTCTTTTAATTTTTTTAACCTACTTACCATTACAACTAAAGGTTTAATACAGCATATTCCATAAATTTTTAACTTGAATTTTTTCATACATATACCTGTGTTTCTTTTTCTTTTTCTTTTTTTAAATATACATATAGATATAAGCTTCAAGGTAATCCTTCAATACTACCCCTATATATAAACCAGTTTTAATCTTCCTAAATCTCTGGAAAATTGAGTCCATAACAAAGATAACAAGATGTACCCAGGAAGAACCAAAATAAACTTCTTAGCCCACATCAAAGATTTATAACAACCCTCCCATCTTATTCTTCTGTCAGTGTTTCTGTATATTTGTTTTTGTTCTGATATTATATAAATCTTATTCTTGAGGTTCACTTTGGCTGGGTTTTTCTTTTTCATTTTCTTCTCCTTTACTTTTGTTGGTCATTTTATTTGTTTGTTCTTCTTTATGTACCTTATAAATCTCATTTTTGAGGCTTTTTGCCTGGTTTCTCTCTCTCTCTCTTTTTTATTTCTTTTTTCCCTCATTCTCCCTTCTTCTTCTTCTTTTTTTTTTTTAATTTATTTTAGGTGGCGACTTCCGATTGCACCAAAAATTTCCAGGATGCACCTTGCCTGGATTGTGGTTAATATATTCAGCTGTGCATCCCCTCAAACACCTCTCACCAGAATGACTAGAAGGAATACCCAAAAATTCAGAGACTGTGTATTTTGCCACAGACCCATTAAATATGGACATAAGCAATATGTCAGAAAGGGAATTCCGGATAACAATTATCCAGGCAATGGTTACATTGATGAAAGCCATTAGTGACAACATAGAATCTCTAAGGGCACAAGTGAGAGCTGATCAAGAAGAAGTTAAAAATGCTATCAATGAGATCCAATCTAATCTAAATACTCTAACAGTTAGGGTAACTGAAGCAGAAGATAGAATTAGTGATCTAGAAAACAAACTGATAGACAAGAAGAATCAGGAGGAGGCCTGGAATAAACAGCATAGAAGCCATGAAAACAGAATTAGAGAAATAAATGACACCATGAAACGTTCCAACGTCAGAATTATTGGGAACCCTGAGGGGGTGGAGAAACAGAGAAGACTAGAAGATATATTTGAAAAAATTCTGGATGAAAATTTCCCTAATCTGGGGAATGGAACAACTGTTCATCTCTTAGAGCTGAAAGGATACCCCTCAAGATCAATGAGCCAAGAAAGACATCCAAACACTTAGTTGTGAAATACACAAATCATAATTTCAGACAAGAGGTCCTAAGGGCAGCTAGGGGGAAGAGATTCCTTACAAACAGAGGAAGGTACATCAGAATAATGCCAGACCTGTCCACAGAACCCAGCAATTCATAAAGGGCTATCAAGACATATTCAGGGCACTAAATGAGAAGAACATGCAGCCAAGAATACTTTATCCAGCAAGGTTGACATTCAAAATGGATGGAGAGATAAAGAGCTTCTAAGACGGGCAAGGATTAAAAGGGGACCACCAAGCCAGCACTACAAGAAATATCAGAGAGGGGGGTTCTATAAAAGAAGAAAGAACCCATCCACCAAGATGATCTAACAATTGTAAATATTTATGTCCCCAATACAAGAGCATCGAACTACATAAGCCAACTGTTAATCAAAATAAAGAGTCATATTAATATGAATACATTGATTTTAGGGGATGTTAACATGCCACTCTCAGTAATAGATCATCCAAGCAGAAAATCAATAGAGAAACAAGAGCTTTGAATGACATTTTGGACCAGATGGACTCATAGATATATACAGAACATTGCACCTTGAAATAACAGAATACTCACTCTTCTTGAACACACATGGAACTTTCTCCAGAATAGATCACACATGGGTCACAAATCAGGACTCAACTGATACCAAAAGATTGAGATTATTCCCCACATATTCTCAGACCTCAATGTTTTGAAACTGGAACTTAACCACAAGAAAAAGTTTGGAGGGAATTCAAACACTTGGGAGCTAAAGACCATCCTGTTCGAGAATGTTTGGATCAACAAGAAAATCAAATAAGAACTTAAACAACTCATGGAAACCAATGAGAATGAAGACACATTGGTCCAAAACCTATGGGATACTGCAAAGGTGGTCCTAAGGGGGAAATACGTAGCCATCCAAGCCTCCCT
>NC_081575.1:52834697-52847908 GCF_022355385.1 Mustela nigripes | reverse complement strand
TTTCTATGAAGCCAACATTACCCTGATCCCCAAACCAGGCAAAGACCCCATCAAAAAGGAGAAGTTCAGACCAATATTCCTGATGAATATGGATCCAAAGATTCTCAACAAGATCCTAGCTAATAGGATCCAACAATGCATTAAAAAGATTATCCACCATGACCAGGTGGGATTTATCCATGGGATGCAAGTGTGGTTCAACATTTTCAAATCAATCAATGCAATAGAACTATCAATAATAGAAGTGAGAAGAACCACAGGGTACTCTCAATCGATGCAGAAAAAGCATTTGACAAGCTATAGCATCTGTTCCTGATTAAAACTCTTCAAAGTATAGGGAGAGAGGGAACATTCCTCAAATTCATAAAAACTATCTATGAAAAACCCACAGTGAATATAATCCTCAATGGGGAAAAGCTGGTAGCCTTTCCTTTGAGATCAGGATTATGACAAGGGATGCCCACTCTCATCACTATTGTTCACCATAGTACTAGAAGTCCTAGCAACAGCAATCAGACAACAAAAAGAAATAAAATATATTCAAATTGGCAAAGAAGTCAAACTCTCTCTCTCTTCCCAGATGACATATTTTATATGGAAAACCCAAAAGACTCCACCCCCAAACTACTAGAATTCATACAGCAATTCAGTAATGCAGCTGGATACAAAATCAATGCACAGAAATCAGTTGCTTTCTTATACACTAACAACAAAAAAATAGGAAGGAAAATTAGAGCATCGATTCCATTTACAATAGCAAAAAGAACCATAAGATAACTTGGAATAAAACTAACCAAAGAGGTAAAGAATCTGAACTCGAGGAACTACAGAGCACTCATGAAAGAAACTGAAGAAGAAACAAAAAGATGGAAAAGCATTCCATGCTCATGGATCAGAAGAATTAACATCGTCAAAATTTCCATACTGCCCAGAGCAATCTATATTTTCAATGCAATCCCGATCAAAATACAATCAGATGGAAGACCATTCCATGCTATTGGATCGGAAGAATAAACATTGTTAAAATGTCTATACTGCCTAGAGCAATATATACTTTTAATGCCATTCTGATCAAAATTCTACCAGTATTCTTCAAAGAGCTGGAGTAAGTAATCCAGAAATTTGTATGGAATCAAGAAGAGACCCTGAATCGCTAAAGAAATGTTGAAAAACAAAAATAAAAATAGGGGCATCACGTTACCTGATTTTAAGTTTATTAAAAAGCTGTGGTCACCAAGACAGCATGGTACTGGCATAAAAACAGACACATAGACCAGTGGAACAGAGTAGAGAGCCCAGATATGGGCTCTAATATTATGTTGCATAAGAGTGGTGAGAGTGGGCATCCTTGTCGTGTTCCTGATCTCAGTGGGAAGACTGTGAGCTTTTTCCTATTGAGGATGATATTTGCTGTCAGTCTCTCATAAATAGATCTTATAAACTTCATGAATGTTCCCTCTATCCCTATACTTTGAAGCATTTTAATCAGGAACGGATGCTGGATTTTGTCAAATGAGAGGACCATGCGGTTCTTCTCTCTTCTCTTACTGATTTGTTCTATCATATTGATTGATTTGCGAATATTGAACCATCCTTGTAGCCCAGGGATGAATACCACCTGGTCATGATGGATAATCTTTTTAATGTGCTGTTGGATCCAGTTTGCTAGGATCTTGTTGAGAATCTTAGCACCCATATTCAAGAGTGATGTTGGTCTGAAATTCTTTTTGGTGTGATCTTTGCCTGGTTTGGGGATCAGGGTAATGTTGGCTTCATAGAAAGAGTCTGGAAGTTTTCCTTCTGCTTCAATTCTTAGAAACAGCGTCAGGAGAAGAGGTGTTATTTCTTCTTTGAAAGTTTGGTAAAATTCCCCAGGGAATCCGTGAGGTCCTGGGCTCTTGTTTTTTGGGAGGTTTTTGATCACTGCTTCAGTCTAATTACTAGATATTAGTCTGTTCAGGGTGTCAGTTTCTTCTTGGTTCAATTTTGGGAGTTTATAGTTTTCCAGGAATGCACCCATTTCATCAAGGTAGCTTAACTTATTGGCATATAACTGTTGATAATAACTTCTGATGATTTTTTCTACTTCCTTGGTGTTAGTTGTGATTTCTTTCATAATTTTATTAATTTGAACTTTCTCTCTTTTCTTTCGGATTAGTGTGGCCAATGGTTTATCGATCTTATTGATTCTTTCAAAAAACCACCTTCTAGTTTCATTGATACATTCTACTGTATCTCTGCTTTCTACCTCATTGATCTCTGTTCTAATATTGATTATTTCCCTTCTTATGTGTCAAGTTGGTTTAATTTGTTGTTGATTCTCCAGTTCTTTATGGTGTAGAGAGTGCTGGTGTATTCTGGATTTTTCAATTTTTTTGAGGGAGGCTTGGATGGCTATGTATTTCACCCTTAGGACAGCCTTCGCTGTATCCCATAGGTTTTGGGCCGAAGTGTCTTCATTCTCATTGGTTTCCATGAATTGTTTCAGTTCTCGATCTCCTGGTTGCTCCAAGCATTTTTAAGCAAGGTGGTCTAGAGCTTCCAGGTGTTTGAGTTCCTTCCAAAATTTTCCTTGTGATTGAGATCCAGTTTCAAAGTATTGCAATCTGAGAATATGCAGGGAATAATCTCGGTCTTTTGGCATCCGTTGAGCCCTGATTTGTGACCGAGTATGTGGTCTATTCTGTAGAAGGTTCCATGAGCACTTGAGAGGAATGAGTATTCTGTTGTTTTAGGATGGAATGTTCTGTATATATCTATGAGGTCCATCTGGTCCAAGGTGTCATTCAATGCTCTTGTTTCTTTATTGATTTTCTATGTGGATGATCTATTATTGAGAGAGGCATGTTAAGATCTCCTACTATTAATGTATTCATATCAATATGACTCTTTATCTTGATTAATAGTTTTCTTATGTAATTAGCTGCTCCCATATTGGGAGCATAGATATTTACAATTGTTAGATCATCTTGGTAGATAGTCCCTTTAAGAATTATGTAGTGTCCTTCTGTATCTCTGACTACAGTCTTTAGTTTAAAATCTAATTTATCTGATATGAGAATTGCTACCCGGGCCTTCTTTTGACACCCTTGGCATGAAAGATGCTTCTCCATCCCTTCACTTTCAGTCTGGGTGTATCCTTAGGTTTTAAATGGGTCTCTTGTAGACAATATATGGATGGGTCCTGTTGTTTTATCCAATCTGCAACCCTGTGTCATTTTATGGACGCATTTAGGCCATTCACATTGAGAGTGATTATTGTTAGATACGTTTTTATTGGCATTGTGTTACCTTTGAAGTCTTTCTTTCTGTAGATTGTCTCTATATTTCTGTTCAATAATATTCTTAGGATTTTTCCTCTTTTATAGAACACCCCTTAATATTTCCTACAGTGTCAGCTTGGTGGTCGCATAGTCCTTTAAGCCTTGCCGGTCTTGGAAACTCTTTGTCTCTCCATCCATTTTGAATGTCAGTCTTCCTGGATGAAGTATTCTTGGCTGCATGTTCTTATCATTTAGTACCCTTAATATATCTTGCCAACCCTTTCTGGCTTGCCAGGTTTCTGTGGACAGTCCTGACGTTATTCTGATGGGCTTTCCTCTTACAAAAGGAGCTTCTTTGTCCTAGCTGCCTTCAGGAGGGCCTGCCTACAATTATAATTCTTCATTCTTACTATTAGGTGTCTCAAGGACTTTCAAAAATCTATAATCTTTGGGGGCGACCGTTCTGCCTCTAGTACATGAACGCTGGTTCCATTCACAACATTAGAAAATTTTCATGGAGAATCTGTTCTACTATATCTTCTAGACTTCTTTCTTTCTCCTCCCCTTCAGGGATTCCAATAATTCTGTCGGAAAGTTTCATGACATCATTTATTTCCCTGATTCTGTTTTCATGTCTTCTAAGCTGTTTGTTCCAGGCTTCCTCCTGATCCTTTCTCTCTATCTGTTTGTCCTCTAGATCACTGATTCTATCTTCTGTATCAGTTACCCTAGCTTTTAGAGAATTTAGATTAGCTTGGAACTCTTTGAGAACATTGTGAACATCATCCCTAGTGGCTTTCAGTTCTGCCCTAATATTGTGAACATCATCCCTGGTGGCTTTCAGTTCTAGCCTAATCAATTCCATTTGGTCATCCATGGCTTTCTCCAACCTAGCTATTGCCTGGATAATTGTCAGCCTGAATTCCCTTTCCGACACATTGTCTATGTTGATAGCCATTAGCTCTGTTGCAGAAGGCCCACCCTCTGAATTTTTCTTCTGTTGGGCATTCCTCTTCCTAGTCATTTTTGTGAGAGATGGCTGAACAGATGTAGCTTAATGTATCCACTGTGGTGCTGTCAAGGTGCATCCTGGAATGCTTCTGAACAATCAGGAGTCCCCACCCAAATGAAAGAAAAAAGAAAGAGAGAAAAAAGAAAAGAAAAAGAAAAAAAGAGAGAGAGAGGAAAAAAAAAAGAAAGATAAAAGTGAAAGCTCAGCCCAAATGGACTGCAAGGTAAGATTTATGACATATACAAACAAAAACAAACAAAAAGACTGATAAAAGTATATGACAAAATGGGCAGAAGATATGAACGGAGACTTCTCCAATGAAGACATACAAATGGCTATCAGACACATGAAAAAATGTTCATCATCACTAGCCCTCAGGGAGATTCAAATTAAAACCACATTGAGATATCACCTTACACCAGTTAGAATGGCCAAAATTAACAAGACAGGAAACAACATGTGATGGAGGGGATGTGGCAAAAGGGGAACCCTCTTACACTGTTGGAGGTAATGCAAGTTGGTGCAGCCTCTTTGGAGAACAGTGTGGAGATTCCTCAAGAAATTAAATATAGAACTTCCCTATGACCCTGCAATTGCACTCCTGGGTATTTACCCCAAAGATACAGATGTAGTGAAAAGAAGGGCCATCTGTACCCTAATGTTTATAGCAGCAATGGCCACGGTCTCCAAACTGTGGAAAGAACCAAGATGCCCTTCAACGGACGAATGGACAAGGAAGATGTGGTCCTTATACACTATGGAGTATGGAGTATGCCTCCATCAGAAAGGATGAATACCCAACTTTTGTAGCAACATGGACAGGACTGGAAGAGATTATGCTGAGTGAAATAAGTCAAGCAGAGAGAGTTAATTATCATATGGTTTCACTTATTTGTGGAGCATAACAAATAGCATGGAGGACATGGGAAGTTAGAGAGGAAAAGGGAGTTGGCGGAAATTGGAAGGGGAGGTGAACCATGAGAGACTATGGACTTTGAAAAACAATCTGAGGGGTTTGAATTGGCAGGTGGGTGGGAAGTTGGGGTACCAGGTGGTGGATATCATTGAGGGCACAGATTGCATGGAGCACTGGGTGTGGTGAGAAAACAATGAATACTGTTGTGCCGAAAATAAATAAAATATAAATTTTTTAAAAAGTATATGACAAGAGAAAAAATATATATAAATATACACACATATATAAAAAAGCAAAACAAACAAACAAAAAAAAAAGAACCCCAAGTATAAGATTTATATACTACCAGGACGAACACAAATACACAGTAACACTGGTGGAAGATAAAGATGGGAGAGTGGTTATAAATTCTCAATGTGGGCAAGGAAGGTTATTTTGATTCTTCCTGAATGTGTATTTTGATGTCTTTGTTAAAGGACTCAACTTTCCTAAGATAAAAGGGGATTTAAAAATTGGTTTTCCTATGGGGTAGCTTTGATGGGAAAAGGAGATTACCTTGAAGTTTAACTGTATATGAATACTAAAAAATAAAAATAAAGAGTAAGAATAAACTAAACTAAACTAAAATTCAAAAAAATTTTAAAAAGTAGAAAAGCAGAAGAAAAACACGGGAATATGTATCAAAAAGTTCAGGTTAAAAGGTTATTATGGAATTTGATGTACTGGACATTTCACGGTGATGGTACATAGGTTAAAAAATTTATCTATATATATATTAAAAAAATGAACCAGAATAGTGGGAATGAATTAAAAATAAAAGTTGTATCTATGAAGTAGTGGTGGTTTTTCTCTTGTAATCTTCCCCTCCCCCACCGTTGGCTTTCTGGAGGAGTGGCCTGCCCTGTGGGTTTTCAGGCAGTGTTCCCTGAGTTAAGTCTTCCCACCCCCCCCTCAAGGGAGTGGCTCTGAGGAAACAGCTTTTTCAGGCTTTTGTTCTCTGGAGGTTTTTATGTTTGTTCATTTTTTTTCCCTTGCCTTGACAGCTTTTGATGGTTTTGAAGGTTTAGAGGAAAGCAAACTGCACCCAGACCTCCCTCTCAGAGAGTAGCCTCAGTCTGTTCCCCTCTGGGTGCTTCAGAGCACATAAGTACCCCTCGGCCACTGGCAGAGCACGGTCCGAGTCACAGTCCCTGGGGACACAGGAACTCCTGCTTGTACCCAAAACCACAGCAGCAGCGGCTGTCTGGGCAGCTCCAGACCACCAGAGTGGTTCCAAGCAGCAACTGCACACTGAGATTTTCCCACTGGCCCAGGCTGGGAGTGCCTGGTCTTTCTGGGTCCGAGATCACTGGGCTGGTGCCTGCATGCACCTCTCTCAGTGGAGGGTGTGGGGCGCGACTCAGGCTGTGATAGCACGGCGGGGCTCACGTGGGGACTGTAAAAAGTCTATGCTTCTGCCAGCTGGGAGGCTCCCAGCCCCTCACGGAAGCCGGACCTCACGCGTTCTTAGAAGCGCTTGTGGCTCAGGGACCAAGACTTGGTTTCTCCGCTGCACTCTCTCTGGCTCAGCGCCAGGGGTGGCTGTCCTGGGTCCGGGGACTTAAGCCCCTGTCCCTAACCACTCTGATTCCCACAATCCCCCCCCCTCCCCCGTGATCCCTTGCTCTTTTTGAGTGCTTTCAAGCAGACTCCAAGTTACTGCTGGTCCCCAGACGCAGGGCACTCTCATATTGGCGTATTACTTTTTAGTGGGTCGCCTCTGGTGGATCCCTCCCCCTTTTGTTTATCTTTCGATATCAGTCCGATATTCCCACTCTGCTTTACCTGCCCACTGGCTTCTGCCCCCGTAGAGATCCAGACATGTATAATTCTAATCTCAGGCTGATTCATGGGTGATCATAGTTCTTTGGTAGGTAATCAGCTCACTTTAAGGTACAGGTTGAAACGGCGCCTCCTCCTACTTCCTTGCCGTCTTGTCTCTCTCCAAAAAATTTTTATTTTTAATAGGAAGGTATAATCAGGTTAATGGGAAATTTTGAGGGGAAATTAGTCAAAGGAGAAAGACTGAACAGATGGCATGTTCAGATGAGTCTGACAGAAAATGTTTCTCACTGTAGTTAGCCCATTTCAATTCTATGGATGTGCTATGCATTAGTCATGGTTCTCCAAAGAAACTAAACCAAAAGGGCATGTATATATAGAGAAACATTTATTTAATAGAATTGCTTTACTTGATTATTGATGTTTGGTAAATCTAAAATCTTGAAGATGAGCCAGGCAGCATGGAGACCTAGGGATGAGTCGCCCTTCAAGTTCAAAGGCAGTTTTCTGGCAAAATTTCTTCTTCCCTTGGGGAGGTCAGTCTTTTTTCTATTATGGCTTCAACCGATTGGATGAGGCCCACCCACATTATGAAGGATATCTGCTTTATTTAGTCTACCAATTAAGATGTTGCTCTCATCCAAAACAAACAAACAAACAAACAAAAAACTTCACAGAAATATCCAGAATAATGTTTAACCAATTATCTTGGTATCACTCCCCAACCAAGCTGATACATAGATTTATGTATCACATGTTTTAAAAGGGGGTATATTTTACATTTCAGTGCTTATTCAGACCTGGGGGAACCTCAGTTTAGAATTCCACTGAGAGGAAAAAAGCCTGATTAAAATTTACTCAAGATAAAGGAAAGAATAAGAAATGCACAATTGTGAGCATTTGGTCACTTGTTTTCCTTCAAACTTTAGTTTACTATACATATTTGTCAGATCCAGCACAAACTGAATAAGTATTTGAAATACCCCTAGTATTGTACTTGAAATGTTAGGGCACCTGGGTGACTCAGTCGTTTAAGCATCTGCTGGGATACTAAGATTGAGTCCTGGGACTGAGCCCCACATTGGGCTCCCTGCTCAGCAGGGAGACTGCTTCTCCCTCTCCCTCTACCCCTCTCACCACTCATGCTCAGTCTTGTGCACTCTCTCTCAAATAAATAAAATCTTAAAAAAAGAGAAATTACCCCATATTTACATAAGAATTAACACTTTTAGCTTCATCCCCTGATATATTAAATAATATAAGATATAAGAGCACTGGAAGGGTTCATTGAGGAACTATTTTGAAAAGAAGATATTTCAGTAGGTTAGGTAAAGAAATTAAAACAGTGGACATTATTAAAAGTATTCAAAGTAGGTATTTCAAAAATCAAATTAAAAGTAAAAGGTTTGGGGCACCTGGGTGACTCAGTCAGTTAAGCACTGGACTCTCGGTTTTGGCTCTGGTTATGACCTCAGGGTCCTGAGATAGAGCCCCACATGGGGCTCCATGCTCTGCCTAAAGTCCGCTTGACCTTCTCTGTCCTCCCTCCCTCAACTCATGCTCTCTCTCTCGAAAATATACAAAATATTTTTTTAAATTAAAAGGCTCAAAGGTTTTCAGAGATCCTGTAAACTAGTAGTAACATCAGATGATCTATTTCATTAAGGATCAGGAATATTTATACATTCAGTAGTTATTGTGTGTTTAGTAGGGGTTGACACTCTGCACAATAATGGCAATTCATATAAGGTTAAACAAAATGAATACTCTTCCCTGATACTATAGAGGTAACAGTAATAGCAGGGAGAGAGACATGAGTGTATCACACAACTCCACGTTACTTAATTGCCACAGAAAATTAAACAGCTTACTTGCATGTGTATGTGTGTACAAAATTACACACATACACATGCAAGTAAGCTGTTTAATATGATAGATATGATATTTAATATGATAATATCATAATGTGATTTAATATGATAAGATATATTCTCCCAAGTGTTTTACCTTAGGAGTCAGTCAAGGTATCAATATAAACTCTAGCTTTGCATTATAATACAGTTCACAAGACTGGAAGGAAAAAGAAACTTTCTTTCAATTATGTGATCTTTCCTTTCCTCCACATAGAATATTGTCTTTGTCTAAAATACTTTTGTTTTCCCATTTATGTTCACCTGGAAAAATTCTACTCATCTTGCAAGACACAATTCACATTCACAATGTCACATTCTCTAGAAAGATTTCCTTTATCCCTCTCAGGCAGTTAGTTAGTTTTTCCTTAATCTGTGTTTCCATAGCATTTGGCATACACAGGTTTTTATTTCTTTTCATGCTAGATTTAAATGACTTGTTTACTCATTTGTCTCCCCCACCAAACTATGAGCTTCTTGAGAATAGCAACAATGTGTTTTTGAGCTTTTCAAATTAAAGTCCAGCAGAGAATCTGTTGATACATAAGAGGTATATTGAATAAATAAATGATTGCAAGAATAAACAAATCAGCATGTCCTATAATTGAACAGCATGCTGCTTGGATGTTTGCAATGTTTATCAGTCAGAATCAATTGGGTTATGTTGTAGAAACACAGGTATAAAACAAACTTTACTTATACTGTACACTGTATCATCTATCATGGATCCACGGAGAGGATCATTTCACCATAATCATTTTACAGACATCTGCTGTCCTGAATTTTGCTAGTCACTAGGCCAAAAGGAAAAAAAAAAAATTTAAAGGATCTTACACAGAAGTTAAATGTTGGGATTAGAAGGCAGTCGGGTTATATTTATTCACAGTCCATTGACAAAGTGGGTCTGCAGGTTACACCCAATTATAAAGGAGCAAAGAAAAAGCAATCCCACCATTTGCCTGTAAGAAAAGACCAGTAAGCAGCACTAATTTCTGCTACACTTTCTTTAATTAAGAAAACCATCTATCTGGGGCGTCTGGGTGGCTTCAGCTCAGGTCATGTTCCTATGGTCATGGGATCAAACCCTGCATCAGGCTCCCTGTTCCTCCGGAAGCCTGCTTCTCCCTCTCCTACTCCCCCTGCTTCTTTTTCCTCTCACTTTGTCTCTGTCAAATAAATAAATAAAATCTTTTAAAAAACAAAAAAGGAAACCATCTTTTGTATCACTAGAAGACATATGTTTAAGAGTCATAAAAGAAATTGTAGAGCAAAAATTAACCATGAAACGCTGTATTTAAAGATTTTATTTATTCATTTATTTATTTAATTTCTTTATTTGACAGACAGAAATCACAAGGAGGCAAAGAAGCAGGCAGAGAGAGGAGGAAGCAGGCTCCTCACTGGGCAGATATCCCAATGCGGGGCTCGTTCCCAGGACCCCAGGATCATGACCCAAGCTGAAGGCAGAGGCTTTAGCCCACTGAGCCACTAAAAACCCTGTTTACTATAGCACTATAAAGTAATATTTTAATATTCTCTAATTTTCATTATTGTCTTTTTAAAAAGTTTCATGTTCTCTATTCCAGTTTATGTCACTTTTTTTGGCCACTAATATTGCCAGAATTTTCAGGTGTAGATAAATATTGCAAAAATGTTGTAGTGGGAGTATCACAAAGCAAGGACAAAGCACTAATATTATAATCTGACACTGCTCTAACAAGTAGTTAACCTAGACCCCTTTTCATCAGACACTCATTTTAATTGTTCTAAATTAATTGTTTTGGGGCTGATTTTCATAAAGTTGTGTTAGTGTCCGACCTACTTATATAGGCATAGTATATAAAACTGTTAACCCAAGTAAAAAAGGACAGATAAGATCACAGAAAATAAACCCCAAAGAGCACAATTTCTACATCTTCCCTAACTAGTACAATATGGAGAAAGGAGAGGGAAAACACTTCTTAAAAATAATTTTACAAATATGATAAAGCAATACGTGGTGTGATGCAGTGGGAGGAGTCCTAATGTTAGATCTGGAAGACCTGATTTTAGTCTCAGCACCTCTGATTATCAGCTGCATGATTCTGAAACTTCTTCAAACTTTCTTTCCTTTTAAATGTTTTATTTATTTATTTCCCAGAAAGAGAGAGCACAAGCAGGGAGAGCAGCAGGCAGAAGGAGAAGCAGGTTCTGTGCTGATCAAGGAGCCCAATGCAGGACTTGATCCCAGAACCCTAGGATCATGACCTGAGCCAAAGGCAGACACTTAACCGAGCCACCCAGGCATCACAACCTTTTTGAAACTTTCGAAACCTGTTTTCTCTATTGTGAAATGGGGAAATTAATACTTGTTCTATCTTGTTCCTAGGATTCTTTAAAGACTTTTTTGAGACTAAGTATGAAGGATGTTTTGAAACTGTAAAACAAATATGTCATATTAGTAGAAGTAATTACTACTAGAGTAGTTACTACTATTAGAGTAGAGCAGTTACAACTACTAGAGTAGTTACTACTAGAGCATCCCACAAAAAACACTGAGAGACTGTGTATTAGATTCCATAGTGTTCCTCAATATTTTAAGAAAAAAGAACATTAGTTTATAACTTATTTAAAATCAGAAACCAAAGAACAAAACTATTTTGTATGATATTGTAGTGGTAGATACATAACATTATGCATTTGTCAAAACCTATAGAAATTTGCAATACAAAGAGTGAATGTTAATGTATGCATATATTTAAGATATCATTTAAATAGCCATTGGAAAATATATCTCTTGTGAAACATTCATGAAAGTGTTTTGTTCAACAGGTATGTTACTTGCCTGAGGAAAATCTCATCACAACGTTTCTGTATTTTCGTGTAACTTGAAAAAATCGTAGTTTGAGGCTGTTAGAGTCAAATGGATTGTTTTTGTTTTGTTTTGTTTTTCCCCAAATGACAACTGGAAACATGTTTGAACCCCAAAGTCTAAAGATCGGTGAGCTGCTAATTCCTGAAATTTTGGTCTTTTTTCTAAAGTGCAAATTCCCTGCTCTCTAATAAGTGGCCCATAGTAGACTCAATTTAAATATATGACTTATTTTACTCTGTGTATATATGCACAATTTAACTACAAACATGAATAAATAATATAAAGAATATGGACACACAGACATGATCCATAATTCTATATATACCTTCATTTTAAAAGTGATTCCCTTGCTCAAGATGACATAACTGATTAATTAGCACAGCAGATTTGAATCCTTCTTCAGGTCTGAGTCACTTTAAAGAATGTAAAAAAGGTATGAACTATAATCAGTGGGGCTCCTGTGTGGCTCAGTCATTAAGCATCTGCCTTCGGTTCAGGTCATGATCCCAGGGTTCTGGGATCTAGCCCTGCATCACATCTGGCTCCTCTTCCTCTATGGCTCCACCCTGCTCATGCTCTCACTCTCTCTCTCTCTCTCCTAAGTAAATAAAAATAAAATCTGAATTATGATCAACATCAAAATTTGTTCTATTTTGATTTCTATATTTGATTTGTTATATTTTTAATTTGTTCAATATTATGAACATGTGTGTGTATATAGAAAAAAATTAAAATTTATCCATGCATAAGTGTTGGTTTTTGTCAAAATGCTAGCAATGATTTACTTGAACAACTGGAATGTAACATCATTAATAACTTTCTCTTTTCTTTAGAAACTCCTCAAGGATAGGTTATTTTATGATAGGTAATAATACAGTTGTCAATTTTGGAAAATTTCATTTGCAATTTCCTCATATTTTACCCACATTTTCATGCAGAAATTCCTAGGTGTGCACTTTATATATTGCTTCTTCTGGCACCACAAATAACTCTTCCTGTTTTTTAATGAGCTCCATCACAGGTTCTCAGAGATCAACTTAATTTACTGAAAACCTACTTCAAATCAAGTGTTTGTATCAGTATGCATTGTATAATTCATACAATGATTGTATGAATCATACAGTGCATACTGATACATACATACACACAGTGCATGTGTCAGTATGCATACATGCATACAGTGTATGTATCAGTATGAATCAGTATCAGTGTATGGATCAGTATATGTATTCTCTGTAGAGCAGGAAAAATCAGCTAGATTTTCCAGAGTCGTCTCATATATAGCACTAAAAATACACATGTTAGAAATAAAGAAACAATGGGGCGCCTGGGTGGCTCAGTGGGTTAAGCCGCTGCCTTCGGCTCAGGTCATGATCTCAGGGTCCTGGGATCGAGTCCCGCATCGGGCTCTCTGCTCAGCAGGGAGCCTGCTTCC
>NC_081575.1:52800518-52834297 GCF_022355385.1 Mustela nigripes | reverse complement strand
TATTTTTAATTTCTTGAGGAATCTCCACACTGTTCTCCAAAGAGGCTGCACCAACTTGCATTCCCACCAACAGCGGAAGAGGGTTCCCCTTTCTCCATATCCCCTCCATCACATCTTGTTTCCTGTCTTGTTAATTTTGGCCATTCTAACTGGTGTAAGGTGATATCTCAATGTGGTTTTAATTTGAATCTCCCTGAGGGCTAGTGATGAACATTTTTTCATGTGTCTGATAGCCATTTGTATGTCTTCATTGGAAAAGTGTCTGTTCATATCTTCTGCCCGTTTTTTAATATGATTGCCTGTTTTGTGTGTGTTGAGTTTGAGGAGTTCATTATAGATCCTGGATATCAACCTTTTGTTTGTACTGTCATTTGCAAATATCTTCTCCGATTCCATGGGTTGCCTCTTTGTTTTTTTTGACTGTTTCCTTTGCTGTGCAAAAGCTTTTGATTTTGATGAAGTCCCAAAAGTTTATTTTCGTTTTTGTTTTCTTTGCCTTTGGAGACATATCTTGAAAGAAGTTGCTGTGGCTGATATTGAAGAGATTACTGCCTATGTTCTCCTCTAGGATTGAGATTATGCTGAGTGAAATAAGTCAAGCAGAGAGAGTCAATTATCATATGGCTTCACTTATTTGTGGAGCATAACAAATAGCATGGAGGACAAGGGGTGTTAGAGAGGAGAAGGGAGTTGGGGAAAATTGGAAGGGGAGGTGAATTATGAGAGACTATGGACTTTAAAAAACAATCTGAGGGGTTTGAAGTGGCGGGGGGTGGGAGATTGGGGTACCAGGTGGTGGGTATTATAGAGGGCACGGATTGCATGGAGCACTGGGTGTGGTGAAAAAATAATGAATACTGTTATGCTAAAAATAAATTAATAAAAAAATAAAATTAAAAAGAAAAAAAAATTAGTCTCTAATACTGTGTAGTTCAAATATGTGCCTATATAACACCTTCAAAATTCTTTGTTTTCTGACTCTACAGTTCCACACAATTGCCTATAATTCTAACATAACCCTGTTCCTCCCACTACACATTTTCTGATCACAATAGTTAAATTCTTGTCATTATATAAAATTTAGAATCCCCAAAATCATGACTATAAATTACCTAAAACCCCATTACACACAGATAACTAGTATCAACATTTTTGTGTAATATATATTATTTGCATATGCATGCATACATTTCCATATTTTTAAAAAGATTTTATTTATATTTTTGACAGAGGGAGAGAGATCACAAGTAGACAGAGAGACAGGCAGAGAGAGGGGGAAAGCAGGCTCCCTGCTGAGCAGAGGGCCCACTGCGGGCCTTGATCCCAGGACCTTGAGATCATGACCTGAGCCGAAGGCAGAGGCCTAACCCACTGAGCCACCCAGGCACCCCACATTTCCATATTTTTGAGAGCATTTTCATTAAACAATTTACCTTAGCTATTTTTCAATGTCAGTATAGATCTACATTATTACCTTAAATACTTTATATTGTTCAACTATAGGAACAAATAAAAACATAAATTGAATCCCCTCTTTTTAGATATTTAACTTGTTTCTGAGATTTCAGTATTATAAACAACACTGAAAGAAGCATTCTTATAATTGGTTTGTGATTATTTTCAAGTTATGATAAATTTCTTGAAGATTTGTTGGGTCAAGTAGGCACATTTTTCACATTTTTATTAAGTACTGCCAAATAATACTCCAGAAAATATGTATTAACCTTTCCAATTGTGCATGTGACATGAGTTTTCTTCACGCTACAGAACACTGATGGGGACTTTAAAATTTTAATTTTATCAACCAGACAGGTAAACAGCAGTATCTCATTGTTATTTTAATTGTCATTTTTTTATTAGTAGTGCGTGTGAGGTTTTTCATATTTATTAGCCAAAAGATTAATATACATACAAAAATAGTTTTCTGATTTACCTATTTAGCTTTTCTACAAGTAGTTTTCTCCTCAGTTTGTTCATTTATCTTATATACATATATTGTCTTATAAATGGTGTTAGTATGGCTTTAAATAGAGAATATCAAGATAGATCCTAAAATTAGAGAGGAATGTCACTCAGTATTCTCTCTTCTACCTTTCCTTAGATACAAAGTGTCCATAGGACAACTTTCACAAAGCAGGTTGTTGGATAGAGAAGACAGCCCAACTAAAGCATTTAAACATCAACAAATTCTGGTACTTTTATGACATAATACATTTTTGGTGGATGGAGATTTGTGAATCTAGCCTGAGTAACAAAACTTTGACTCAACTGTACTTTAATATATGCAAACACTTTTTATTTACTGAAAATATTAAGAAAATATAGAGATCTAAGCTATATTTAATATCAAGTAAGTTTCTGCGTCAAATAAAACAACTAAACATTCTTGTTTCACATATAAATATTGTGGTAATTGAGGCATGCCAGTGCCATTTGTGATCTCGTTTCCTCATGAAAATATCTTAAAATGAAAATCAAACTACTGAGACGATACTTCTTCAAACATGTGGTTTAAAGTATAGCATTTATTTTGTTGGGTCTTGTGAACTTTTTTCTCCCCCCACTATTGTACCTATGAGAATATTTAATAACACAAGCTAAACAAACCTAAACCCATCTGAAGAGACCTAACTTATTTCTAAAACTGTTGTCTAGAAAATCAACTAGGGATTTCATTGCTTCAGGATTCTTGCTTTAGAACAGATTCAATTGCAAAATGTCAGGATTCATTTTCCTAAAGCCCCGTCATCTACACAGATTTTCAAAAATAGCTATGTTCTTTCTCTGACCCATCAGCCTAATTAAATACAGCTGCAAGTCTTGGCTTAAAGGAATTTCAAACAATTGGCAACCTGCTAACATGGTAAGTAGGCTGTGAAAATCCAATTCTTCCAAGTATATTACATTTGTTGAACTGTTTTCCTTGCATCATGAGCCCAGCCAAAAATAATAACAAAAAAAGATCTTAAGTGACCTATTTGTCCTGGTGCTTTTCCTTGTTTTGTTTTTCAATCCAAAAACTGAAGAATTTTATTAAAATTTGAATTCTACTTAAATAATTATAAGTAATGAATCTTATTCCCATAATCCTTTTGGGGGGATTTAAAGAGACTTTTTTTTCCTTAAAACAAGACAGGCTAGTATAAGTTAATACCAATTTTAGCAGCTCTAATATCATGATATTTTACCTGAATTTGTAATTAGTGGTTATAATTAAAGGAAAATATTACATGAAATATTTTTTACTTTCCTCAAATTTCATTTTTATGGGGTGTGGTGCAAATTTTTTAAGTAGATGTCATACAATATGCTGTTCATTGCCTTTCACTTCTCACCTCTTGTGTTTCTTTCAACTTTTGCAAGCAATTCTTAAAAACTTCCTGACCAAAAAATCACTTTTAGAAACCAAGGCAAAACTGGAAGAGGATGTATAGAAAACATTCTGGAAATAGTTTGTAAATCCTTATTTTACATAGAAGTGGGCAACTAGGGTCTGGAAATGATCCAGTTGTATTCAACATTACTAAAGAAAGAGTTTATGTCATAGACTTTTGGTAAGGAAACGCACTGAGTAGAGTATTAGATCTAAAGAAATGGATAAAAATTCAAAAAGATCTTAAAAGACTGAAGATACAGTAAAGATGCAGGCAGTACATGTTTACCAGGAGCTGATTTAGGTAAGAAAAATCCAAGAAAGAACAGGAACAGTTACATGAAATCCACGAAAATGATTTTTTTCCTTGAAGATGGACACACCTGGATGACTGAATACTAATTGTAAAATATTTAATATCATGATATTTTACCTGGAATTCCAACTAAAACTCACTGAGCCTAATTATAGCAATAATAATAATTATTATCTGACTGGTTACTGCATGCCAATAAGTATGTTAAGTATTTTATAAAGAATATCTCATGTAAGCCTTACAATAATTCTATGAAGTAGGAAGATAAGTCCCAGTTTATAGATATGAAAAACAAAAAGAGGGGTTAAGCAACTCACATAAGACGGAGACAAACCATAGGAGACTTTTTTTTTTATAATTTATTTTTTAAATTTCTTTTCAGTGTTCCAGAATTCATTGCTCATAAGGGACTCTTTTTTTTTTTTTAAGGTTTTACTTATCTGACACAGAGAGTGATCACAAGCAGGCAGAGAGGCAGAGAGAGAGAGGGGGAAGCAAGCACCCTGCCAAGCAGAGAGCCTGAAGTGGGCCTAGATCCCAGGACCCTGAGCTCATGACCAGAGCTGAAGACAGCGGCTTAACCTACTGAGCCATCCAGGCACCCTCATAAGAGACTCTTAATCTCAGGAAACAAACTGAGGGTTGCTGGGGATTGGCAGGGGTGGGGGTAGGGTGGCTGGATTATGGACATTGGGGACAGTATGTGCTATAGTGAGTGTTGAGAATTGGGTAAGACAGATGATTCACAGACCTGTACCCCTGAAGCAAATAATACATTATATGTTAATAAAAAATAATAATACAGTGCCAAAACAATAGAGTTAATAAAGTTAAATGAGTGGGAAAAAAAAAATCACAGAATCAATAAGTGACAAAAGTGGCAGTCAAAACCAGGTGTATTACAGACTTCGAATTTCTGCTTTCACCCTCTACAATGCCCAAATCCTATACATGTCCCTTTGGGTTCTCATCAAGGATGCTGAAGAGTAAATCACTTTTCAGCTTCTTTTGCTTCTTACATCTACTAGCTTAAAAGGCTCTTTATTGCTGCTGACTGTAGGAAAACAGACAGGGAATTATAAGTATATAAGGAGTTGGAAAGGTAAAAGAAAACTCTAATAGTAATAAATCATCCTGCATTTAATTAAAATATAAATTCACTAAGCCAGTTCTCATCATACCCCTGAATATGATGGATATCACCCAGGGCCTAAACCCTACTTATCGCCCTCGCCCCGCAAGGATGACAAGAACCCTGGTTCAGATGCATCTTCTCTCTCTTCTCTCTCCGCAAGTCTACACACTTATATATGCTTACATGACCAATCAGCGAGCAGGGTACAGGAGGGAGCAAATCAGGCTGTGCACCTAAACGAACAACTTCGCTAGCAACCAATGCTGTTTACTTCCTCTTTGGGCGTTCCGCTTAGTCTCAGGAGGCAATCCTAACCTGGCAACTAGCCAGGCGCCATCTTTTAATGGCGGAGGCCGCCCTGGCCAGGGGCCTGCCTCCGACACCTATTCAGTGGTCTAATTAAGCTATAACCTTGACAAAGTTACTCAGACATGAGCTACAAGCAGATTCAGGGTGCACCACTGTTAGATAAGACAAAATTCTTAGTTTTCCTCTATATATGGACAACCTGTTTGCCTCCAGGTTATATTTATTTTTTCCCTACTGTTTCCCTTGGGCCCTTGTCTAGTCCTGAGAATGGACAAGGAAGGTGTTTTTCTATGTGGTATAACATGGTAGAGAGTAGTGTAGCAGAGCAGTTAAGAACATGGACTCAAGGCAGATAGCCAAGTTTAAAACCTGGCTTTGGCACTTATCATTTGTGTCAGTTTCGACAATTTACTTAACCTCTTTGTACCACAGTTTCTCCATTTGTTAAATATAGATAATAATTGTACCTATTTAAGACTGTAGCAAGAATTACATAAATAATAATTTATATTTTACTGGTGTATAGTAAGCATCACACAAGCATTTTCTATTGATACTATTAAACTTTTAAATTTTACAAAGACTTCGTAATTCCTTCTTTTATCCCTATGGGAGGTTCTGGGCACTGGCAGTCCTGTTTACTTTTCACCCGGTTTTATTCCCCTATAGCATAGTCACAGATCAGTTATTAACATACTGGAATACTATTGAGCCGTAAAAAGAACAACCTATTGATACTTGTATAGCTTGGATGGATGTTAAAGTGATTTTGCTGAGTGAAAACAGGTCAATCTCAAAAAGTTACATACTGTATAATTTCATTTACATAACTATCTGTTTTTCATTTCAATACTGAAAACAAATTATTGGTTTCCAGACATTAGGTACAAGAGGGAAAACATTAGTATGAGGGAGTTAATTTGTGATAATGGAACAGTTGAATCTTGATTACAGGGTTGTTCCATGAATCTGTACATGTGATAAAACTACACAGAACTACACGCACACACACACACACACACACACACACACATATCCAGGAATGCATATAAAATGTGACAAAATCTGAATGAGGTCTGTAGATTGTACCAATGTTAATTTTCTGGTTTGGGTATTATATTACAGATAGTCATGTAAGGTATTACCATTTGGGGCAGCTGGGTGTAGGATGCATTGGATCTTTCTGTACTATGTTTGCAATTCTCTGTGTGTTCTTTGTCTCAAAAAGGTTTTTTTTTTTTTTTAAGATTTTATTTACTTATTTGACAGACAGAGATCACAAGTAGGCAGAGAGGTAGGTGGGGGGGGGGGGGGTGGGGGGTGGTAGGGAAGCAGGCTCCCTGCTGAGCAGAGAGCCTGATGTGGGGCTTGATCCCAGGACCCTGAGATTATGAACCTGAGCTGAAGGCAGAGGCTTAACCCACTGAGCCACCCAGGTGCCCAGAAAAAAAAAAAAAAATTTAATATATATTTTTTAAATGTCAAGGGATGTTTTTACCAATAAATGAAGATGGGTTAATTTACATATTTAGCCAAAGCCAAATCCACCAAACTCATATTTCAGGTACACCATTCAATTAGGAGAGTTAATAGGTGTGTTGCAGAAAAGGTTTTCTGATATCAATACATTTAGAGAACATTATATACACCCTCCTTGGAGATTCTTCTCTACATTGCTCTCTGGTTCTCAATTCTGCATGTGCGACAGATTCATCCGAATAAAAAATAAAGGCAGAAATGATCTTCAACTCAAAGAAACAGCCACAGTCACAAGTGACACACACTGGAAAGAATATCTTTCAGTTTCAATGAAATTTTAACAACAACAACAAAAAAATGCAGAGCTATGAGTTAATGCTTGCTTTCACAGGTTTCTGGCAATGTGCAGATTTCCTTAATTTAGCCCTGAATTTAGGCCTGTGGCAGATAGTAAAACAGCAAAAATTGACCCTTTTTGGAAAAGCTCCATAACTCAGAACAAAAGGGAGCTGAAGTAAAGAAGAAAAGTGTACCAGCGCATCATCTTTATTTTCTGGCGATTGCTTCAATTTAAGAAAGACAAGCAGCAAGTGACTACAGATGCTGGACAGTCAGCTGAACAGAAATTAACTACTACATCAACACAGAACACCTCTAACTCAAGACATTTCACTGAGTCACGCTGAACTACTGTTCATCCTAAAGCTAACAATGAGAGAACAACATAAATTGAGAGAAATGGCCTCAGGCAGAAGATATAGTAATTTAGAGAAAGAATGATATGAGACAAACATGAATTGAAGCTTCTGAGATGCTCAAGCTCATTTCTTCCTACCTCTTCACACATCACCCTTCAAGAAACAGATGTCCTAATTCAAAACTGAAAGAAAGGGACAACACCAAGGTGTAGATGATTTAAAAACAAGAAGCAAAACAGCACAAGCAAAAGGCAGACTAAGGAAGAAGAAATTGAAGAACAAGTTCTGAATATTTTCAAAGTCTATTTTAATAGGTAAACTTTAAAATTTTATTGATTAAATGGGAAGACACAGCTTGTTATTGGATAAAAAGACTGAATAATATACAATTATTTATTCTCTGTACATTTATCTATAAATTCAAACAAACTCCAATCAAAATACCCATAGGTTTTAGGGAAGGACCCTGAAAAAAAGCAATACTGCTGCTCATCTGGAAAAATAGATAGGTGAAAATATCTAAAAAATAAACTTAAGAACAAGTTTTTTAAGGAACTTTTCTTACAAGATAATAAAATGTATATCAGAGATTTGTTTGAAAAGATTATACTGGCACAAGAATAACTATTTTAAACAGAACAGACCAGGAGTAGGCCCAAACACATGAAGTGATGGATTACATAATAATGGTGGCAATTAATTACATTGGATATTTAATATTCATTAAATGGTATTGAAAAACTAGTGAGTTTTGTTGAGAGGGAAAAAAAAGGTGGTACATCTACCTCTATCTTTACATCAAAATTATTCCAGAAGGATTAAGGCATTAAATGAAATTATAAGAGTACTGTAAGAAAACATGGGCAATTAAAGAAAAGATCTTGATGTGTAAAGTTCTTTCTAAGTCAAATACCCAAAATCTATTATAGGGGGAGAAAGGATCAATGTGACTGTATTAACATTAAAACTCTTCTGCAGGGAAGAAAGGAATAAAATCAAAAGAGAAAATGTTTCAACATATGCAACATTTTTCCTTTGAAACAATTAGAAAAAGATGTTCCTAACCTAAATACCCATGATAAGAAGCTGATGCAATAAATTATGGTATATCCACTTTATATATGTTAAAACAAAATATGTTAAATGAAAAGTGATAGAGATAGTAGTTATATTAATAAAGCTATAGACATCTTTATGTAAAGTGTGGTTGTCTTTGAAGGCTGAATTGTTTAAAATAATTTTTATGCTTTTCAGTATAATTTCCAAACTTTTTGTAATGAACATATTTCATAATCAGAAGATGTAATACAACAGAGATCAAGTGACAACTTTCAATGAAGCGTAGTGGAAAGAAAATAAACTCCATTACCTTAACTTACATAACTCATGAATACAGGTGAATGAAACACTTACAAACTCTAGCTTTTATCAGCATTACAAAGGAAAAACAACTTCATTATGTTTATTTTTTCTTTATAAATCTATGTGTCACACAAAAATTAAAAATTCATCTAGGATAATTGATATTAATGTGTTCTTGAAAGTTCTTAACTCTATGCTACTTTAATCAAGTGATAAAATTTTGTAAGGTACCATCTCACAACAAATCACATTTTTACAGCACAGTAATGAAGGCACACCTGGAGCAAGCTGACTTAAACTCTCCTACTTCTGAGCTGGAGGCAAAACACACACTTGGATTGGCTCCACAAGTACTTTTTTTTTTTTTTTTTTTTTTTTTTTTTTGCTGCAAGTAAATATTTGCTTCAGTGAAGAGTTCTAATAATTTTCCCACTCTCTAAAAGCTGTATCACACACACACACACAAAAATCTTAAGGACTAAACTACATAGAAATAAGCAAAGATGCTCTAGAAAATTTATGTTCTGCATCTCTTGAAGAAAAGTATACTTCTAAATGCTATGTATTTAATAATTAAATATTTCACTTTAATAAAAAAATGTACTCTACAAAAAGCACAAAACAACATCTGAAGTAATCCATAAGCTTACTGAAATTATTACACGGCCCGTTGTCCTAATTAGTACGTGTGCTGGTGGGCACAAACGCCTACCTCATCAAGTGAGGATTTATACTTTTTTCCCAAGAGGCTGCAATTCCTTTTTTTTAAACATTTTTAAAATTCTTTTATAAACATATAATGTATTATTGGCCCCAGGGGTACAGGTCTGTGAATCGCCAGCTTTACACACTTCGCAGCACTCACCATAGCACATACCCTCCCCAATGTCTATAACCCCACCACCCTCTCCCGACCCCCCGCAACAACCCTCAGTTTGTTTTGTGAGATTAAGAATTTCTTAAGGTTTGTCTCCCTCCCGATCCCATCTTGTTTCATTTATTCTTTTTACAATTCCTTTTTAAATTTGGCTTCTAACTTATCGCATGGCCCCTTAAGGTTTTTTTAGCGGGGCGGACCAGTATTGCTAGACTCACACATATGGGGTAATTTGCACCATTTTGACTAACCGTACAGTCACTTTGTCCACTTAGATGGAGTTTCTTCCATTACCTCTTCAGCAGTCCTTACTTTTGCTTAGTCAGTCAGGAGGAGAAGAAGGGCATGGGATAGGGGAGGAGGAGTCCTCCTTGGTCCGGTTGGAGGCAGGAAAGGAGGTCGCCTGTTTCCGCCTCGATTCACATATAAAGGAAAGCAGCGCGCCAGAAGGTAGTCGCAGAAGACTTGAGTAAAAGCTCTTCTGCCTCTGCACTCCGCTCCTGAGTTTCAAGCTCAGTCAGCTCCTCCTTCTGGCATTAGTCATTGGCTGGATAAGTATGATGGACAAAGCGGTAGCCCAGCGAATGTGCCAGCCCAAAGATTGCTCTGCTCTTGCCAGTTTCACTAGCCAGGGTGGTAGAAGCACCAACTGCAGACAGCTTGCATTTCCGGAATTCTAGCCTTACTGATGTAAACATCTTTGGCACCTACCCTGCCCCTCTCTTTTCCTTACCCTGCCACCTGTGTCTTAAACAGTAAAGGTAAAAAATAGCTGCCTTTTCACTTCACTTTACATCTGCCCAACTTGAATTAATCTTTAGATTTGAGCCAAGAAGTTGTGAGAAAATCTCATTAAGAGACAGACTGGGAGGAAGTACACCAATCAACAAACAGGTTATCTTCCTGCAGCGTGTTTCTGAATGATTTTTATATTCTACATTTCCGCTGTAGAATATATATTCTACATATTCTGCAAATATTCTGAGATGTGTTCCTTTAATATTGGAAAATACAGAGTGGGTAGGGTCTAAACACTTCAGTAAGTGTTCTAAGATGCGATAAAGGTTTTACATTCCACGTAGAAGTTGTAAGGGCTCTGCTGTGTTGTCTGGCAAGCACAGTGTACCTCCAATTTGGGAAACTCTGCAGCAAAGATCCAGGTATACCATATTTATTATAGTCTTCACTTTGGCCCTGGTATATAAGTAAATCTGTTACCATACCCTTTCTTGATGGAGACGGTATCTCAGAACTAAAAGAAAGACACTCTCAAAATTGCAGTGGTGTTGCTGAAAGTAATTCATTTGCTTCCTGATTTTGTATAAATCCTAACAACCTAAATATCTAAACATATATGATTGGTTAAATACAGTGTCATGGACTGTAATTTTTCTACATTTATAGGTATGAGGCTAGGCTAATGTTAAACAGGGATAAACCCAAGATATTAAACTATATGATGGGATTTGGAAAGATTTTCAGGTAATTTTATACCTAGAGACCCAGAATTCCCCAAATCCTCCTGTCACAGCTCTTTCCTTCAGGTTTTGAAGGAAAATATACGTGGACAGGGAAAACAGCAAATGTGAAATAAAATACTACTTTACTCCCACAAACAGTAAGAGACTGTGGACTCTGAGAAACAAACTGAGGGTTTTGGAGGGGAGAGGTGTGGGGGGTTGGGTGAGCCTGGAGGTGGGTATTAAGGAGGGCACATATTGCATGGAGCACTGGGTGTGGTGCATAAACAACAAATTTTGGAACACTGAAAAAAAATTATATTTAAAAAACCTATTTTACTATTTGTTGTGCTTTTGCCTTTCTGCCCTGTGCAAACCTCTCTGGTAAGCTGAGTTTTAAGGAGCCTCAACCCCAAAATCTCAGGATTTCATTACCCTGTAACCAGCTGCAAGGTCTGAAGAGGTGAAAGTCTGTTGCCATCTATTAAAAAAAAAAAAAAAGCCACATCTGGGGGTATATGTCATTTACCCATCCTACTCTTGGAAGTGAAAGCAACAGCTTATACAGATGTCCTTTCTGGGTGAGGTGCTACTTCCCTCTTCCCCCTTCTGCCTATCCCTACTCCCTCCTATCCCTTCCACTCCCCACCCTCCTTCCTTTCCCTTCCTCCCCTACTACTCTCTTTCCCTTCCCTCTCCCTTCCACCCACTCTCCTTCCATCCTCCTTTCCTTCCCCTCTCTCCCCCCTTCTCCTCTCCCTTAGCCTTCCTCCCCTGTTCTCTTTCTCTCCAATCACTCGAATGTATATTATGCAAAGAAGAGCAAAGATCTGGGAAACATATCAGAATGTTAATAATAGTTACATATTCTTTTTAAATTTCCTTTTCTTCAGTATTTTCTACTTTTTCTAGAAGACCCACATTTTTTATAATTTGGAAAAATGTTAGATTTTTATAGCATGATATACTTTATTTGACATTTATTTTAGGATGCAATAGAACAACATAAAGAAATATCAAATGATATAAAGTGATCATCCCAGTGAAAGACAAAATACAACATATTACAAAGAAAATGTGGTTAGTAACTTTAGTTTACAATTACACGGTATAAGATGAAGAAACTTTTAAAAACTACTGTCATATTAACCCTTCAGTGGTAAACAATAACTTTGTTATTATTAATTTATAGACCACTATGTCACACAAATAAATGCCATAATATCATATATGGTCTTGATGGACATTTTTAAATTTATGCTAATTTTTTCAAGCAGCCAAATTTCATGGTTCAGCTGTTCTAGTTAATGTAAGTACTGTATATCTATAGCAAAGTAATGAAGGCACAGCTAGTGCAAGCAGATTTAAACGTTTAGTTTTCTGGGCTGGGAAAAAAAAAACACACTTGTACTGGTATTTCAGGAACTCTTTTTTTTCAAGCCAATATTTGTCTCAATTGACATGACAGTTTTCACAGCTACATTCTAATAGGAACATAACTAAAGGACTTTGCAAAAACAAAACTCTATAGCACCAAAGGAGCATGCTTTAGATAACTGACAGCATTTACGTATTTTGAAGAATATTACACTGCAACAGTCTAGATATTGATACTTGGACACTGAAAGACAATTTTTTAGACTACCAAGAAAATATGAAAACACAGGACTGTAAGGAATGCTAGTGTTGAGGTTATACAGCAGTCCTCCCATCTTGCCTGAGGCTATATAAACCTGCTTCACTGCTACTTGACGTTTTGAGAGGCTTGAAAATTCTTTCAGGCAGCCTCTTTTTTATTTTCGATATTTTCTGTTTCCATAACCTTTACCATCATCATAGGTACCTTTGACTTCTCCTGTATAGTAATAGATTGATTTCAGAATGACGTTATCATGTAAAATTTGACCAATTTCAAAGTCCTCACCCAGGATAGCATCTTCTCGTGGTTCCAGCTTTCCAATCTTAGGAATCTCAGGAGGGCTAAAGAAATTGAAGAATGATGCATTAGGAACCACTCTTGGCTGAATTTCAATTTCACCAGTTGCCATTGTGCGACTCTGGGTGGTTGTCACGGTCACATCCTTTCCGCTTTTCCAATCTATCTTACAGCCTTTGCAATCTTGGATTTCCCATCCCCAAGAGAAGAAGGGATCATCGTGATCTGGTTTTGACTTTATTATATATGTCTTGGTCAGCATCTCATTTCTGAAGTATGGATTGGGTAGAAAATAAAATTCAAACGTGTAGCTTATAGGTTGGCCAGGTTTTGAGAACTTTAGGCTAATATCTGACAAGAATTTCAAAATAGGGGCATCATACTTCTGAATCATGGGCCCGAGCTTGTCAACATTCTTTAAAACAGTCAGCCAGTAGTCAGGAATGCCTTTAGGATCTTCTTTTTTAGGCTTTCCTTTACGAGCTCTTTTAAGATTCGCTCTTTCTTTGGGCCTGACCTCAGGAATTCTTTTAGGAGCCTCTATTCCAGCAGTCTTTGCCTTAGCCTCGGCTTCTTTAGGCTGTTCTTTATCTTCTGCCTTAGGCTCTTCTTTCATTTCAGGCTTTACCCCCAGAAAATCTTTAGACTCTGCATTTTCTTCAGCCTTTGCCTCAGGAATTTCTTTTCGAACCTCTTTTTCTTCAGCGTTCACCTCAGGTTTTTCTTTAAGGTCATCATCTTCTCCGTCACCCTCTAAGGCAGGCATTTCACTAATGTCTTCCTGCACTTCCTCATCACTGCTGAACGCCTCATCCTCTGAATTCCATTCATATTCTTCTTCTGCAGGTTCATATTCTGCATTGATTATTTGAAATCGCCGATCGTACAGAGGCTTATTGAGTTCGGCATATTTTCTTTCGAGATCGTGAACTGCCTCTAAAAACAGGATGTCTACCTTGTCACATTCATCTTGAATATTTCTGAGCGCCTGCACACGATTTCTAACTGCCTGAGGCAGCCGATCTACGAAACTTTTACCCAACGGAGTCCGCCGTGCTCTTCTGGAAGGTTCAGATACCCTCTTCTTTCTATATAAGCGGCTGCGGCTACTGCTGCTGCTGCTGCAACTAGTGCTGCTGCTAGAGCTACTGCTGTCAGATTCTTCCCCAGAATTACTAGCCGAGCTAGCCATCTTCTCTTCAGCAACCCCTTGGGCGGCTGGTTCTGAGACCATGTTAAGATCCGCTTCTGCCATTTTGCAACCCTGGAAACCTCTTAATGTGGTGACTACCACTGAGACCGCGCGCTTGGAGATGGACAGAAAATGACTCACGGATGCTTGGGTAGTGGCGGAGGCCGGGGCTGAGAAGGTTGCAGCCGCGAAGGTAGCAGCCGCGAAGGTAGCAGTAGCGCAGGGCGGGGCTGGGTTAGGCTGGGCTGGGCTGGGCTGGGCTGGGCTGGGCTAGGCTGCCGCGATCGCGCAGAGGTGGAAGCGGCAATGGAGGCTTGGGCGAGAGCGGCGGCGGCAGGGCCTCTCACTGTACCTGCGGCCAACCAACACGTGCCGCAGCCTAATGGCGAAGTGTAAGACCCCAAGATCTCTCCAGACTTTAGATCGCAAGCCCCCACCCCTTGCAGTCAGAACTGCCGTTAATTTAGTTCCCAGTGTGCCCTTAGCTCGCGCCTCATTTGCTGGGCAAGTTTTGATTGACAGTCTCTAAGCCTAATGAAAAACCAAAAGCACCCGCCGCCCTCCAGGCCCCTCCCACCTTCCCAGATGCTCCTTGGTAGCTGAGGCACACACCCTTGTAAGACGTTTATTTCCCCTCAAAATTCTGTCTTTATAGTTATATAATTCAAAAACAAGCTTAGATATGAGGTAAAAATACTAGCCATCGTTCCTAACAAGGGAAGAGGGGTATCTTTCTCCCATCATCTCATCCTGAAATCCCGTTTGGTTTGTCAGAAGCCTTTTGACAAAAATCTGTTTTTAAAAAATTGGATGAAAATACTCCAAATGGCATCATTGGGTAGTGTGACTATGATTTTTCCAAAAAATATCTTTTTCTAAATACCCTTGGGCATGTATTTTTACACTGGAGAAAAAAAAGGGGGAGTCATTTACTGGCAAAGGGGGAAGGGGCTAGAAAGCAGGCATAATGTGTCCACGTATCAGTTTTAATAAGTACTATCTGTGGTGTTTGGCAAGCCTGGTTTATATCCATCTATTGTAGATGGATATACATGTTGGATATAACCCATGTTGCTGTGAGTCAGTTACACCATTTTTGCTATATTTCTCTTTTTAAACTGGCATATAATATATCCCAACCTTGCTACTGACTTGCCACTAGCTGTTCTCAATGCTTGCAAGAACTTTGTAGATGAAATACAAGGGCATTCAAACGTTAGGCAATATTATTTAAAAGCAGACGGTTTGCTCTATATTTCTGAGCAGCGGTTTTCAATTCCATGAACAGCCAGATAGGAGGGGGAATTTGGGCTGACGAAAAGGTGCATCCTCTGTCAGGGTATACTTTACAACGTCATCTGCCACCAATTTTCTTCTAACATTCTAATATTCCAGCCACACTAACGTATGATTTACAAATCCAGTGATATGTGAATAAACTTTTGTAAAATGAAGATTAAAAACAGGCATCTGTTATTTTTATTTACAGGAAACATTTCTGCTACAGAACACCTCCATTGGTACAATCCAAAAGACCAGTGTTTACTTTTCTTTAAAGGTAAGAAATATATTTAGCCCATTTTTATGAATGACAAGAATTACCTATCTGTATTTGGATAAAAATTCACAGGATATATTACAGTCTTTTAAAGACTTAGTTGGAAGATAGCCTGATATTTCTGTGGAAGAAAAAAAAAACACATATTTGGGTGATTTGATATACTAATGTAGAAAATAACCTAATAAATCACATTCAGTGTCTAAATCTGTTCATAGAATACAAGTAGTAAATTAAAATATAAAACATGAATTTATCACTTCAAATGAGTAAAAATATTAAAGTTTAGATTAATCTTTGTGTTACCTGTTTATTATAGAATTTATGCTTTGTCATTTAGTCATATATTTTTAAAAAGTTAAGGAACACTTTTCAATTTTGGAAATAAATTTACTTTTATTATTTCTGATTTTCAAGGTATATAAACATTGGAAAGAAAAAACATAGAAAATTCCAATGATGGTAAAAATACAGAATATTAACAATCAAATGATAGCCATTGCTAGCATTTTGATGAATTTCCTTCTTTTCATATTTTTATTGTCCATTTGAGAATTACCTATTTATATCTTTTGCTTGCTTTTCCACTGAATTAAGAAATAAATTAATCAGTGGTGAAATCTTACAGAAAAATAATTTAAGTCAACTCCTTTAGGAAATACATCTTTCTGACTTATAACATTGGAAAATACATCTTAACTACAGCTTTCATTATAAATTACCTAATTTCAATTTAAATTGCCATCTAAACAATACTTTTCAGGGATTAGTACTTAATCATAATGAAACAATGACGTTTGGCATGAAACAAGGAGAATAAAAACAGAAAAAAACTTGTAAAAAAACCTCAAATACAGATATTAATGAACTATTTTAATTTTTTGGGTGTCCTTTTTCCCAAGCCAAAGACTATAGGTGGCTTCTAACCATAGTGGTCTACTTTTGATGTGTCTGTGCTACCTTAGGTTCTTGTAATGTACTTTCATTTTTGAGGCTTTTCTTGGTCTATTAGTTAACTTAATTTTATTATGGCAATTTCCTAAAAGAACATAAGTGTTTTCTTTATATAACACATTTAATTAATGCATTATATTATATATTTTCTACTGTGAATACTTTTGTAAGCATTCTAGCATATAACATGCTTATTATTCTTCATAAGGCCATCTTTAATTTATTTGCATAGTGATATGTTCTCTGTTTCATTATTTTATGATATTCTTTTTGGGGGTCAAATGTTCATACTTGTACATGAGATGATGCTTAACACAGAATCTATTGGTATATTCAGGCTGACCATGACTCTTAGATATCTGTTTATACCTTCCCTGTTATGAACATATACACAATCCCAACTACTACCAACCCTGTCACACAAACACATATACATAATATGCAATAAGTGCTATAGCATTATCTCTGTTATAGATATTTAAGACGCCAAGCATTGCAATTTCACTTATTTGTGGAGTTACTTTTTTGTTGTTTTAATTATTCATCTAGACAGCTTTTATTGAAAACACAAGTTAATTCTTTTTAAAAAATAATTTTATTTAAGTACAATAGATACAACTGTACATAAAGTACACAATGTGATGTTTTAATAAATCTTTATATTGTGAACTCATCACCCACAGTCAAGATAATGAAAATTTTTGTCACCCCCATCGGTCCACCAAAAAAAAAAAAAAGAAAAATTTTTGTCACCCCCAAAAGTTTCATTATGCCTGCCCTTGTTCCTACCTAGGCAAGTACTGATCTGTTCTCTGTTTCTATAGACTAGTTTGCATTTTCTGGGATGTTATATAAATAAATTGATGACTCACATGCTATGTGTATATTTAACGTTTTAAGAATTAACTGTTTTCCAAAGTGGTTGTACAATTTTGCATTCCTACTAGGAACACCAACACTTGGTATGGTCATTCTTTTTAAATTTAGCCATTTTGATAGGTATGAAGTAGTATCTCATTTTGGTTTTACTTTGCATTTCCCTAATGACTGAGGGTGCATTTAATTATATAATTATATGATTTTTTTGTAGTGACTTACCATCCACATATCTTCTTTGGTGAACTATCTATTCATATTTTGCCCATTTTCCTATAGGGTTCTGGTCTTACTATTGAGTCTTGAGAATTTGTTATATAATGTGGATACATGTCCTTAGCAGATGTAAATTCTGCAAGTATTTTCTCCTAATCTGTGGATTTTCTTTTTATCCTCTTAATAGTGTCTTTCATAGATTTATTTTTCAGAAAAAAGAAGTCTGTAATTTTGATGCATTCCAATTTATCATCTTTGTTTCTTTTATGAACCATGTTTTTGGTGTCATCTCTAAGAAATCTTTGCCTAGCCCAAGATCAAAAACCCAAATCAGGAAGATATTCTTCTATGCTTTTTTGGAAGTTTTATACTTTGAGATTTCACATTTAGATCTGACCTATTTTTGTACCTGGTATAAAATATAGATTGAAATTAGGTATCGAATTGTCCCAGCATTGGGGACATTTCTCTACTGAATTATCTTTGTACCTTCATCAAAAATTAGTTGTCCATATATGTGTTGGCCTCTCTATTCTCTTCTATTGTGTATCTATTTTAATTGCCTAAATTGTAAACATTTCTTAGATATTTTTGGGAGGGAATGAGAAACAAATTGTGAGATAACAGAATTTAATTATAGTGGAGACAGTTAAATAGCTGGATCTTCATCCTTGGCCTTTCATTTTTGCTCTCAGATATCTTAGGAAAAAGGAAAATAATAGCACTGGTAACCTAGAAAACAAATCAAAACAAGAAACACAAATGCTTTTCTGTTTTTGTGGAATAGTCAGTGTGTGGCTATCTACAGCCCAGCCACAGGAGTGGTAGCTAGCATTATTCAGGAGCATAAATAATTCCTTTGTTTTCTCACCTGTGATAAGAGAGACCAGTTTACTAAAATGTACAGAAAGCATTTTCAAGATGTTAGTAAATTATGATTAAAAGACAGAATTGTCATAAATAACTGGTTATTATTTCATATTGTGAGTTTCAAATTTCATATATTGGTTATTATTTCATCCTGCAAGTTTCAAAACAACATTATCTCATTCAATACTCATTCCTAAAATAAAGATACACACAAATGAATAGAATATGGTATATAGCTATAACATTTGAGTTTTAAAGAAAATATTTGTGATTTACATTTCTGGCATGATAGCCTTACTTCATGGTGTTGAAAGGGGCAATTACAGGGCACCTGGTTGGCTCAATCATTAAGCATCTGCCTTCAGCCCAGGTGATGATGCTGGGGTACTGCGATGAGACCTGTATCAGGCTCCCTGCTCAGCAGAAAACCTGCTTCTCCCTCTCTCACTCCCTCTGCTTGTGTTCCATCTTTAGCTGTTCTCTGTCAAATAATAAATAAAGTCTTTTTTTTTTTTAATTTTGAAAAGGCAGTTACAATTAATGCAATGACAGAAAAGGAAAATCAGTTACTAATTTGGGTATTTGTTCTAATGCTAGTTTTAAACTTAAAAATAGCATACATGTTCAAAAATGTAAATCCACATTGCAGAGGAACACTTTTACGAGGGTGTTCAAAAATCTTTTGCCCATGGTACTTATTTGAAGAATTCTTACATTAAAATTCAAATAAACCAAACATTTTTTTTATTACAGATGTGGGGGCATTTTATTTAACTCTTCTAAAAAGGAGTGAAAATTTTAAAGAACTTAAATGGTGACCAGTGTCCATGCATGTGTATATGATTACAGTAACTATTTCTAAATTTTGCATTACATATGGACAATATAGAAAAAGCCCAAATGGATGTTCTTTGCCAAATTTTTTTCAGAATACTAATATATATTTAATTGATTTAGTGCAACATATACATATCCCACAGCTCTTCAGAGTTGATGGCCATTTTTATATCAAACAACATACACACAATTCACAAAACCCTTTCTTAGAGTATAAAAGAGGAGAATCCCAATAATTAACAAGTCTTAGCATTTGATTTCCTTACTAAGACATTATGACCTGATTTTTAGTGTAGGTTCTAGAGTCAGAATTGCTGGGCTTGAATTCTGTTCTTTTCTCTTTGCTAGTTGCATTAGATAGTGGGCAAGCTACCTAACTTTTTTTTCTTTTTTTTTTTTAAAGCATTTATTTATTTGACAGAGTGAGAGAAGGAGAGAGAGCACAAGCAGGGGGTGCTCCAGAGGGAGAAGGGGAAGCAGGCTCCCCGCTCAGCAGGGAATCTGATGCGGGACTGGATCCCAAGACCCTGAGATCATGACCTGAGCCTTAGGCATAGGCTTAACCCACTGAGCCACCCAGGTGCCCCTACCCCACTTTTCTTACCTCTGTTCTCCCTCTCTAAAATGGGGCTAAGAATGGCACATAGAACTAAAATTCAATATTGTTTGCTACTTTTCGTATTATAATAGTACTAGATCTTGATAGTTCTGAGGCCAAATAGCCACTTATCCTGGTTGGCATTATGTGCCTGCAGAATATCTTCTGTTATTTCAAAGGTAAAAAAATAAAAAATCAGCACAACACAAATAAAATTCCAAACCAAGTATTGTTTTAATTTTTATACCATACACAGCCTCCTTTCTTTCTTGAGAACTTTTAAACTTCCTGACAGTCCTAAATTATATAATCTTCTTTATCTCAACCTCAAACATATCTCGTGTTTATTTTTATGCCATTTATTTTTTATTCTATTATAAAGGTTAAGAGTATAAAATTTGTATATAATTAACTACATATATCTAAAAATATAATAAAATAATTCCCAATGTGTTAGTGACTTCTGTTCTTGGTATTAATAACATTTTTTTTACTTTTAATGTGTTCTTTAGACATAAAGTGCTATGCATAGTGACTTAATTTTAAATACCCATCAAATGCCTTAGATTTTTCTTTTTTTCCCTTTTGCTTAGAGTAGTGGTCTCAAGCCTACCTAATAGCTGTGTCAAAGTATTGTCCTTGTTGGAGGTGGAAGGGATTTTAGAGATCCTTTAGTCCAATATCCTTATATAGACTGTGAAACTGAGGCCTTCCCTATTGGATGGACATTCTCTGTGTTTTTAAGTGTTTGTCACTACAAGCAACACATTTACAAACATTATTATGTATTCAAAGTCGTTCTTACCAATGTTAATGATTTTGGCTTAGGGGCAGATTAAAGAGTAAAGAAAGGTCCTCTAATAATGGATAATTATTCTAAGAATTATGTAGTAAGTGCTCATAGTTGTCACTGAATAATAGCTAACTTCATAATTTTCAATGTATCAGACACTGAATCAAGTACTTTACTTTTACTCTTTCATTCTAATGAACACATTGAGGGGTTCATTATTATCCTCATACTATCCTCATATAATATTATCTTCATATCATCCTTAATGTTCTTAATGAGAAAACTAAGATTTTAAGTGAATAACTTGCCCAAGGTCACATGGTTTATAATCAGAAGAGCCCAGACGTAAAACCAGATGGTTTGATTCCAGGTGTTAAATTCTTACTCTGCCATCTTTAGTGAACAAAAATGAATGAACTCTTCAACAGAGACGCTTAATTTGGATTTATTTAAGTGATAACTGCTGCTACTTTTCTGTTCCTCTGGTAGTAGTTGTTTTTATGATGTGAGTACCTTTAGGGGCACTAGTCCTCAAGTTCCTCTGATTTATACATGAGTGTTGTCTTGAACTGACAAAGTATACTAGAACAAGCTAATTTAACAAACAAGACGGTTTTCATTGGTTCTAGCATGCCTAACAGCTTTATTTGTTTAATAAGCAAACACTGGGAGGTGCCAATGTATCCAGTCCATAATTAAATGAAAAACATCCTAGGGAGTTTACCATTTAAGTACCCCTTATGGCAGAGGAACCTGTATTTTGACGAGCCTGAAGGTATGAACTGAAGCTACCCTTCGAAAGCAGGAAACTCTCTTGAAATCTATACATTTTAACTATAAACTTATTTTCAATATTTTATGTATATTTTATGATTTATTGACATTAGTTTTTATGTAAGACAAAATTTCCTGCCCTTTAGTAAAACTGACACCCAGGAAGATGTGTTATGATGATCCAATCCATTTTCATATTTCAGGCAACACCACAGGCTCTGGGGCTGTACTTGCCTAGATTTAAATTCTTTCACGTACTGACCATGTGGCTCTGGAGAAGAAGTCACACATCTCTAATTCTCAGTTTCTTTATCTATAAAAAGAGGGTAATGATAGGAACTGCCCTTTTGGTTGTTATATAAAAATTAAGGGGATTATATAAATTGTTTAGTAGATGCATAAAGGCTCAGTAAGTGTTATTATTATTATACACTTCACAGAGCCACATAGGGATTCCTATCTCAGTTCAATAAGTATGATCCACAGGCAAAGCTAATGACTTTAATCAGCTTAAATTGTGTTCTATATGTACACCATTCCCTTCAACTTAGAAAATAAGTTGAATTTGCCATGTGACACAAAGTTACATTTTATTGTTAAAGTGAGAACTGATATCCTTGGTTTAGTTATTTTCCACTGTGGCAGGATTTTCAATTTAATTGTATAAGCATGTAATAAAGCCTAATGTTTCACTTTCAAGGCAATGATAAGTAACACTTCATTGTTCTTTGAAAAATCTTCCTGAAAACACTTATCATATGCCTTCTATAATCCAAATTTTAGTAATACTCCAGTATTTGGAATCAGACCTGTGTTTATATTATAAGCTGTATTTTTTAATTGTATTATGTTAGTCACCATACAATAAATCATTAGTTTTTGATGTATAAGCTCTATCTTTTACCTTCTGGTGACCTTGGGCAAATTTCTCAACTCCCTTTGCCTGAAGTTCCTCATCTGTAAAATAAAGATAATAGTACCTACCTCCTACAGTCACAATGAGTTTTGAATAATGTAATACAGCTTAGACCATGGTGAGTCTCAGCAAATTCTAAATTTCTTACTAAACTTATCCAAGAACACTTACACAATGGAATATAGTTCTTTAACTCTTCATTTCCTTTAGGGCTATTTACTCAGCCTACCTTACATTTTGTATGTTTTCTGAATTAATGACCTGACTTCCTGATAGTAGAACTGTTCCCACGTGCTGCTGAAGTAGAAATAATTTTTAACCTTTAATTACACCCTCTTTTATATAACAATTGTCTCCTAAATGTGTGTAATATACTGGTATAACTGCTATGTAGCAAATAATATCAGTTTGATTCAATTTTCAGGATTTAAAGAGTTCATGTTTTTGCAGTCAATTTTTAAATAGAAGTATGTCACATATCTTATTAATAGCTAGAGACCATGCAGAGTCTTCTGAAGAAAAATTCTAGAAGATAATGAAGATCTATATTTAATATTAAATTGTTTAACCCCTTCGTTAATTAGCTATTACTCCATAAGACAAGATTTCTAGAAAATAATTATCTGAAACTTGCTTTACAAATAATAGGCATTTAAAGGTAAATATATATCAAACTATCAGGACATCGCCTTTCAATAAACTGCATAGTAAATATTATAAAAATTGCTACTCAAAAATTTCAGTTAAGTAAAATGAATAAGTCCTAAGGATCTATTGTACATTGTACCTGTAGTCAACAATATTTATTAATAGTACACTTAAAGTTTAAGAGGCTAGATATCATGTTGAGTTTTTACCATAGTAAAGTAGGGTGTTATATGCAACTGATGAATTATCAAACACTACATCTGAAACTAATGATGTGTTGGCTAATTGAATTTAAATTAAAAAAGTAAATGATAAGAAGGCTACTCAGAGAACCAGATTAATTTTTGTTTTTGTTATCAGAGCTTTGTTATCTGAATTGAGCTTTGTTATCTGAATTATCAACATGTCACACTTGATTTTCCTTTCTTTTAGTATATTTAAAAAAACAAATTCCTTAATTTCTTAATTATTTGAAACACACTTTTCCTTGGGAAATAATTTTTTTTTAATTTTGGGTTTCTTTTTGTTTTGTTTTGTTTTTCTTGTTTTATTTTTATTTTTAATGTTTTTTTACACAAAAGGCAGTTATTAAGACATTTAAGTGATTGGGAAAATGCCAGAAACCAGAGCTTGAGAACACATCTGCCAAAAGGGCTGGTTCTAAATATGTACAAATGATGTCCATAGTAGAGTGACAGATAAAGAAGGCAGACTGCAAAACAATATCTTCAGTATGATCTCATCCATATAAAAAAGTACATATGAAAAGATTATATATATATATGTGTATATATATATATATATATGGAGTGTGCATGTGTCTATAATTTCATGTTCATTGAAAAATGTCTGAAAATATATGTAACAAATTAATGCAATCAGGTGAAAGGGAAACTTAACTTTTTATTTTCTATTCTTAAGCACAGTTTGAAATTTTAAACAATGAGAATATATTATTTTTTAACTAAAATTTGTAAAGAAAAATTTAAGGCAACAAGGCTTAACATATTTTTTAAAGATTTTATTTGTTTATTTGACAGAGAGAGGAAACATAAGCAGGGGGAGTGGGAGAGGGACAAGCAGATTTCCCACGGAGCAGGGAACCCAATGCAGGGCTTGATCCCAGGATCTCAAGATCATAACCTAAGCTGAAGGCAGACATTAACCGACTGAGCCACCAAGGTACCCCTATGCAAAAGCTTTTTGATTTTGATGTAGTCCTAATAGTTTATTTTTTATTTTGTTTCCCTTACCTGAGGAGAACATATCCATAAATATGTTGCTAAAGCTGACATCCAAGAAATTACTGTCAATATTTTATCTTCAGAGTTCTATGGTTTCATATCTCACATTTAGGTCTTTAATCCCTTTTGAGTTTATTTTTGCGTATGGTGTAAGAAAGTGATCCAGTTTTATTCTTTTGCATGTAACTGGCCAGTTTTCCCAATACAATTTATTGAAGAGACTGTCTTTTCCTCATTATATATTCTTGAATTTTTGTCATACATTAATTGGCCATATAAGTGTGAGTTTATTTATGGGCTTTCCATCCTGTTCCATTGATCTATGTGTCCAGTTTTATACTGTTGCCATATTATTTTGATTATTACACCTGTGTGGTTTATCTTGAAGTCTGAAATTGTGATGCCTCCAACTTTGTTTTTCTTTCTCAAGATTGCTTTGCCTGGGGCGCCTGGGTGGCTCAGTGGGTTAAGCTGCTGCCTTGGGCTCAGGTCATGATCTCAGGGTCCTGGGATCGAGTCCCGCCTCGGGCTCTCTGCTTAGCAGGGAGCCTGCTTCCCTCTCTCTCTCTCTGCCTGCCTCTCCATCTACTTGTGATTTATCCCCGTCAAATAAATAAATAAAATCTTAAAAAAAAAAAAAAGAAAAAGAAACTGTTTTAAAAAAAAGATTGCTTTGCCAACTTAGGCTCTTTTGTGGTTTCATACAAATTTTAGTATTATTTGTTCTGGTTTTGTGAAAGATGTCGTTGGTATTTCAATACAGATTGCATTGAGACTGTAGATTTCTTTTGGTAGTAGGGATATTTTAACAATATTAATGCTCCAAACTATGAGCATGGAGTTTCTTTCCATTTGTTTGTATTGTGCTTAATTTCCTTCATTGTTACTTTATATTTTTCAAAGTACAGGTCTTTTACCTCCATGATTAAGTTTATTCCTAGGGATTTTGTTTTTGGTGCAATTGAAAACGGAGTTGTTTCCTTAATTTCTCTTTCTGCTACTTCATTATTAGGGTATAAAACTCTACTGATTTCTGGATATTAACTTTGTATCCTCCAATTTTACTGAATTCATTCATTACTTCTAGTCTTTTTTTAAGATTTTTTTTTTTTTTTTGACAGTCAGAGATCACAATTAGTCAGAGAGGCAGGCCGGGTGGGGAGCGGGGAAGCAGGCTTCCTGCTGACCAGAGAGCCCAATGATTCCAGGACCCTGAGATCATGACCTGAGCTGAAGGCAGAGGCTTAACACACTGAGCCACCCAGGCGCCCCATGTCTAGTCATTTTTTGATTGAGTCTGTCATCCTTAACTTCTTTCCCATTATGAATGCCTCTTATTTCTTTTTCTTATATGATTGCTGTGACTAAGATTTCCAGTACTAGGTTGAATAAAAGTGGTTAAAGTGGACATTCTTGTCTAGTTCCTGATCTTTAAAGAAAAGCTCTCAGTTTCACCATTGATATTAGCTGTGAGTTTTTATATAAAGCTTTATTATTGCAGTATTTTCCCTCAACACACTTTAATAAGAGTTTTTTTATCGTTATGGGTGTGGTGTTTTGTCAGATGCTTTTTCTGTATCTATTTAGCTGACCATATGATTTTATCCTTTGTTTTGTTGATGTGGTATGTCATGTTGATTGATTTGTGAATATTAAACCATCCTTGCACACCCAGAATAAATCTCACTTGATCATGGTGAATAATCTTTTTAATGTATTGTTGGATTTGATTTGCCAATTTTTTAAGGATTTTTGCATATATGTTTATCTAGCATATTGACCTTAATTTTCTTTTTTAAAATTGTGCATTTATTTGTTTATTATTAATTAATTAATATTATGATAGTCACCATACAATACAACTGTGGTATATGCATGGTTTCGATATAGTGCTGGCCTCATAGAATGTATTTGGAAGGTTTCCTTTCTTTCCATTTTTTGGAATAGTTTAAGGAGGATAGGTATTCACTCTTCTTTATGTGTTAGGTAGAATTTTCCTGTGAAGCCATCTGGCCCTGAAATTTTGTTTGTTGGGAGATTTTTGATTACTGATTAAATTTTTTTTGCTGTTTATCAGTCTTTTAAAGTTTTCTATTCCTATTTCACTTTTGGTAATTTATATGTTACAAGGAATTTATCCATTTCTTCCAGGTTGTCCAATTTATTGGCATAAAATATTTTGTAGTATTCTCTTATAATCCTTTTATTTATGTGATGTCAGTTGTTACGTCTTTCCTCTCATTTCTGATTTTATTTATTTAGGCCCTTTCTATTTTTTGTGGCTGAGTCTGGCTATAGGTTTATTGATTTTTCAATTTTGTTTATTTTTTTCAAAGAACCAGCTCTTGGGTTCATTGTTTTGTTTTGTTTTGTTTTTTTCTTTTTTTCCTTCCTTGTGTTCACCTTGGACTTTGATTGTTCTTCTTCTTTAGGTATAAATTTAGATTATTTATTTGAGCTTTATCTTTTTTTTTTGAGATTTTTTTTTTATCTTTTTTTTTTTTTTTTTTGCATATTTATTTCCTTCTTAGAACTGCTTTTGCTGTGTCCCAGAGTTTTTGGAGCACTGTGTTTTCATTTGCCTCCGTGTTTTTTTTTTTATTATTATTTCTTCTTTGATTATTTATTGGTCCATTGATTGTTTAGTGTCATTTTTTTTCCATTTTTTTCTTGTGATTTATATTTAGCTTAATACTATTATGGTTAGAAAAGATTCATGGTATGATATCAATAGTCCTATTTTTATTGAGGTTTGTCTTGTGACTAACATGTTATCTATTCTGGAAAATGATCCCTGTACATTTAAAAAGAATGTGTAGTTTGTTGTATTGGGATGGAATGTTCTGTATATATCTGTTATGTACATCTTTTCTAATGTTTCATTCAAAGCCACTGCCTACTTTTTGAGTTTCTGCTTGGGTGATTTATCCATTGATGTAGAGTGTTAAAATCCCCTACTATTATTGTATTACCATCGGATTCTCTCTGTTAATATTTGTTTTATGTGTGTAGGTGCTCCAATGTTGGGTTCATAGATATTTACAATTTTTCTATCCTCTATTTGGATTGATTCTTTCATTTATATATTGTTCTTCTTTCTCTCTTAGTGTTATTTTAAGTCAGTTTTGTCTGATCTAAATATTGCTACTCCAGCTTTATTTTTATCTTTGGCTTCCATTAGCATGGTAAATAGCTTTCCATTCTTTCATTTTTAGTCTGTCTGTGTCTTTAGGTCTGAGGTGAGTCTGTTGTAGGCAGCACACAGATGGGTCTTGCTTTTTTATTCACTTTGTCATCCTATGTCTTTTGATTGGAGCATTTGGGGTATTTACTTTTAAAATAATTATTAATTTGTTATTTGTGTTCTGGTTGTTTCATAGTTCTACTGTATTCATTTTCTTCTCTTACTCTCTTTGTGATTAATGAGTTTCTGTAGTGTTATGTTTGACTTTTTTCTCATTTTTTTGTGCATGTACTATAGGTTTTGGGTTTGTTGCTTGCATGAGATTCATAACAACTTCCTAAGTATATAACTGTGTATATTAATTTAATGGTCATGTAACTTCAAACACATTTTTTAAAAAAGTTCCTTTCTTGCTCCCTCCTCCAATTTTATGTATAGGCTATATTTTTTATTATTTACATACAATTAATTAACATATAGTGTATTTTTAGTTTCAGAAGTAGAATTCGGTGATTGATCAGTTGTATATAACACCCAGCGCTCATTCATCACATGCCCTCCTTAATGCCTAGTACCTTTTTATCCCATCCCCCACCTCCTTCCCTTCCAGCAATCCTCAGTTTCTTTCCTATGGTTAAGAGCCTCTTTGGATTGTCTCCCTCTCTGATTTTGTCTTGTTTTATTTTTTTTCCTCCCTTCCTCTATGCTCCTCTGTGTTATTTCTTAAATTCCACATATGAGTGAAATCATATGATAATTGTCTTTCTCTGATTGACTTATTTCACTTAGCATAATACACTCTAGTTCTATCTACATTGTTAGAAATGGCAAGATTTCATTTTTTATGGTTGACTAATATTCCTATGTGCAAGTGTGTGTGTGTGTGTGTGTGTGTGTGTGTGTGTACCAACTCTTCTTTATCCATCTATCAGTAGACATCTGGGCTCTTTCCATAGTTTGGCTATTATAGACATTGTTGCTATAAACATTGGGATATAGGATACAGGTACAAATCACTACATTTGGATCTTTGGGGTAAATACCTAGTAGGGCAGGATAGCTCTACTTTTAACTTTTTGAAGAGCCTCCATATTGTTTTCCAGAGTAGCTCTACCAGCTTGCATTCCCACCTGCAGTGTATGAGGGCTCCTCTTTCTCTACATCCTCCCCAACATATTGTTTCCTGACTTGTTAATTTTAGTCATTCTGACTGGTATGAGGTGTTACCTCATTGTGATTTTGATTTGTGTTTTTCTGATGCTGAGTGATGTTGAGAATTTTTTCATGTGTCTGTTGGTCATTTGTGTCTTTTTTTGGAGAAATGTCTGTTCATATCTTTTGCCCATTTCTTGACTGGATTATTTGTTCTTTGGGTGTTGAGTTTGGTAATTTCTTTATAAATTTTGGATACTAGCCCTTTATTTGATAAGACATTTGCAAATACCTTCTCCCATTCTGTCCGTTGTCTTTTGATTTTGTCAACTCTTTCTTTTGTCTACAAAAACTTTTCATCTTGATGAAATCCCAATGGTTCATTTTTGCCTTTGTTTCCCATCCTTTTGGAGATATGTCTAGCCAGAAGTTGCTGTGGTTGAGGTCAAAGAGATTGCTCCCTGTTTCTCTTCAAGGATTTTGATGGATTTCTTCCTCACATTTAAGTCTTTCATCAATTTTGAGTTTATTCTTGTGTATTGTGTAAGAAAGTGATCCACTCCCATTCTTCTGCATGTGGCTGTCACATGCACCAATTTTCCCAGCACCATTTATTAAAGAGACTGTCTTTTTTCCATTGGATATTCTTTCTATATTTGTTGAAGATTAGTTGAGCATAGAGTTGAGAGTCCATTTCTGGGGTCTCTACTCTGTTACATTGATCTATGTGTCTGTTTTTTTGTGCCAGGACCATACCATCTCAATGATTACAGCGTTGTACTATAGCTTCAAGTCTAGAATTCTGATACCACCAACTTTAATTTTCTTTTTCAACATTCCTTTGGCTATTTAGGCTTTTTATTTTATTCCATACAAATTTTAGGATTATTTCTTCTAACTCCATAAAAATGTTGACTTATTTTGATAGAGATTGCTTTGAATGTGTAGATTGCTTTGGGTAATATAGACATTTTAACAATATTTGTTCTTCCAATCCAATGAGCATGGAACATTTTTCCATTTCTTTGTGTCTTTCTCAATTTCTTTCTTGAGTGTTCTATAGTTTTCAGAGTACAGATGTTTTACCTCTTTGGTTAGGTTTATTCTTAGGTATTTTATGGCTTTCAATTTAATTATAAATGGTATTGATTCCTTGATTTTTCTTTCTACTGCTTCACTATTGGTGTATATAAATGTAATAGATTTCTGTAAATTGATTTTATATCTTGCACTTCTTTAGTCCTGCTGCTTTTAGAATTTTTTCTTTATCATTGTATTTTGCCAATTTAACTATGATTTAACTATGTCTTGGCATTGGCCTCTTTTTGTTGATTTCAATGGGAGTTCTTTGTGCCTCCTGGATTTGCATATCTCTTTCCTTCCATAGATTAGGCAAGTTTTTGGCTATTATATCCTCAAATAAACTTCTGCCTCTTTTTTCTCTCTTCTTCTGGAACTCCTATGATAGGAATGTTATGTTTGATGGACTTACTAAGTTCCCTACATCTATTCTCCTGTTGCATAATTCTTTTTCTCTTTTGTTCAACATCATTATTTTCCATTATTCTATCTTTTATATCACTATGTTCCTCTGTTTATTCCATCCTTGTGGTCATTCTGCTGCTGTATTTTTGGCTACTCTTTTCCTCAGGTCATTTGTCTGCAGAGTTTCTCCTTGTCTGCAGTGGGCAGTGTTTGGACCTTGGCTAGAGTATGGCCAGTTTTATCTAGTTGTTTCCTGGTCTGCTTGTTAAGCGAGACCTGATGCTACTTCCACTAGGACTGATGTCCTGCAGAACTCTCTGTCTGGGAGACAAAGTGCATCCAGTGGTTTCTACTGTCTTCTAGCAAAAGGGCCCATTGCATTGGGACTCAGGCACACTTGCCTGAAAAAAGCAGTACCAGCAAAGTACAGGAGGGCCAGACTTGGTGTAAGCAGGTTAGGCAAGTGTAGGCTCTGTACCACTACCTAAATCAAGTATAGGCTGTACCACTTACTATACCTGGTATATGCTGTGTGTGGGGGGGGTGGGGGGTGGAAATGGTGTCAGCCAGTTCCTTTGTCCCCAGAGAGTGGTCTCTGTGGCTAAAGCTCTCAGGTAAGCACTCCCAGAGGAGTGAATAATTTCCCCTTATATGACTCAAGCATTTTTCAGATCTCTGTTTTTAAGCTGTCTCCAGGTTGCTTGTCTGCCTGGAGCAATGCATCACACTTTGGCCTCTATCCCACCCAAGCCTGCTGCCTTTTAAAACTCCAAACCTTAGAGTCATCCTGTGGTAGAGGCCTGCTCTGGTCTTCTAGGAGAGGGTCTTGCTGCACTGGGATGGATGCAGGTTTGACAGAGATAGGTAGTCATGCCAGAATGCAGGGGCATGGGATTTGAAGCAAGCAGGCTAAACAACCAATGTCAGTATGAGAACCCTCAGCAGGTATGTCTGTTGCTTATACTGAGTGGTAAGGGAGCAAAATGGCTCCCCCAGCTCTTTTGTCCCTGGAGAGGCATCTCGGTGAATACCACCTATCACAGAAGTACTCTAAGAAGAGGGAAGAATCTCTCCCCAGTGCACCATAGGATCCTCCAATCTCACTGTGTGCCATGGGGTTGTTTGCCTGCCTTCTCTCCAGTGTCCTCAGTTCTCTATCCCAGCCAAGTCCACAGACCTTTAAAACTCCAGTGTTAGAGCCCTGCCGGTTGCAAAAACTCACAAGAAATCAGACCCTGTCATTTCTCCAACCAATGGCTTTAGGGAATTGTTCTCCTTGTGTGTTTTCCTCTGGGCTCCTCTCTCTCCTGCCTTTCTCTGCAACCAGGGCTCCCTTCCCTCCACAGACCTGCAATGACATTTCTCCTCCAAACCACATCATTGTACTTCCTACCTTCCTTGATGCAGCCTCTTCTCTCTCTCTAGTTGTGGAGTTTGTTCTGTCAGTCCTCAGGTTTATTTCTTAAGTATTCAGAATGATTTGGTAGTTATCTAGTTGTGTTTGAGGTAGCAGATGAGCCTAGGATCCTCCTACTATGCTGGCACCTTAGCTTTTCTGTATATGTTTAATACCACAGGAAATAATAGATGAATAAATAGTTATTGCTACCCTAATGAAATTCTCCATGTAGTATCAGAGTCTAAACTAATCGAAGTATAAAATAGACAGCCAAATGTGTGTCTCTTTTGAGCTCCAGGTGCATATAATCAACTGTCGATTCAAAATCTCTATTTGGATATCTAGCAGGCCTCTCAAAATTAACATGTGCAAAAGTGAATTTGCTCCCCATCTTTTGCCACTTATTCTCTTTTAGTGAGGCCCATCACAATAAATGGTACCTCTCTCTACCAAGTTCTAGATATTTGGTAGTCGTCTTTGATTCCTTTTTCTCCCTCACCTCATATCTAATCAGTTCCTGAGTCTTCTTAGTTCTACCTCCAAAATAGTATCTCTTAATTTCCCATTTTTCTCCTACTTTGGTTCCAACATCCTAGTCCAGACCATCATTATCTAGTACCACTACTGCATTCAAAACTGTCATACCTAGACTACTGCCTAACTCATCACCCTACATTCCTTTTTAGCCCACTAATATTACTTATTTATACAAGAGACAAAATGATCTTTTATTTATTTTTTAAGATTATATTTACTTATTTGACAGAGAAAGACACAACACAGCAAGAGAGGGAACACACGCAGGGGGAGTGGGAGAGGGAGAAGCAGCCTTCCCACCAAGCAGGGAGCCCAATGTGGGGCTCCATCCTGGGATGGGACCTGAGCCAAAGGCAGACGCTTAACAACTGAGCCACCCAGATGCCCCTAACATGGTCTTTTAAAGATGAAAGTATGATCACATCATTTCCCTGTTTAAAATTTTCAGTGATGGGATGCCTGGGTGGCTCAGTTGGTTAAGCATCTTCCCTTGGCTCAGGTCATGACCCCAGGACCTGGGATCAAGTCCCATACTAGGCTCCTTGCTCAGCAGGGAGTCTGCTTCTCTCTCTGCCTCCCTTTCCCCCTGATTGCGCTCTCTCTCTCTCTCTCTCTTTGACAAATAAATAAATAAAATCTAAAACAAAAAAAATTAAAATTTTCAATGGCTCCCCACTTGGCATACAATATGCTCAGTTAAGGGTATAATTTAAGAGCCATGGCATTCTAGCCCCAACTTAGTCCAAGTAAACATCATCTTTCTCACTGGATTAACATTTCTTTTACATCCCATTTTACTTACCTCCTGTCTATTATTCATGTGATAGAATGATTTTTCTATATGTCTTTCTCCTTTATTCTAAACTCTTCCCATGGCCTTGTGGAGGAAGTTCAGAATCTTTAATATTGCCCACAAGATCCTTTATGATCATGCTCCTGCCCATTTCTCCATCATCATCCCATGCCACCATAATCATTGATCATTACCCTCCTGTCATATTGTCCTAATGTTTCTTTTTTTTTTTAAGATTTTATTTATTTATTTGAAAGAGAGAGATCCCAAGTAGGCAGAGAGGCAGGCAGAGAGAGAGAGGAGGAAGCAGGCTCCCTGCTGAGCAGAGAGCCCGATGCGGGACTCGATCCCAGGACCCTGAGATCATGACCTGAGCCGAAGGCAGCGGCTTAACCCACTGAGCCACCCAGGCGCCCCTGTCCTGATGTTTCTTGAAGGAAGCAAACTAATTCCTATTTCAGTACCTTCATATGTGTTTTTCTTTCTGTCTTGAACAGGACCCTATCCACTCTACCTGGCTGAAGGCTGCTCATCTTTCAGGTCTTATTTTAAGTCCTACTTTCAAAGAGAGATCTTCCCTGAACCTATAGACTAAGTATTGGTTATGTGCCTCAAACTCTGTGCATTTTCTTTGTAGAATCATTCTAGTTTTCATTATGTTGTTATTTGTGGGTTATTTATTTACTATTAGCATTTCTTTTTTTTAATATAATTTTTTATTTTTTATAAACATATATTTTTATCCCCAGGGGTACAGGTCTGTGAATCACCAGGTTTACACACTTCACAGCACTCACCAAAGCACATA
>NC_081575.1:52744601-52800118 GCF_022355385.1 Mustela nigripes | reverse complement strand
TATTTTCAACATTTTGAGGAACCTCAATGCTGTTTTCCAGAGTGGCTGCACCAGCTTGCATTCCCACCAACAGTGTAGGAGGGTTCCCCTTTCTCCGCATCCTCGCCAGCATCTGTCATTTCCTGACTTATTTTAGCCATTCTGACTGGTGTGAGGTGATATCGCAGTTAGCATTTCTAAAATCTACAAGTTTAGTGACCATAATTATATTTCAATGTCATCAGCACTTCCTAGTATAATGCTGGGCATAATAAATATAAGATGAGTGAATGAATGAACCTGCCATAAGAATATTAAAAGATAAAGAAATTATTCTCTTCTAAAAGGATCTGGAAAGTCAGAAATTGAAGGAAAAGTATTCTAGGCAAAGGAAGCATGTTTGTTTAAAGTCAGAGTTAGGAAAGTTCTTGGAATATTTGAATAATTGTAAGCTACCTGTTACTAAAGCATAAGGATCTCAGTGATACATGGAGGAAGAGGAAAGAATAAGAAGAATGGGGTAAATGGGAGATGAGGTTAGAGAAGTAGATCAAGGCCTGGATCTTTCTGCCAAACTAGGGAATTCAAGTGTAATTAAATAAATATTTGGGAGTGACTGAATGAGGTTTCTTTGTTTGTTTGTTTTTTGTTTTGTTTTTGTTTTTAGGAAGGGTAACTAGAATTGGCAGTGTGGAAGATAGATTGGACAGAGAAAAGAGTAAAAAGTATTATGTGTGCAAGTAGGGCATACTTGGTGCACAGTATTTGCAAAGCAAACTGTATTATTTATAGGACCCTCCTAAAAGCTTATTACTGTGTGCATGCAATGTCACTGAGATAACTATTACTTAATTTCAAAATTTTCTTTGAAATTTTTGCTAAATATGAATATAGGTCCTCCCATTATACCTTCATGATGTAATGATAATTCTTAATACTAACAGTTCTAACACTATGAAATTATATCAGCCTGACACATTTACCTTTTTGAAGTATATTCACATATAGTACCTTATTTGATTTTCACCAAAACTCATAGACTAGAGACAGCTCTTCTCATTTTATTGAAGTAAAAGCTGGACTCTCAGAGGGTAAGAGATCATCCTAAGTTTATATAATTAGTATATGTGAGATGTAGCATTAGAACTTCTTTCTAAGTCCAAGGCTGTTCTCAATTCAGCACATACCCATGCATATTAGCACCAATTTTACTGTCATTATTTTTTATAACTAATGTATTTTATAAAGGTTTTATAACAAGTTCTTATAACTTTGAAGTAACAAGGTTAACATTTGCTACCTTCAAGTTGCTTTTGAAATCTTTCCACAATCTATAAGACCTGAACAAAGGCTGAAAATAATCACATAGATAAATGGATTATGTATTTATTATTCATTTAAATTCAATGTTGGTTATTTATTAAAAATAGCACTTATATTTTAGATATTTAAAAAATCTAGGAGTTATTTTAAGAGGGCAAGAGTGAGTGTCCATGTAGAATAATTGCATTGTGTTGGCAGAACAGGGATTACCTCATTATCTTTAGAAGGTGAAGGATGGAAAGAAACTGGAGTAGAAATGAAGAAAGATGGAAATGGAAACATCTTTTGAGAACAATTACACAGCATGTTTATTATTTTTGGTAATTTTGTTTGGAATGTCTTTTTTTTTTTAAAGATTTTATTTATTTATTTGACAGACAGAGATCACAAGTAGGCAGAGAGGCAGGCAGAGAGAGAGAGAGAAGGAAGCAGGCTCCCTACAGAGCAGAGAGCCTGATGTAGGGCTCGATCCCAGGACCCTGGGATCATGACCTGAGCCGAAGGCAGACGTTTTAACCCACTGAGCCACCCAGGTGCCCCTGGAATGTCTTTTTAAGACTAGTTTTTTTTAGAGCAATTTTAGCTTTACACCAGACTTAAGAGGGAGGTACAAAGATTTCACATATATCCTTTGCCCTCCACACCTGCATAGCCTCCCCATTATCTACATCACTCACCAGAATGGTATTTTTTTTTTAACCAAGGATGAACCTATACTGACACATCATAATTATCCAAAGACTGTAGTTTACATTACGTTTTTCTCTTGTGCTCGCTTCGGCAGCACATATACATTAGGTTTTTCTCTTGATGTTTATGGGTTTGAACAAATGTGTAATGACATGTATCCACTGCCCTAAAAATCCTCTGTGTTCTGCCTTTTCAACACCCCACCACAGGAAAACACAGATATTTTTACTGACTCGATAGTTTTATCTTTTTCAGAATGTCTTATAGTTAGTATTATACAGCATATAGCCTCTTTAGATTGGCTTATTTCCCTTAGTAATATGCATTTATATTTCCTTCATGTCTTTTCATGCCTTGATAGCTTTTTTTTTTTTTTGGTGCTGAGTAATATTCCAATATCTGGATGTACCACGCTTTATTTATCCATTCACATACCAAAGAATCTCTTCGTTGCTTCCAAGTTTTGCCAGTTATAAATAAAGCTGTTATAACCATCTGTGTGCAGTTATCTGTGGAGACATAAATTTTAAACTTTTTAAAGATATATACCAAGGAGCACAATTGCTAAATCATATGGTAAGAGTATATTTAGTTTTGTAAGAAATTGCCAAACTGTCTTCCCAAGTGGCTTATCATTTTGCATTTCCACCAGCAATGTATGGAATTCTTGTTGATCCACATCCTTGCCAATGTTTTGTGTTGTCAGTGTTCTGTATCTGGGACATTCTAATAGGTGTGAATTGATATTTCATTGCTGTTTTAATTTACATTTCTCTGATGGCAAATCTTGTTGGACATCTTTTCGTAGGCTTATTTGCCTTCTTTGTACAGTGCCTTTTAACACAGGAGAAAGTTTCAAAAATATTCTCCAGTTACCATGATATAAGAGTTATAATGTAAAACTTCTGCCCTGATGCTTTTAACATTATAATATAGTATGATAGCATACTGAATATTCTTAAGAGCTCTTTACAGATTTATTGTTTATATTTTTGAAATTCCAAGTGTCGTATAAAATCAGTACAATGGTGTTAGAATTTCAAAGTGAAATTAAGAAAAGTGAAAAGCTACAGTAATATAAGCCACTTGCAAAATTATACAAAGGAACTGCTGGTGAGTAGATAATTTGATTTGGAAATGCTAGGAGTTTTGTTTGAGTTTCAAGGAAGCATTCATAGAATGTGATGATAAATTGAAAAGGCCAAATCTAATCATTTAACAGGAAACTGAATAAACAGAAAGAAAATTACTATATTAGGAAAAATTGGAGAGCTAGTTGTGAGTTTCCAGCTGTGTAGGAAAGGAAATGTCCTAATTATCAGATTGGAATTTTCTCGCCCCCAACCCAATGTTGGAGGTGGGTAGGCAGATCAAATTAATTTTTTTTAAAGATTTTATTTATTTATTTGTCAGAGAAAGCGAGAGAGAGAGTGAGCACAGGCAGACAGAGTGGCAGGCAGAGTCAGAGGGAGAAGCAGGCTCCCTGCAGAGCAAGGAGCGCAATGTGGGACTCGATCCCAGGATGCTGGGATCATGACCTGAGCCGAAGGCAGCTGCTTAACCAACTGAGCCACCCAGGCGTCCCTCAAATTAAATTCTGAAGCAGTAGTAATTAAGAATACTTACTGACTACTTTTCTAGTGATTCCTGGCTCACCATGGTAATTTCCCATTAAAACTTTTGCATGTGTATTATCTGAGAAATTCAGAATATGTTTGTTATCAAACTGAATATTCATGTATTAATAGTATTTCTCATTATAAATTGATAGATGGACATATTATTTTATATGTTGTTATCTTATAACTATAGTTAGTTTAATTTAATGTCCCTAATCTTGGTACTACTAGAACACTGATTGAACAGTAAATAGTGTCTACACAGAAGGAAGCAAATATTATGTGGAAGGTTACATGGATGATATCCATTTGCAATCAATAAAACAATTAGGTAGTGATACAGAATATGCCAATTTCCTTATTTTTATAGTTTCTTTTTTTAAATTTTGTTTAAGATTTTTATTTATTTATTTGACAGACAGAGGTCACAAGCAGGCGGAGAGGCAGGCAGAGAGAGGGGGAAGCAGGCTACCTGTTGAGCAAAGAGCCCGATGTGGGGCTCAATCTTAGGACCCTGGGATCATGACCTGAACCGAAGGCAGAGGCTTAAACCACTGAGCCACCCATGCACCCTTTTTTTTTACAGTTTCTTATTGAAATTTCCTTTATGGCAATAGTTTTCAGACTATAACCTCTAGCTTGATAACCTAAGGAAATTATTAAAATTACAAATTCCTAGATCACTGACTGCCAGAGATTCTGATACATGTTAATCTAGGATGGAGCACAGGAATCTGCATTAAACACACACACATGCACACACACACCCTATATGATTCTGATCTTGAAGGTTAGTGGGCTACATCTTGAGTAGCACTGTTCTACAGAGAATTTTACTTTCTTTAAATAACCCTGTGGTGCTTAAAGCATGGTTCACTGCTGGGCAAAATTTCATTGGTTTTTGATAGGTTTCTGTTAATTGGTTAAATCACTAATACCATAACCATTTCCAGGCCTCTGACTGGTCAGAACTGTGCATGAAAATCACAGGAAACATTAAGGAAGTAGAAGATGGCAGCTTTATGAGAATAACTGATTTGAGGTGGGGCTAAGGTAACTGATTTGGGGTGGGGCTAAGGAAGGAAAAAGTGGCCACCAGCTTCATTGTGCCATGTACTCCAAGATGAAGAACAGAAAATAAAATCCTTTGAGGAGGACTTTCCTGTTTAGGAGCAGAGGCAAGTAAGTAAGTGGTTATGCCCATGAGTAGCCTAGGGGATATTTTCCCTCTACCAGATACCTCTCTTAATCACCCCAAATAGAAATACTATATAAAAGCAATGTGCTTCCTGTGGAAGTGCAACTTTAAGCCCCTACCTTTCTAAGATACAAATGATAGCTGCTTCTAAACTCCTGTTTCATAGAAATTTTGGAGCTTCCTCTGGAAATGAGGAAATATTTAATTGAGGACATGCAGTTGGAAGAGGATTCAGGGAGGGGAAAGTAAGATTAGGTAATCAGTGAAGGGTTTTATACCCTAGGGTTATAACAAGGAAGCAGCACAACTAGGGTTTGAATCCATCAGACTCCAAAGTCAATATACCTCTTTATTAGAATTTTCTAATATTAGTATGTATAAGAGTCACCTGAGGGATATGTTAAAATACAAGTTCATGACCCCTGAATTTCTGATGTCCAGAAATCTATCTATCTATCTATTAAAGACTTTATTTTTTTGACACAGAGAGAGAGATCACAAGTAGGCAGAGAGGCAGGCAGAGAGAGGTGGGGAAAGCAGTCTCCCTGCTGAGCCATGTGGGGCTCAATCCTGGGACCCTGAGATCATGACCTGAACTGAAGGCAAAGACTTAACCCACTGATCCACCCAGGTGCCCCCAGAAATCTATATTTTAAATAAGTATCCTAGATAGCTATGATACAAATAGTCAGTGCACATACTCTGAGAAACATTTTCTCACAGCAATGGTTCTTGATGTTTTGTGTTTCAGGATTCCTTTACTTCATTATAAATTGCAGAGGACCCCAAAGAGCATTTGTTTATGTGGTAAATAATACCTGATAAATAATAGTTATTGATCTTTAAGGTATAAAAAGTGAAAACTGAGAAATGTTTAAAATGTTTATTAATTCATTTGAAAATAGCAGTTAATAAGGTCATTGCATTTAAACTGAATAACATTTTCTGAAAAGTAATTATAGCTTCCAAATTAAAAGTATTTAGTGAGCAGGATGTATTATTTTACATTTTTAAAATTTTTTAAATTACTTTTCAGTGTATTAGAATTCATTGTTTATGCACCACACCCAGTGCTCCATGCAATATGTGCCCTCCACAATACCCCCTACCAGGCTGGCCCAAATTCCGACCCCCCACCCCTTCAAAACCCTCAGATTGTTTTTCAGAGTCCATAGTCTCTCATGGTTCATCTCCCCCTCCAATCTCTTTAATGCTAACTTAATAATTCTCATATATGTTTCAACATTTAATCTCTTGTAATATGATGTTTTGGTTGAAGTATATGAAGAAAATAAGGCCTCATAAAAATAACATAGTTGGAAAAATGAGAAACTTGCAGACCCCCTGGGAGTATCTTGGAGAACCCCATGGATCCTGGTATCCCAGTTTGAGTTATAATCTTAGAGTAATATCTGTTTGTTGCTATCAGAAGGGTTTATATTAGTCCAATTTGGTCATGAGTATTTAGAGATATGGACATTTATTCCATAGATTGTTTGAGATTGTCAAATTATTTCATAAAATTTACTCTCATATTTCTTTCATTAATTTACTCTGTAAATTTGAAAGCACTATAGAGATACAAAATTAGGAGTCCAGATGGTGGAATAGAATTTGTTTAAGGAAATTGAGTCTCAGAACAATGATTCCATTGAGGCTAGAGGAATTTAAGCAATGAGGAAGAATACATTAGATGACCAATTATAGGAAATATGTGATAACAGGGATTGATTTGTAGTTACTTATAGTAGTTATTTACAATTGATTAAATAATTACAATAGTGAGAAAGTGCTAATCATAACCTTTTAAGGAGGATTATTACTTTGCCTGAATAAAAGAACTTTTTGTTTTCATCAGCATACCTTTCAAATTTGGTTATTACATATTTTTTAATTTAATTTTTGTTCTGCAACCTAAAACTTACTACCAGTTTAGTGCACAAACTTTAACAAATATTATTTTTAATTTATTTTTGACCAGTGTGAAAGAACCTGAAAAGGAAACAGGGAAGGAGCAGCTAGAATGTGAGAGGAAAACCAAGAGTGTGTTTAATCCAGGAAACCAACTAAAGTCAAAAAAAAAAAAAAAATGTTTCAAGGAGAAGGGAGTAATCCACTCTGTCAATTGATGTTGATTTGTGAAATTAAAATAAAAAATTAAAATCGATCATTAATTTTAGTGACATGGAAGTCATTAGTGACCTGGACAACAAAAGTCCTCGCAGAGTGGTTGAGGTAAAAGCCCCAAACTTGTGTGCATTCAAGAGAGAATGGGAGGAGAGGAGTTGAAAACAGTGTATAAACATCCCTTTCCAGAGGTTTTGCTAAAAAAGGACAACAGAGAAATGAAGTACTAGATAATAGGAGAAATGGGGTTAAAAGAGGTGGTTTTCTGTTGGTTTTTAAATGAGACAATTAGCATGTTATATGCTAATGTTTTCTTGAAAGCTTCCCTAGTGAACATAGTACACATAGAATCCTTTCCTTACAGAGCTCATAGTCTAGTGGAGAAAATGGTTTTAAACAATTACATAAATTAGATAATTATCATTGCAATGTGTATTAAAAGAAACACTACAGAGTTCTATCAGAGTATACTTGTTAGACCTAACTTTTTCAAGGAAATCAAGTCAAGCTTCTCTAAATAAGTGATTTTCAAGTTCCACTTTGGGAGGGGAAATAGTATCTGCAGAGGTCCTGGGTAGGGTGTGTGTGCGGCATATCAGAGATACTATAAAAGGCCATTGATTTTGAGGTGCAGAGGGGGAGGAAGATGAGTGAGGCAGAAGGTAAGGAGGAAGAGATAAGCAGTGAGGAGATCATTTAGATCAGAGCCTAAAGACTCATGTAAGTCTTTGGTTTTATGTTAAGGTCATTAAGGATCCTTGACTTTATGTATTGCCCACAAAAAAAAGTGAACCAGCCAAAAGTGAAAAGTTAAAGGTGTAACAGATAGGAAGCAAAATGGAAAAGTGAATTGCATGTTTACTATTTTTACTGCTGTAGACAGGACATTAGGCCAAGTCTATTTGCAGCTTCATAATCAGTTACTTCCCAATATATTCATTTTATTTGGTTTTCAGCAACTGAGTGATTTTTGTCTTACTTATCAAATCACACAGTAAGCAAGTCAAATTTGTTAAGATGCCTAAAAACAATTGACGCTATCATTCCCTATTTAATGTCTTCCAATCACTCTCTTTTTTTTTTCTTTTTCTCTTAAAAAATAACATACAACTTTTTGTGAAATTTTCAAGAATGTAGAAAGCTTATAAGACTTTTGTTGTGAATACCTATATACCCACAACCTAGAGTCAAGAACTTTTATCATTTTATTGTGTTTGTTTTCCGTTTGGCTGCACAATTTGAAAGTAAGTTACAGACCTCATAATGCTTTAGATGCAAATTTTCAACATGTATCACCTAAAAATAAGGATATTTTCTTCTATACTTTCAATGTTATAATCTAAAGATAATAAAAAAAATAATTTCCTGATATTATCTAATACCCACCAATATTAGATACCTTCAGTGTCCCCTCAAAATCTTTTTTTAACAGTTTTTATTGGGGTTATTCATTTTGACTGTGTCAATGATTTACTGCAAATTTGCAAAAGTTGAGTATTCAGTATCACAATCTAATTTTAGAACATTTCATTTACTCCCAAAAGAAACCTCATATACTGATTTTTTTTTTATTGAAACAGGATAAAATCAAAGTTCACACATGGTATTTAATTATGTCTCCTTAAATAATCTTTTTTAAAGAATATCTTCATTTTCCCCCATGTAATTTCTGGAAAAGACCAGCTGTTTGTTTTATAGACTGTCCCACATTTTGGTTTCATCTGAGTGTTTCCTCATTGTGTCATTTAACTTGTTTCTTTATATCCCCCACACAGTGTTTTCTATTAAAGTCTCGATTAGATACATTATGACATATTTGGAATAAAGCCCAAATTTTTTAATTGCCTTCCTCTTCTAAAATGTATGCCCCATGAAATCATTGACTTGATCTGTCTTGTTTAACATCAGTGCCTGTCTCATGGGTTATATATTTCTGCCATATAGATTTATAACCTATGTATACATAGGGTTATGTATTTCTGCCATATAGATTAAACCTTAGTTTAACATATTTTAAATTTTAGTATAGTCAGAATAAATTTATGGATCCATGATTTATTTTCTCTTTTTTAAAAATATTTTATCTATTTATCTGACAGAAAGAGAGAGCACAAGCAGGGGTGAGCACCAGGAAGAGGGAGAGGGAGAAGCAGGCTTCCCACTTCACAGGGAGCCCAATGAGGGGCTTGATCCCAGGACCCCAGGATCATGACCTGAGCCAAAGGACAATGCTTAACAGACTGAGCCACCAAGTGCCCCCCATTATTTATTTTCTAAGCCAGTAATTTGAACTGGTGAAAAGCAGGTTTTCTTCCATTTTAACATGTCATAAACATTTTAGATGTTCCTCTACTTTTTAAGGTATCAAGTTGATTTCCATGATAAGGAATTTCATGCTCAAATATTTTAAAATAAATTAAGCCCAATAGATTTAAGGTTTTGGTAGGACTGTTTATTATAAGATTTAAGGAATTTCATTAAATAATCAGTACGGTCATATTCAAGGCTGTTGAACAATTTCAGGTTAGGTAGACTTTTTCCATAGAGAAAAAGTTATCTGGAGTTATTGAGTTTGTAGTAAATCAAACAAATCAATCAAGCAAAGTTATTTGAATCTTCAGATTTCTAATTTAGGCAATTATATAGGCAGATTATTTCAGTGTCAGTCAAGTGGTCAAAAAGATTCAAGGGAGTCTAGGCAAAAGCAGCTGACTTCCTAGTGTCAAACTTTGCTATATTTCTGAATACTGTATGACAACTGGCAATGATATAATAAATAGGCAAAAATAATGATATTAAAAGTTGTTATGTGTCAACTTAGCAAATTCTTTGACTCAGGATATATGCCAAAACAGTAAATAGAGCATGGTCGTCAGGGCAATGCTATGCCTTTATCCTTTATGGATTTTCAGTTCATGGAGGGAAAAAGAAATTAGAAATGACTATCTATAATGTTCATAGCAGCAATGGCCCGTCTCCAAACTGTGGAAAGAACCAAGATGCCCTTCAACAGATGAATGGATAAGGAAGATGTGGTCCATATACACTGTGGAGTATTATGCCTCTATCAGAAAGGATGAATACCAAACTTTTGTATCAACATGGATGGAACTGGAAGAGATTATGCTGAGTGAAATAAGTTAAATAGAGAGAGTCCATTATCATATGGTTTCACTTATTTGCAGAGCATAACAAATAACATGGAGGACATAGGGAGATGGAGAGGAGAAGGGAGTTGAAGGAAATTGGTGGGAGAGATGAACCGTGAGAGACTATGGACTCTGAAAAACTATCTAAGGGTTTTGAAGGGGTAGGGGGTGGGAAGTTGGGTGAGTCTGGTGGTGGGTATTAGAGAGGGCATGTATTGCATGGAGCACTAGGTGTGGTGCATAAACAATGAATTCTGGTACACTGAAAAGAAATTTTAAAAAAATTTTAAAAAATTAAAAAGTCAAAAAAAAGAGAAAATAAATGACAATCTATAAATACAAATGGCAGAAACATATACAACTGTGCAAAGAAACAGAGATAAGTAATAAGTAACCTGTAATATAAAAGGAAGAAACTGTTAGTGGAGTTTATCGATCACCCGGGCTGATTTGGATAGTTTCCATTTCCTTTTTTGCTTCTGGTAGTTAAACACTGTTCCTTAGGCATCCTCACACTTGCAAATGAAAAGAGAAGGGAAAACTTGAATCAGTCCATTTTAACTGTTCTGGTGATCATCAGGTTGGGTAAGAAAAGAAGTTGAACTTAATAGCTTACGTGGTGTTTTTGAGTTTTCCATGCATTTCCAATTTCTCAAGTTATCCTTGTTATCATAAAATTTAGTTGTATCCAGCCACATGCTAATGCAGGAAAAAAAATGCTGATTAGTGTAGGCTAGGCTCTCATCCCCACCCCCACCCCATGAGAGATTTATGCTTCATGTATCTAAAAATTTTAGATAGATTTGACAAATTAGTGGAACTCCCACTTCAAGTTGTTCTAGTTTATAGAAACTTATAGTATCCACCAATTCAAATTTTATTAACAGTAGACTCTTTTCTGCCCTTTGAAGTAAGTACTTGTCCTGCAACCTTCTAAACTTGAGGGATAGAAGAACAGCTACAAATAATAATCATATTTTCTTTAAAGATTTTATTTATTTATTTGGCAGAGATCACAAGTAGTCAGAAAGGCAGGCAGGAAGAGAGAGGAGGAAGCAGGCTCTCTGCAGAGTAAAGAGCCTGACATGGGGCTCCATCCCAGGACCCTGGGATCATGACCCAAGCTGAAGGCAGAGGCTTTAACCCACTGAGCCACCCAGGCACCCCTCATATTTTCTTTTTAAAGTTATTTTATTTTATATAACATAAAATTTGCTACATTAACCATTTGTAAGCATACAGTTCAGTAGCATTAGTATTTTCTCATTGTGTGCTTCTATCACCACTGTCTATCCACAGAACACTGTTCGTCTTTCTTACAGGGTTTTCAAACATTTTGATGACAGTGATTGTTGCAGGCTTTAGTTTTCTCATGAAGCAGAGTTTGAGTTCCTTCTCATAGCTTTACAGAAATGAACTTCTTTTTATTTTAATTTTTCAGTTAAATTGTTTTACAATGAAACATTACATATACAACGGAGTATATAAAACATATAAGAGTTTAAGAAATTATAATGAATAAAACACATATGTAGTCACCATCCAAGTAACGAAATAGAACATTACCAGCATTCTGACAGACCTCTATATGTCCATTCCTGATTACATTCCCTTTCTTTTTTACTTAGAAGCGACCTCTATCCTGGCATCAGTGCCTTTCATTCACTTCCTTTATTCCCCAGCCTTACCACCTCTGTAATGTACACTTTTATTTTTACTTGCATTTCTTTTTTTTTTTAGTACATCATTAGTTCCTGATGTAGTGTTCAAAAATGCATTATTTGCATATAACACCATAATGTTTTCATTAGAGTTCTCAGTGAGAATTTGCAGCTACTTTTCATGGTACAACTTTCTTGAAAAATGCAAGTTTTAAATCAGACTCATAGGGGTCTAATTTTGGTTCTAACACTTACTAGCTAGGAGACAGACATTTTACTTAACCTTCCTGAGAATGGGTTTCCTTATCTATCAAATGGGGAAAATAATAGTATCTACTTCATGTGGTAGTGAGAATCAAATGAAATAGCCATGTAAACTACTTGGAAGAGTTCCTGTTTATGGTGAATATTCAGATCACTCTTCAGTATTCACCATGAACAGTGAATGGTAGCCAAAGAGAATTCCATTTGAACCTGGGGGCAGGGAATGAAGTTGTAAATGATCATATATCAACTCAACTTTCAGAAATAAGAACTGAGACACAGAGAGGTTATATGATTTGTCTGAGAGCATTCAACAATTGAATGGAAGAGCTAGGCCTTCAACTCTAATGATAATGAATTCTAATGGTGATTTGCTGCATGTGTGAAGTTAATATAGCCTGCCTAGTGAATTTTCCTAAGATATTTTATGTGCTTCATCAACCCAACCCTTCTTCAGTCTTCTTCCTGGAATTGAGATACATTTTTGTCATTCCCTGAGGATGAAAACTGAGTCATATTCCCACGTGAATACTCATATTAGGTAATTCATGGAAATATAGTACCCTTTGATTCTGGCATGATAAAGCAATGCCAATACAAATACAAATTTTTAGTTTGTGATGCTTCCAAGCACAGCTTACTATTGTTCCCAATAAATACCATAATTTAGTTATTGTAACAAAGAAGTCTAAATGCACTGGCATTTGAATTTTTAGGAACTATGCATATGTAGTCATTTCTAATATGAAAAGAAATGTGACTCATTTAAATGTAGCCAGCTTCAGTAAATAACTGTGATGCTCTATGCTATTTAACAGCCATTATATTCATATACACAGATTACATCAAATTATCTATTCTCTTTTTAAAAATACATTTTAAAAATTGTGTTAGGGTGGCAGGTTATGGAAGGTAGTGATTGAAACACTGATTCATGTAAAACTAAGTAAGACTACTTAAAACCATGCATAAATAGATGTATCTTTGAACTGTGCTCTCTGACAAAAAAGTAAGAAGTTCCCCCTGGTATTTTGCTTCCTATGTTTAGGGCCTTATTTTTGTTTATAAACTGTTAGAAGAGATGACAGGTGTAACCTGGTACAACTAGATCCTAGGGAAAAGTTAACAGATTTTAGACTGTAGATCACTTTGGATACACAGTGTATTGCCTCAGGAAGCATCTTATGATTCTCTAATATAAAATACATCACTTTTAGCACTAAAATATTTATTAAATTATAAGGAATATGAAAGGTACATGCCTATCTCACTTTTAAAGTCTAATATATAAATGATATTCCATTTACACTCTGGTCAGATATGAACAAAATTGATTTTGGATGTTTAATGCTAAAATACACTGACTTAATAAGATTTGGGACTTAAGGGATCTTGTCAAGGGTCTTGTCAAGGGTTTCTTCAAAATTCATATTGTGAGACATTTGCTAAATGAATAAAAACTGGATTAGTATGGAGAAGATATGTGGCTAACCCTATTTTGGGAGTATATTTTCATTGGAGTCATCATGCAGATGGAAAGAAACTAGTATCCAATTAGGTTTGGTTTATGTAAGAGAACTCCTTGAATAGAAGAACTGGAATCTTCAGTGTTAATAGGACATTTTGGTTACCCCATGTATAGCCCACACCTTATTCATCTAAACACACATTGTAGGACAAAATTCGTTGTCAAGGAAGACTTGAGAAATTTGCTAGTGAGCATCCAAAACTTACTGAAAGTATTTTATTGGAAAATCCGTAGTTGAATTTAGTACTTACGTATATAATGACTTTCTACATAAGGTTTCTTAAAACATTGACACTAGCACTATAAACAATACCATTATTCTCTCCATGGCTTCTTCACTAGGGCAAAATGCTAAAGGGGCAGAGCTAGTTCTTCTGAGGTGCTTTTTTCTTTAGACTTTTAGACTTTTCAAGCAATTTCAGAAATACACAGTAGAGCTCCTTGCTGTTAATCAAGAAACAATCACAACATGGACTCTGTTGATGATGATTCAGTCCTATCACCTAGATGTCACATTATAGTCAACAAACTATTCTGCACATTATCTGTAAATAATTTATATTCATTATACAAGTGTCATGTATTTATTTCAAACTTCATATATGATTGGATGAAATAAAACCACTTCCTATATTTCCTAGCCCTGTCTGCTAAGAGGGCCTAGTGCAACGAAACCCTGATAGGACTCTAGGGCTAATACAGGGGATATGCAAAATGATTTTTGAGCATCTTAGCCAGAAAATAGGGAGTGCTTAATAACCAAAATGATGAGTGGGGACTGCGATGTATGGGTGATGGGTATTAAGGTGGGCACTTGTGTGAGCACTGAATGTTATTTGTAAGGGATAAATAACTAAATTCTACTCCAAAACCAATATCACATTATATGCTAACTAACTGGAATTCAAATAAAAATTCGAAACAAAGAAACAAAAAAAGAAACAAAATGATGAGGGCAGTCAATAGGAAAAAGGACATAGGAGCCAACCAAAAGAGTTCCCAAAGGCCAAAACTAGAACTGTTTCAGCAACAGAATAAAGTAGCACTGAAATATTACCCAAACTATAAAATCAATACTCTTCATCTATACTGACACAAATAAATGATTGAAAGAAATAAATCAGTGGTTATGAATGGACAAATCTCCTACTCACATAAATTTCAAATAATTTATATAGATACTCCTCCAACAAAGAGGTGGAGCATAAGTCTCCATTCTTCAGGTGTGGGCTGCACAAAGTGACTTCCTTCCAAGCGATAGAGCATGGAAAAGGAAGGTAATCTACAGTGGAGAAATAGGATAAACACTACCTCAGTCAGGTGATCAACATATGTACTCTCGATATGATGTAGTAAGAATGGCTCCTTACCTCTGTTCTTTCTTCCAAAAACTTTAAACCTAACTCCTGCAATGAGAAAAACATCAGACAAGCCCAAATTGAAGAGGATTCTAATGTCTGATCGGTACTACTCAAAACAGTCAAGGTCATCAAAACCAAGGAAATTCTTAGAAACTTACATAACCATGAGGAGCCTGGGAGACATGGTGATTAAATATAATGTGGTATCCTGGATGGGTTCCTGGAACAGAAAAATGGCATTAGCCAAAAACTAAGGGAATTTGAATAAATAATGGACTTTAGTTGACATAAATATGTCAATATTGGCTCATCAATTGTGACAAGTGCTCCAAATTAATGTTGGATATTAAATAAGGGAAACTGGGTACAGAAGATATGAATTGCAACATTTCTGTAAATCTAAAAATATCCTTAAAAAAATGTTTTAAGAAAGCATTTCACTCAAAATGGATTAAAGACCTAAATGTAAGACCTGAAAACATGAAACTCCTAAAGGAAAACATAAGCAGTAATCTCTTGGACATTGGCCTTAGCGAGATTTTTCTGAATGTCTACTCAGGAAATGGAAACAAAAGCAAAAATAAACTGTTGGGACTATATCAAGATAAAAAGGATTTTTCAAAGTGAAGAAAGCCATCAACAAAATGAAAAGGCAACCCACAGAATGGGAGACGATATTTGCAAATGATATATCCAATAAGGAGTTTATCTGCAAAATATCTAAAGAATTTATACAACTCAACTCACACACACACAAACAAAACAAATAATCTGATTTAAAAATGGGCAGAGGAGGGGTACCTGGATGGCTCAGTAGGTTAAAGCCTCTGCCTTCGGCTCAGGTCATGATCCCAGGGTCCTGGGATCGAGCCCCGCATCAGGCTCTCTGCTCGTCAGGGAGCCTGCTTCCTCCTCTCTCTCTCTGCCTGCCTCTCTGCCTACTTCTGATCTGTCTCTGCCAAAGAAATAAATAAAATCTTAAAAAAAAAAAATTAAAAATGGGCAGAGGACCTGAATAGACATTTTTCCAAAGAAGAAATACAGATGACCAAATGTCACATGAAAAGATGCACAGCATCACTAATCATCAGGGAAATGCAAATCAAAGCCACAAGAAGATATCGCTTCCTACCAGTCAAAATGTCTACTATTTTAAAAAAAAGAGAGAGAGAGAAAGAAATAACAAATGTTGACAAGGATGTGGAGAAAAAAGAATCCTTGTGCACTGTTGGTGAGAATGTAAATTACTGCAGCCACAATGGAAAACAATATGGAGGTTCCACAAAAAATTAAAAATAAAAATGCATACGATCCTGTAATTCCACTGTTGGGTATTTCATCCAGAAAAGAAAACAAAAACACTAATTTGAAAACATATATGCACCCCTGTTTATTGTAGTATTTTTTACAAAAGCCAACATATGTAAGTAACTTAAGTGTCCATTGATAATTAAAGCATCCATTAATGAATAAAAAAAGCTGTGTGTGTATGTGTGTATGTATGTGTGTGTGTAAAATGAAATACTAACCATAAAAAAGAGTGAAGTCCTGTCATTTGTGACAACATAGATGGACTTAGAGGCTATTATGTTAAGTGAAATAAGTCAGACAGAGAAAGAATACCATGATTTCACTTACAAGTAGAATCTAAAAAACAAAACAAATGAGCAGAAAAACCAAACAGATTCATAAATACAGAGAATAAACTGATGGTTGCCAGTGGAGAGAGTGTAGGGAGATGGGCAAAAGGGGGATTAAGAGGTACAAATTTCGAGGGGTGCCTGGGTAGCTCAGTGGGTTAAAGCCTCTGCCTTTGGCTCAGGTCATAATACCAGAGTCCTGGGATCCAGCCCTGCATCGGGCTCTCTGCTCGGAAGGGAGCCTGCTTCCCTTCCTCTCTTTCTCTCTGCCTGCCTCTCTGCCTACTTGTGTTCTCTATCTATCAAATATATAAATAAAATCGTTAAAAAAAAAAAGAGGTACAAACTTCCAGCTATAAAATAAATAAGCCATGGAGATGAAAAATACAGCATAGGGAAATAATCATATTGTAATAAATTTGTATAATGACAAATATTATCTACACTTACCGTGGTAAGCACTGCATGATGTACAAAATTGTCAAATCACTTGTTATGCACCTGAAACTAATGTAACATTGTGTTTCAACTATACTTCAATAAAAATATCCTTTCCTACGTAGAATTCACAATATATATAATTACATTATGGTATGCTGTATCACACTGAAATTTTTAATAAAAATTTTAGAAAGCATTTTACAATAATGATTTGTTTTTCTTAATATAAAATACAAAATGTTACTATGTCAACATAAATAAGTGGGTGAAATACTCATTTCTTTAAACAGCTAAAATTTATACTTAGAAATTCTACCCTCTTAAAACCATTCCCTCCTATTTTATCTCTTGCATCTTCAGTATTTTGTTGCTGCTGTAAGCTGTTTGCTATCATCCTTAACATGGCAGAGACTGATATTTAATTATTTGGCAGTTCTATAAAGAAAAGAAGGAGTAGGCAGTATTTCAAATTCTGTACCTTTTCTTTAGAACAATGAATGTTCCATGACACAAGTATGCTGGAGGGAATTCACATGAGGAAAATGGTCTCAACACAGTATAGTTTTCTTTTTAAATGTTATTTATTTATTTATTTATTTATTTAATTTTTTGAATGTGTTCCAAAATTCATTGTTTATGCTCCTCACCCAGGATTCTATGTAATATGTGCCCTCCTTAATACCCACCACCAGGCTCATCCAAACCCCATCCCCCTCCCCTCCAAAACCCTCAGGTTGTTTCTCAATCCACGGTCTCTCATGGTTTCACCTTCCTCTCCAATTTCCCCCAATTCACTTTTCCTTTCCTTCTCCTAATGTTCTCTGTGTTATTCCTTATGCTCTGCAAGTAAGCGGAGCATATACTGACTCTCTCTGCTCGACTTATTCCACTCAACATAATCTCTTCAAGTCCCGTCCATGTTGATACAAAAGTTGGATATTCATCGTTTCTGATGGAGGCATAATACTCCATTGTATATATGGACCATACCTTCTTTACCCATTCGTCTGTTGAAGGGCCTCTTGGTTCTTTCCACAGTTTGGCAACTGTGGCCATTGCTGCTATGAACATTGAGGTACAGATGGCCCTTCTTTTCACTACCTCTGTATCTTTGAGGTAAATACCCAGTTGTGCAATTGCAGGGTCATAGGGTAGCTGTTCTCTCTATAATATTCAGTGTGGAATGGCAAAACATACTGTGATAATTTAAGATATTGTTAGTATGTATGTGTAGACTATTGTTCTTTTTTTTAAAGATTTTATTTATTTATTTGACAGACAGAGATCACAAGTAGGCAGAGAGAGAGGAGGAAGCAGGCTCCCTGCTGAGCAGAGAGCCCGATGCAGGGCTGGATCCCAGGACCCTGGGATCATGACCTGAGCCGAAGGCAGAGGCTTTAACCCACTGAGCCACCCAGGAGCCCCTAGACTATTGTTTTTTTTTTAATAATTTAGTAAATTCAATACTATCTTAAATCCTCTCAGTAACTTTATAAGAGGAATTTATTCCAGTAGAATGTTATTTCAATTTAGTTTAACTAATGTAGACAAAGAATGTAAGTTTATTTTTATCGGAACCTCATCCAAATGTCCAGACCTTTGCAGAAGAGTTGGATGCTTCAGATTAAGTCTCAGAGTGATTACCAACTAATTTGGAAAGGTTTTTCGATTGAATTACATGTGTCTATGGTAATTTGTCTGCAGTTAGACATATCACTGAAAATTCAATGAAATTATTTTTAAAATAGAGGAATTCTCTAAAGTAACTAGTTTTGGTGATATTTACAATATGAATTACATTGTGAAACTTTAAAATGTGCATTTAATTAACTAAAATTCATATTGACTTTGCCCAGAACATGTTCATTGAAAAATAGTACAGATACAATCACTTTCAAGAAGGAGAAAATGATATGATTACTGATTTTCAGGAGTGTAATAATGTCAATATTTTGCATTATATTTGGCTTTTTCTTTTTAACTTCAAGACCTTAGCATCTGCTACTCCTTCTGCTTGGAATATTCAGTCAACTTTGGCTTTTTTATTACTTACCTCCTGTTCAACTCTTTCATCTGGCTCGCTCTGATTTATCTATAAGGTCACAGATTATATGTTAGGGTCTGAGAACTGACCTTGCATTCTGAATTAGGTCCTCATTATAGCTTCCACTAGCATCCTGTACTTTTCCTTCATCATTCTAATCATGATTATAATTACATACTCATTTTGTTAAAATTTGTGTAATAGCTACTGCTTTACTAGACCATAATCTCCATGACAAATAACATAGTGTCTGGTACATAATAGAAGATCAAAAGGGAATTATTTGTTTGTTTATGTTGCAAAATAATTTCTTTATGGTTATTTTTTATTTCATTATTTTTATTTTTTATTTTTTATTAAAGTTTTTATTTAAATTCTAGATAGTTAATGTATATGGTGAAATTGGATTCAGGTGTAGAATTTAGTGATTCAACCCTTACATACAACACCTACTGCTCATCACAAGTGCCCTCTTTAATACCCATCATCCACTTAACCCATCCCCACCCACCACCCTCTACCAACCCTGTTTATTCTCTATAGTTTTGTCTCTTTTGGTTTGCTTCCCTCTCTCTTTATATTTTTCCCCTTCTTTATGTTTATCTGTTTGTTTTGTAAATTCCACATATGGGTGAAATACTATGGTATTTTCTTTATTTGACTGACCTATTTCACTTAACATAATACACTCTGGCTCCATCCTCATCACTGCAAATGGCAAGATTTCAATTTTTTTCATGGCTGAGTGATATTCAATTGTATATTACACACACACACACCACACACATACTCCACAAACTCCTTTATCCATTCCTCGGTTGATGGACATTTGAGCTCTTTCCATGATTTGACAATCGTTGATTTGTTAATAATGGCTGCTATAAACATTTGGATGCATGTGCTCTTCTAATCAGCATGGTTGTATCCTTTGGGTTAATACCTAGTAGTGAAATTGCTGGATCTTAGGGTAGATTTATTTTTAACTTCTTGAGGACTTCACACTGTTTTCCAGAGTGGCTGCACCAATTTACACTCCCACTAACAGTGTAAGAGTATTCCCTTTTCTCTGCATCCTCGCCAATGTCTGTGGTTTCGTGAGTTAATAATTTCAGCCATTCTAATAGGTGTGAGGTGATAACTCATTGTAGTTTTGATTTTTACTTCCCTGATGATCCGTGATGTTAGTCATCTTTTCATGTATATGTTAGCCATTTGGGTGTCTTATTTGGAAAAAGATCTACTTATGTCTCCTGCCCATTTCCTAACTGGATTATTAGGGTTTTTTTCGATATTGAGTTTAATAAGTTCTTTATATATTTTGGATACTAACCCTGTATCAGATATGTCATTTTCAAATATCTTCTCCCATTCTGAAGGTTGCCTTTTACTTTTGTTTCTTTCCTTTGCTGTGCAAAGCTTTTTATCTTGAAGTCCAGGTAGTTCATTTTTTATTTTGTTTCCCTTGCCCCTGGAGATGACTAGTAAGATTTTATGGCTGATGTCAAAAAGGTTGCTGTCTGCATTCTTCTCAAGGACTTTGATGATTTCCTGTCTCATATATAGGTCTTAAATCCATTTTGAATTTATTTTTGTGTATGGTGTAAGAAAGTGGTTAAGTTTCATCCTTTTTCATTTTGCTGTCTAGTTTTCCCAACACCATTTGTTGAAAAGACTTTTTCCAACTGGATGTTCTTTTCTGTTTTGTTGAAGATTAGTTGACCATATAGTTGTGGATCCATTTCTGGGTTCTCTATTCTGTTCCATTGATCTATGTGTCTGTTTTTATGTCAGTACCATACTGTCATGATCATTACAGCTTTGTAATATAGCTTGAAATCCTGATTTGTGATGCCTCCGTTTTGCTTTTCTTTTTTAAGATTGTTTTGGTTATTTGGAGCCTGTTGTGGTTCTATACAGATTTTTAGGATTGTTTGTTTGTTTTTAAGATTTTTATTTATTTACTTGACAGAGAGATCACAAGTAGGCAGAGTGGCAGGCAGAGAGAGAGAGGGAGAAGTAGACTCCCCGCTGAGTAGACAGCCTGATGCGGGGCTCGATCCCAGAACTCTGAGATCATGACCTGAGCCAAAGGCAGAGGCTTAACCCACTGAGCCACCCAGGCTCCCCAAGATTGATTGTTTAATTTTATGAAAAAATGGTGGTGGTATTTTGATAGGGATAGCATTAAATGTGTATATTCCTTGGGGTAGTATAGTCATTTTAATAATGTTTGCTCTTCTAATCCATAAGCATGGAAAGTTTTTCTACTTCTTTGTATCCTCTTCAATTTCTTTCATAAGTGTTCTGTAGTTTTCAGAGTACGAATCTTTCACCTCCTTGGTTAGGTTTAGTCTTAGTGATCTTACGTTTTTTGGTGCAATTGGGAAATGGATCGATTCCTTGAGTTCTATTTCTGCTGCTTCATCATTGGTGTCTAGAAATGCAACAGATTTCTGTACTTGATTTTGTATCCTGTGACTTTGCTGAATGGGTGTGTGAGTTCTAGCAACTTTTTGGTCTTTCAGGTTTTCTACATAGAGTATCATGTCATCTACAAATAGTGAGTATTTGACTTCTCCTTTCCTGATTTGGATACATGTTATTTCTTTTTGTTGTCTGATTGCTGACACTATGACTACCAGAAATGTGTAAAATAACAATAGTGAGAGTGGACATCCTTGTGTTTTTCCTGATCATGGAGGGAAAGTTCTTGTTTTACCTCACTAAGGATTATATTAGTTGTATATATTATAATATATTAGTTGAGGGCTTTTATCAAAATTGATGCTGTGTTTGTCAGATGCTATTTCCACAACTATCGAGATTATCACATGGTTCTTATCATTTCTTATATTATATCACGTTGATTGATTTGTGAATATTGAACCAACTCTGCAACTCAGGAGTAAATCCCACTTGATCATAGTGAATATTTTTTTAATGTAATGTTGAATTTGATTTGCTAGTATATTGTTGAGGCTTTTTATATCCATATTCATCAGAGATATTAGCCTGTGATTCTCCTTTTTAGTGGGATCTTTGGTTTGGGGATCAAGGTAATGCTGGCCTCATAGAATGAGTCTGGAAGTTTTCCTTCCATTTCTATGTTTTGGAAGAGTTTCAGAAGAATAGGTATTAATTCTTTAAATGTTTGATAAAATTCCCCTGGAAAGCCATCTGGCCCTGGACTTTGATTTGTTGAGAGATTTTTGATGACTGATTCACTCTTTTGCTGGTTATGGTTCTGTTAAAATTTTGTATTTCTTTGTCTTTCAGTTTTGGTACTTTATATGTTTCTAAGAACTTATCAATTTCTTCCACATTGCCCAATTTATTGACATATAATTTTCATAATATTATCTTATGACTCTTTTCCTGTGGTTTTGGTTGTGATCTCTCCTCTTTCACTCATGATTTTATTTATTTGGGTCCTTTCTCTTTTCTTTTTGATAAGTATGTCTAGTGGTTTATCAGTTTTGTTAATTTTTCAAAGAACCAGCTATAGTTTCATTGATCTGTTCTACTGAGGTGGACTTTGTTTCTATATTATTTATTTCTATTCTAATCTTTTTATTTCCCTTCTTCTGTTTGCTTTAGGCTTAATTTTTCCTTCCTTTTGTGGATCCTTAAATGTATGATTAGGTTATACATTTGATACTTTTCTTGATACTTGAGGTAGGCCTGTATTGCAATATACTTCCCTGTGAGGACTACTGTTGCTGCATCCCAACCGTTTTTGGACTGTTGTCTTTTCAATTTTGTTTGCTTCTGTGTATTTTTTTTATTTACTCTTTAATTTCCTGGTTAACCTATTCATTCTTTAGTAAGATGTTCTGTAACCTCCATATATTTGTGGTCTTTCCAATTTTTTTTCTTGTTGAATTTAAGTTTCATAGCGCTATGATCCAAAAATATGCATGATATATTCTCAGTCTTTTTGTACTTGTGTAGGCCTGATTTGTGACCCAGCATGTGATTTATTCTGTAGAATGTTCCATGTGCAGTCTAAGAATGTGTATTCTGCTTCTTAGGATAAGGTGTTCTGAAAATATCTGTTAAGTCCCTCTGGTCCAGTGTGTCATTCAAAGCCATTGTTTCTTTGTTGATTTTCTGCTTAGATGATTTGCCCATTGCTATAAGTGGGATGATAAAGTTCCCTATTATTTTCTTGTTATCAGTTAGTTTTTTATGTTTGTCAGTTAATGATTTGCATAATTTGGGTGCTACCAAGTTTTAGGCATAAATATTTACAATTGTTATATATCTTCTTGTTGAATAGACCCCTTTGTTTTGATATAGTGCCCCTCTCCATCTCTTATTACAATCTTTGTTTTGAAAATCTACTTTGTCAGGGCGCCTGGTTAGCTCGTGGGTTAAGCCTCTGCCTTTGGCTCAGGTCATGGTCTCAGGGTCCTGGGATCGAACCCTGCATTGGGCTTTCTGCTCAGCTGGGAGCCCACTTACCCCTTTCTCTCAGCCTGCCTCTCTGCCTACTTGTGATCTCTCTTTCTGTGTCAAATAAATAAATAAAATCTTTTTAAAAAATCTACTTTGTAAGGATGGCTACTACAGCTTTCTTTTGATCTCTATTAGCATAACAAATGGTTCTCTATTCCCTCACTTTCTATCTGCAGGTGGCTCTTGGTCTGAAATGAATCACTTGTAGGTAAAAGATAGATGGATTTTGTTTTTTGTTTGTTTGTTTTTTGTTTTGTTTTGTTTTATCCATACCAATAACCTATGTCATTTGTTTGGAACATTTAGTTCATTTACATTCAGGGTATTGATAGATATGAATTTAGTGCCATTGTATTACCTGTAATGTCATTGTGTCTGGAGATTTTCTCTGTTCCTTTCAAGTCTTTGTTGTTTTTGGCCTTTCTTTTGCACTCAAAGAGTTCCCTTTAATATTTCTTGCAGGGCTGATTTAATGTCATAGCCTCCTTTAGTTTTTGTTTGTCTGAGAAACTCTATCCCTCTTTCTGTTCTGAATCACAGTCTTGAAGGAGAAAATATTCTTGACTGTATTTTTCCCATTCAATGTGTTGAATACATCATGCCACTCTCTTCTGGCCTACACAGTTCCTATACAGAGATCTGCTGCTAAACTTATTTTTTTTTTCCTTGTAGAGTAAGGATTTCTCTTCCTTGTGCTTTCAGGGTTCTTTCCTGATCTCTGTATTTTGTAAATTTTATTATGATGTCTTGATGTTGGCCTGTGTTTTGTGTTTTGTTAATTTTTTATGGGAGTTCTCTTCTTCCCCATATTAGGGACACTTTCAGCTATATTTGCTCAGATAAACCTTGTGCCCCTTTTTTTCCTTTCTTCTTTTTATGGGACTCCTATGATATGAGTGTTATTATGTTTCATGTAGTCGCTGAGTCACCTAAGTCTACATACATGATCCAGTATTTTTCTCTCCCTCTTCTTGTCAGCTTCACTTTTCCCATAATTTTATCTTCCATATCACTTATTCATTTCTCTGCTTCTTCTTTTCTTGTAGTTATTACATCCAGTTTGTTTTGCAGCTCAGTTACAGTATTTTTTTGTTTCAGCCTGACTAATTTTTAGGTCTTTTGTCTCTGTGGTAATTGACTCCCTGGTGTCCTTTATCCTTTTCTCAAGCCTAGCTAATATCCATGATTGTTGTTTTAAATTCTTGTTCAGACATATTATTTGTATCTGTTTAGATTAGATTCCTGGCCATAACCTCTTGTTCTTCTGGGGTGAATTCCTCCATCTTGTCATTTTTGTCTAAGTCTGTATCTTCTGTATGTTAGGAAAGCCTGTTACGTGTACTGCTCCTGAGAGTAATGACTATATTAAGAAGGGGTCATATACTGTCCAGGGCCTGATATTTCAGGAAACATTTCTGGTGTATGTGGTGTACACTCTGCTCTTATGTTTTGGCTGCTGTTTCCCTCATGTCTGTCCTCTGCAGAGTTTTTCCTTGCCTGCAGTGGGGAGTGTTTGAACCTTATCCACTATGTGGTGAATTTTAACTAGGTGTGTTTTGGTCTGCTTGTTAAAAGAGGCTTGATCATATTTCCCCTAAAGCTGAAGTTTTGCAGTGCTCTATGATGAGTAGATTTGACGGGTGTGGGGGCTGGTTCTATTATTCTGGGGGAGGGGCCTGCGGCTACTTTGACTCTCAGGCACACTTGCCCTAGTAAAAAAGCATCTGCAGAATGCAAGGAGTTGGAGCTTGGTGTAAGCGGTTCAAGTCTCCACTGTGGGCACTCTGCTGCTCACTGAAGTCCTTCTATGCTGGTGGACAGGGGTAAAAATGGCATCAGCTGTGTTTCTCATCCCCAGATCAGGGAGTTTATGCCTGCCACTACTCAGGAAAACCTTGCAGAAGAGTGAAGAATTAATCCCTTTTCTGTCGCAAGCATCCCTCAGATCCCTGTCTTCTCACTATTTATGTCCAAGCCATCTGCCCACAGAGTGCCTCAGTGCTCTTATATTTTATGTGGGGGCATGCTAACATGCTAGCTGGGTTTCAAAACTCCAAACTTTAGGGACCTGGCATCTCACAGACCTGTGCTGAACTTCTGGGGGAAGGCTGCAGTGTGGCTATTGTTGATTTGTCCCAAAAGGGCAGTTGCACTAATATGTAGGGCCTTAGAGTTTACAGTAAAGTACAGCAAAGACCTAGTGTCTAGATTACCTGCCCTCAGCAGCTGCCTCTGCTCCTGTGCTAATGAACTGGGCAGCTCAGTGGTGCCTATCAGCTCTCTTGTCCCTAGAAAGGCAGTGCCACCCCCAAGAAGGGGAAAACTCTCTCCCAGTGCATCCCAGGGGATCCTCAGACCATGCTTTCCATTCCTAGGCCTCTGCCCTCTTCCACTGGAGCACTTCTACACCTGCCAGGCTCCACCCTGGCAATGGCATACACTTCTAAAACTTTAGACTTTGAGCTCTGCTGTTTGTAAAAACCTGTGATTATCATCCCCTCTTGTTTTCCCTGTCAGTGGTTTTAGGGAAGTGTTTTTTTGTGCAATGCCTTCTCTCTCTCTCTCTCTCTCTCTCTCTCTCTCTCTCTTTCTCTCTGTATGTCTCTCTCCTTCTCTCCTTTCTCCCTGATCAGATCTCCTTCCCCTCTGAAGCACCTGCATTCTTTTCTCCCCCAAATCCCATCTTCACACCTACCTTCCACTATGTGGCCTTTTTCCTCCATCTAGTTGTGCATTTTGTTCTTTTACTTCAGATTGATTTCCTGGGTGTTCAGAATGATTTGGTATTTATCTAGCTGTATACCAGGGATGAGACAACTATAAGGTCCTCCTACTACTCTACCATCTGAACTCCTATCTAGATCAAAAGGGAATTATTTTGATAATGAATGAACATTTAATTATTATAATACTCAAATTATCAGCAGGACTGTCACAATTTGTATCTGATCTCTATACAAAATTAGCATACTTCATACAGATAAATAGAAATTCAGAAAATCAAGTTTCTCTTCTGGAATAGAAACAAAGTATTTTAAATTCTAAAGCAAAGATTATTTGAGCAAGAGATTTTGTTGGTGTGACTTTTTCTTTTTTCTCAGTGTGCTTAATCTTCTAAGAAAAGTGTATGTAGCCCTCATACACTTATCTGGTATCAGCACCCTCTCTCATTCCCCTCTGCAGTTTTTCCAAATTTTAGTTATTGGTCTCAAAACTTACCTCGGCCTACCTTAATTTTAGTAGATGACCTTGTCATGTATCACTAAGTGAAAATGAAGGCCATTATGTGAGAAATACTTCAACTTTTTCCCTTTAATTTCTCCCTCCACAAAAATGAAAAAAAAAAAAAAAAAAAGAAAGAAAAGAAAAGAAAAATAAAAGCCCTGCACCCATACCATTTCTTTATTCTTTGCCTCTGTTCTTGCAAGAAGAGGCATCTCTTATTTATGACTTTGAGTCCTCTCTGCTTTCTCTATGGTTTTGCCACATTAATTATTCCCTCTCTTTTCTATCTTCTATTTTTAAAAAGATTTTATTTATTTATTTGACAGAGAGAAAGAGATCACAAGTAGGCAGAGAGGCAGGCAGAGAGAGGGGGGAAGTAGGCTCCCCGCTGAGCAGAGAGCCCTATGTGGGGCTGGATTCCAGGACCCTGAGACCATGACCTGAGCTGAAGGCCGAGACTTAACCTACTGAGTCACCCACTTGCCCCTCTTTTCTATCTTCTTAAAACTCTGTCATTACACTCCATTCTTCTTGTTACCCTGTGAATATGTCCAAGTTTCTTCAATGACAAAAATTAAAGAAAATAAAAAACATTTTCTTTAATCCTGCATCTTTCATGATAGTTATCATCTTTTCTTTTTATTTTTTCTTCTCAAATGAATACACTCTATATCTCTACCTTCTCACCTCTCATTTAGTCCTTAAAGTCTTTAAACAGTGGTCTTCTGGCTTCTTCCCTCAATGTTTAATTGAAATTCCAATAGCAAAGTTTACTAATGATTTCTTCATAGCTAAATATAATGTATACTTCCAGATTTTCTCTTACTCGATCAGTCTGCTGTATTTAATATTGTCCATGATATCTTTTCTTTTCTGGATTTTTAAAAAGTAAAGATGACACCTGCTTATTATAGAAAATGTAAACATTATAGAAAAACATACAAAAGGAAATGATGCCTCTCCAATATGCAGAGATAACTGTTTACATTTGACAAACTATTCACTTAACAATATGTTGCAGATATAGTATTCCACTATATATGTATACTATAATTCACATAACCTGTTTTTTAAATTTTTTAATAATTGTATGTATGTATGTATGTATGTATGCATGTATGTATGTATTTAGAGAGTGCATGTGAACAGAGGGAGGGCCAGAGGAAGAGGGAGAGAGAATCTCAAGCAGACTCCAAGCTCACCACAGAGCTCAATCATGGGGCTCAAACATAGGACTCAATCCCTTGGCCCTGAGATCATGACCTGAGCCAAAATCAAGAGTCAGACATTTAAATGACTGAACCACCCAGGAGCCCCAAACCTGTTTGTTATTGATGGACATTTAGGCTTTTTCCAAATTTGTTTATATTTAAAAATTGCTCAAATTAAATCCATGAACACATACCTTTGAAGATTATTGTCCTCACCGTGAAACTTTATTCTCCTTCTGTGTGTTTCTGTAACTCTTACTTTTTTTTCTGATAGCAATCTAGCTCTTAACATTCTAACTAATTTTCTGAAGTCTTATTTATAAGCTTCACTCTCTCTGGCAACCTCTTGCTTCTTGTTAAATTGGATCCAGTGCTCAAGTCTTTTTTCGTTTGAAATCTCCCCAAGGTAATTTAACTTTCTCTTATGTCTTTAGCCTTCACTCAGTGACTGCCAATGCTACATGTCTAACTCAAGTCACATTCCAGAACGCCAACATCCATACATCTAATTTTCTATATGCAGCTTCATTCAGATGTCTCATAGGCACCTCAAACTTTGACTCCAATACTGATTGTAGACCTTTTCTGAAAGTCTGTGCCATTTCCTACTTTATCCAATCATTGGCATTGCCTTTTATCTAGTCTCACAAGCCAGAGTCTTGTCCTTTCTCATTCTCACCCTTTGCATGCAATTAGTCATTAATTTTAGTGTAATCACATCAACATTTCTCATGTATATTCCCCTCTCTATTCAAAATTCTACTGATTTTATTTTAGACCCTTTCACTTCCTGTCTGCATGAATACGTAAGTGATCTCATTGCCTTCATTCTTATTTGCATCCAATCCAACTTCCATGCTATAAATATTGTTTCATAAACACTCAAACATGGCCATATCATTCTATTTAAAATAAGCATTATCTCCCAATTAACTTCACTTTAAGTCTCATAGAATGAATTCCAACATCCTTAGCATCACATCCAAAGTTCTTATGAACTTCTCTTTGCCTGTCTTTCTAGATGATGTCAGGACTAAGTCTCAAGGAACTGAAGTTAGAATGAATTATGCTATTCTAAGTGTCCAGTAGTGAGAGAACCAGCAAGCTGAATATGAACTAAAGTTTTTAAGGGCTTTTTATAAGGTCAGAGAAACAATAATATCTGATAAATATTTAGAGTATCAGTCAGAATGTAAATGACAGAAAGAACTAAGAGGAGCTGGACAGAACTGAAAGGGAAGGAGAATAATATCATGAACACAACAATTAAATGCAGGAAACTATCACCAAGAGTCACTGTAACATCTGTGATATTGAGTTTATGATGAGTAGATATGTTTGGTTGATTTAAAGGGTCAGAATCAGAACAGAGACTGACAAGAAAAACTATGATATACCTGATCATCTTTTTCTTCTCTTTAAAGGACTTTGTTGGCTTCCTAACAACTATATATTTTAGAGGGGCTCTGTGATCAAGCTATTTCCTCTCTATGTAGCCTTACTTCTAGCCATTGCTTTTTTAGAAATTTAGGCTTCATCAACATGAACACATGGTGCTCTTTCATATTCCTGGTTTTTTGGTCCCCCTCCCCCCACATTGTGTTTTCTCTGCCTGGAATGTTCTTCATGTCTTCATTTCCAGGGTGAACTTTTATTCTTTAAAACTCCTGTACAGACATCACCAATTCTAGGAAGCTTCTCTAAATGCCCTTTCTCCCAGAGCCATAAACCCATCTATCCACGTTTTTGTTTATTATTGAACCAATATTTATTGAATATTTAATGTGAGCCACATGGCATGCTAGATACTAGGAGCACCGTGGTGAATAAGAAAGATTAAACATGGCCTTTACTCTTCTTGGCCTTATATTTAGTGGTGGACACAAACACACACACACACACACACACACACAAATAACCAGACAAATGAAATAATCACCAGTTTGATAAGTATTGTGCATAAAAGATACAAGGAACTATAATAGAGAATAATGTGTATGGGGGAAGGTACAAAGGCAACATGCTTTAATATAAAGTTAATACTTATGAAGTGGCTGGTATTTAACTGTTTCTGTCCCATATAATTGGCAATTTTATGTAGTTCCACCTAATAGTTTCTTTGTGGAGGAATTGACATTTAGAGACCTGGGCACCTGGGTGGCTCCATGGGTTAAGCATCCAGCTTTTTTCTTAAGCATTCTATTTATTTATTTATTTAGTTGTTAGTTAGTTAGTTCAGTTAGCTAACATATTAGTTTTTGATGTAGTGTTCAATGATTCCTTAGTTGCATATAACACCCAATGCTCTTCACATCATATACCTTCCTTAATACCCATCACCCGGTTACCCATCCTCCCACCCCCCCCCCCTTCTGTAACCATTCCCAGAGTCCAGAGTCTCTCATGGTTTGTCTCCTTCTCTGATTTCTTCCCATTGAGTTTTCCCTCTCTTCCACTTTGGTCCTCTGTGCTATTCCTTATGTTCCACATATGAGTGAAACCATATGATAATTATCTTGCTCTGCTTGACTTATTTCACTTAGCATAATACCATCCAGTTATATGCATGTTGATGCAAATTGTAGATATTCATCCTTTCTGATGGCTGAATAATATTCCATTGTATATATGAACCACATTTTCTTTATCCAATTCATTTATTGAAAGACATCTTGGCTCCTTCCACAGTTTAGCTATTGTGGACATTGCTGCTATGAACACTGGGATGCATGTGGCCCCTCTTTTTGCTACATCTGCATATTTGGGGTAAATACCCAAGTAGTGCAATTGCTGGGTCCTGCAGGCTTGTGCAGCCATTCTGGAAAGTGTCCAGTTCTTGATTTCAGCTCAGGTAATGATCTCAGGGTCATGAGATCAAGCCCCACATTGGCCTCTGCTCTGGGCATGAAACCTGCTTAAGATTCTCTCTCCCCCTCTGACCCACCCCCCTCTAAAAATACATACATACAAATAAATAAATAAGCTGAGACCTGAAGACTGGGGTAGCATGGGCCATGATGGCTAAGCTTGGAGTTTATCATGTTCCAGAAACCAAGAGAAGATAAGAAAAGATAGAATTGAGTAAAGGGATGATGAAAGTAAGAGAGATGGGTACCTGGGTGGCTTAGTTAAGTTTCTGCCTTCAGCTTAGGTTATGATCCCAGGGTCCTGTGATGGATCCCCACATCAGGCTCTCTGCTCAACAGGGTGTCTGCTTCTCCTTCTCCCTCTGCCTACTGCTCTACCTACTGCTCCATCTACTTGGGCTCTCTCTCTCTCTCTGCCAAATAAATAAATGAAATATTTTTTAAAAATTTAAAAACTAATAAAAAGAAACAAGATGGATCATATAAGACTTTTATGGGAGTCTGGATTTGATTCTCATTAAAATATAAAACCACTGTATTATTTTAAGACCTACTGGTTGTAGTGTGGGGCTGGAATTGAAGAAAGTAAGGGTAGAAATAAAGGTATCAATTAAGAGGTTGATGTAGAGAGACAATATAGTGTTACGTTAGGTGTTCGGGGTTTGGAGTCAGACTGCCTTGGTTTAAATCCTAATTTGGACATTTTTTTAGCTGTTAGTTTATGCAAGTTACTCAAATTCTCTAAGACTCAGTTTCTTCATCTGTGAAATAGGGATAATAATATAATCATCCTCATAGAGTTAGTCTAGAGATTAAATGAGGTAATCTGTTACAAAACACTAAGCAGTCCCTGGCAGATAATACTTAATTGATAATAGAGATTAATAGTCTAAGTGAAAGATGATGGCATCTGTACTAAATTGGTGACAATATATTTGGAGAAAAGTGAATAGATATGAGACCTATTGTCAAGGCTTAAACAACAGGATATAGTAATGGATTAGATATAAGACTTGAGGGACAGGATTTCTCAGGTATGACTCCTAGGTTTCTGTCAGAGTGGATTGTGCTGCACTTTGTTAAGGTGGAGGAGATCTGCCTCATACAGAATTCAGCTATAGAAATTTATTTCTTTTTATACTACATAAGGCCAAATGAAAGAAAAAAAAGCAGTATCACATAATATAAAATGAAATATTTATTTAAAAATTAGTAAGAACCTTACCTGAGGTATAAAAAATACTGTATGTTATATTCATACCACAATATCTTAAGTATGCAAAAGTCTTAAATGTGCATATTCTTTGTTCCAAAGGTCTAAGATTTTGAAAATTTCTACTATACTATACTGATAGGTACTGATGAACAATTAAGCTTATGTGTTTATTTTGTCTCATATTAAAGGCATTTTGTAACCATTCGTTCTGCTTCTCTAACAGGATGATATACTAATAGGATGCTTGATATACCAGCAGATGAAGAACCAAAAGAGAGTTTATCTTTATTCTTCTTGGCATTGAGAGTCTGCTCTTGGAACAATCAGGCACCATGGGGAAGCGAGATAATCGAGTGGCCTATATGAATCCTATAGCAATGGCCAGATGGAGGGGCCAGACTCAATCTACAGGCCCAACAATACAAGATTATCTGAATCGACCAAGGCCCACCTGGGAAGAAGTGAAGAAACAATTAGAAAATAAAAAGAAAGGCTCCAAGGCATTAGCTGAATTTGAAGAAAAAATGAATGAGAATTGGAAAAAAGAATTGGAAAAAAGTAGAGAGAAATTATTGAGTGGAAATGAGAGCTCTTCTAAAAAAAAAGAAAAAAAGAAAAAGAAAAAGAAGAAATCTTGTCAGTCTTCATCAAGCTCTGATTCTTCAAGCAGTTCTGATTCTGAGAATGAGGAAAAAAAACAAGGAAAAAAGAGAAAGAAAAAGAAGAACCATTCATATAAATCATCAGAAAGCTCTACATATGAATCTGAATTAGAGACCAAGGAATCTGTGAAAAAGAAAAAGAAGTCAAAGGATGGCACAGAGAAAGAAAAGTATATTAGAAGTCGCAGCAAAAAAAGAAAGAAGACTTATCCTGAAGATAAACCCTCATCATCAGAGTCCTCATCGGAATCAGATTATGAAGAGGAAGGGCAAGCAAAAAAGAAGAGAAGACATGAAGAGCGAGAAAAATCAACAGAAAAAGCAAAGAAGAAGAAGAAGAAACAGCGCAAGAAACATGGTAAGAAGAAGAAAAAGAAGTCGGGTTCAAGTCACAAGTCAGGATAACAAGAAAAAAATAAGATTTTCCTATTTAAAAAAGCAGGAATTTAAGGAAATATCAACTGTGAATGTTAGGGAATATTTTTAAAAATGCATGAATTTCCCTTTGTTTGTAGAATTATTCCTGACTGAGTGCCAGTCATATGCCACTGTGCCAGAAAGGGCCATAACCATTGCCTGCAGTATAAATATATAATTTTGTTTGTGTGTGTGTTTTCCCTTCCAATGGTTAATTCTTCTGAGAGCTAAAACCCTGTTGTTCATACTAGTAGTTAAAACATTTGGAATTGAATTAAATGTTTTAGATAATAATTTTGAGCCCCAAATTTATCTAATTTAAAAATATCTAATTTGGATATATCTTTAAAATATAATCAGAAATATCCAGACAGCTGTAGTTGACATTTTTGAAGCGTATAATTAATGATGACTCAATCCTTACTTTTGAAGATTAGTTTATTTTACTTCTTGATAAACTTTAGTTTACATGGGGAAAGGGCTTGTGGGGGAAAAAGAGTTCGCTACCACTTTGGCTAGCTGAATAGTGTGCCTTTGATATTTACACATCTTATTTTTGCCAGTGCAGCAGCCATTCTTTTCTTATTTAGTGAAATTCTGGAATGTTGTATGCTGCTTCAAGTGAACAAGAAGACAGGAAGGATAAGTAAGCCCCCAGTTCTATGAAATTTACCTCCATTTCAACAGTACTGAATAATGTTTAGCATTAGAGTGTTACCTTATTTGAATTAACTTTGATACCCTTTAGAGGGGAATCATTTTAAATAAACCCTGGTATTTTTTGATTAATAAAGATTCTGAAATATTTTGCATGTTTTATACTATTAATTTTTGATTATCCAGGGATATTCTACATAACCAGTAATCCTTTTTATATGATTTATGCTTAGGTTACAAGTTTGTAATTTCCTAATCTTACTATATTTCATTACTAGGTTTAATTGCACACTTGACAAAATACTTAGCATGTAAAAAGAAGGTTTTTGAAAAAATATTTAATGCCTTCATATTGAAGCTTGTTTATTGTAAGCAAGTTAAGTGCCAGACCTCTAGTATGCTATGTGACTTGTTACATAAAACTACTGCCAAAATCTTAATAAGTATGCTGTTTAAAAACTCAGTGTGTTAAGCATTGGTATAGGAGTAAAATAGGAATTCAATTTAGGACATAATGACACCTTTGATCTTCCTGTGTCATATTTTACTAAGATTTGGTGCCTCATGCTTGTTTACCACTAATGCTGAAATGAGTTGAGAATTATTTTTATTTTACATATTGATATATCAGAGTAATATGAATCAATTGATGTCTCAGAAAGAACTACTTGTTACAGAGGATGTGCTAATTGTAATGTCATATTTATAAAGTATTTTGGCATGATGAGAGAATCAATAAATTTTTAATAGCTGATTTCATATCAGCTCCCTTGAATCAAAGGTAAAGTTATTATAAAGATAGAGAACACCAAGTAAATAAATATTGGCTTCCCCAATTTTTGCAGTTGAAATGCCGGAATCTCTCAGAAATGCTCTTGAAACATTATAAATGTAATGTCATGTTAGATCATCTTAAATTTTCATAATTTTACTTGTTTGCTAAAAAAAATTGCTGATAAAAATATATTTAAGGGATATTTTATATCCACATAGAGTTTTCCAAAATTGTTTTTCATTAAAATATGAAAAAAGCTTATATAATTTGTAGAATATGGCAAAGACATTAACAGCTTACCAAATATCTGTGTGCTCCCATTCACTTCCCAGCCTCTTGTAGTTAGGCAATGCCATTTGACTACTTCTAGCAGAGGGATTGCAGAAATTGTAAACAGAAATGAGGTATGATTTCATAATGGAGGAGCAAAATGTCCTGCATGACCTTCCAGCTCTCTCAGTGTACTCCAAATGGTATACCTACAAGATGGTTGCAGACTGTATCTCTAAGTTACTGTTTATTAGGCACCAGCCCTGGAGAGTTGATGGACTTGCTGTGAACCTTTAGAGAGTAAGAAATAAACTGTTATATGTTAAGCCACTGAGATTTGGGGTCTTTTTTTTTTAATTACCATAGCATCACCAAGCCTAATTTACTACCATAGCATTCTAGAATGTCCGTTTTGTTGTTTACATAAAGTAATTCATGGATCTTCTCTCACATCTTTCTTCAGATTGTTTCAGAAGTGACCATTTATGCCATAGTAGAAGGAAATGTTATTTTGTTTTTTGGTTTTTATGTAATAACTGAGGAAGAGAGTGGTTTAGCATAACATTTTATGCTTATCAGCAATGCTGACTGTTGGAAAGTAAGACTATTTCATTATTTCTCTGATTACAGCCAAAATAATATTCCAGTAAATTGTAGAGGGAGGAATTTTTAAAAGCACTCTTGGGGACTTGGTAAGGAAGAGGAATGCTTTTTTTTTTTTTTTTTTTTTTTTTAGATGTAAGTATAGATGATATGGTAAAGCGATATGGAAATATGTAGAATAGATTAAATAGATTTATGTGAACACTTAATATGTAGCCTCCAGATTGAAAACAAAATAATGTATCCCTTATGTGAAAAGCACTGAAGTTTTTATTAGTGACTTGCTTATATGATTCATAAGAAAGTTAAAAATAGAACTACCTTATCCAGCAATGGCTCTGCTACATATTTACCCAAAGGTTACAAAAATGCTAATTCAAAGGGGCATATGCACCCAAATGTTTATAGCAGCATTATCTATAATAGCTAAATTATGGAATAGCCAAAATGTCTACCAACTGATGAATGGATAAAGAATATGTGTGTTTGTGTGTGTGTATCATATATAATTATTCCATTATATTCCATATATATTTCATATAATGGAATATTACTCAGCCACAAAAAAGAATGAAATCTTGCCATTTGCAATGACATGGATGGAGCTAGAGTGTATTATGCTAAGTGAAATAAGTTGCTCAAAGAAAGACACCTACGTGACTTCACTCATACATGGAATTTGAAAAACAAAACAAATGAGCAAAGGGGAAAAAAAGAGACAAACCAAGAAGCAGCCTCTCAATTACAGAGAACAAACTGATGGCTACCAGAAGGGAGGTAGGTGAGGGGATGGTTAAATAGGTGATGGGGATTAAGGAGTACACTTTTGGTGAGCACAGGGTGCTGTATGGAAGTTTTAAATCACTATATTTTATACCTGAAACTAATATAACACTGTATGTTAACTAACTGGACTTGGATTTAAAAAAAAAAAAAAGAAAGGAATATCTTTAGCCATTATATTCAACTAACTTTGGCTATGGGAAGAAAAACAGTGAGAAAATCAACAAGACACTAGAGGGGAAAGATCAATACAATCTAGTTTAGGAATGTAATCACTAGCACAAAAAGAATTTTAAAGATCTCAGGCTGAAGGGACGCCTGGGTGGCTCAGTGGGTTAAACCACTGCCTTCGGCTCAGGTCATGATCCCAGAGTCCTGGGACTGAGTCCCACATTGGGCTCCTTGCTTGGCGGGGAGCCTGTATCTCTCTCTGCCTCTGCCTGCCACTCTGCCTGCTTGTGTGCTCATGCTCTCTCTCGCTCTCTCTCTCTGACAAATAAATAAATAAAATCTTTAAAAAATATATCTCAGGCTGAAGACAAGGGATTAGATTGAAATTAAGAAGAGTGAATAAAATGTGTTATCTCGTTTTGGATATTGTAATAGATTCTTTGTTTATTGTAACTTTTGCTGAGGAGAAATTTGCACCTTTGAAAGTTGCACATTGTAACTCTGTAGTCATTTTCCGTTTGATCTTATTTATTTTACAAAAAATAGTGTAGTGTAGGTTTATAGCTACTTTATGAGTCATGAAAATTGTAGTCAGACATTCAAATACACATATGTATTTTAGAACTGGACTGACTGCTAATTATTCCTGAGCTGCAAACAGGATGTGTTCTTCAATTGGCTCATCACTTTTACTTGATTCTTTAATAACACCTTAATCTATCTTGTATTAAATAATTATGTACTTATGGGCTCTAGTGGTTTAAAGCACTGGCTTTTGGCTAAGCATTATGTTGAAATTCTCACTCTTCATTTCTTGATATATGACCCTGAGTTCACATCTTTGTACCTCAATTTCCTTAGATACAGTGTCAGAAAAATAATAACATATATCTCTAGGATTGTAATGAGAATAAGACATAATTACATTTAAAGAATTTAACACAATTCCTGGCATATAGTAAATGCATAGTGAGTATTAATTCCCCTTTTCCTCCTCCTACCATCATGATTATCATCATCATCACTATAGTTATTTTTATTATATCATCAACCTCCTACTGTGTTGTAATCTCCTTAAAGGTAGAGGCTGTTTAATCTTTTATCTCTTGCAATGATGGTACAATGTGCATTGCATATGACAGATGTCTCATGACTTTCATTGAATTGAATTAATTCATCAGACCCTGGTGGATTGGAGAATGCAATGCAACACTACGAGCAGTTGACGTCGGACAACCTGGGGGTTAGTGGCACCAACCACTGTGCAGTGAAAAATTTGTGTATAACTTTTGACTTTTGACTCCCCCAAAACTTAACTATTAATAACCTACTGTTGACCAGAAGCCTTACTGATAACATGAATACTCGATTAATATATATTTTTATCTTATATACATTTTATACTGTATTCTTACAATAAAATAGATATTAAGAAAAGCATAAATTAAAAAATCTTTAAAAAAAAAGCATAAGAAAGAGAAAGTACACTGTACTTATCAAGGAAAGTCTGTGTAAGCAGACCTGCACAATTCAAACCCATGCTGTGCAAGGGTCAACTGTCTCACTTTCTAACTGCTTTTATTGAGATATAACTCACATATGATATGATTCAACTTCTTAGTGTATACAATTCAACGTTTCTAGTATACTTACTGATATATGCAATCATAACTACAATCAATGCTAAAACATTTTAATCATCTCAAAAAGAAACTCCATATCCTCTCCTCCCTACTACCCCCAGCCTCTTTATCCTACCCCGCCCTAAGAGACTAATGACTATTTTTTGTCTCTATAGATTATCCTGTTCTGAAAATATCATATAAATGGAAATACACAATATGGTCTTTTGTGACTGATTTCATTCATATAACAGTATTTTCAGGGTTCATCAGTTTTGTAACATGTAACAAGAATATTTTTTTAAATTTTTTATTTCTTTTCAGTGTAACAGTATTTAACCAGAATATTATACCAAGATAAAATAAAGAAAATCTAGTACTTCCTACCAAGTCTCTGCTAAAACCGGAGAAACACCACATTCCATAGACATGCCTGGCATCATTAATATGACTTGCACTGCTTTAAAAATCCTGAATATACAGTATACTATTTGAGGGATTATATTTTCTGGATGTAAAGTGTTCAAATAAGGATTCATAAGAGGGAGTTGGATCAGTTTTTGTGATGGAGGCTAATAACAATGATAAGATACTAGTTTGACTTCGTGTTCAGAAACTTAGGAAGCATAGAATTGTTTTAAGGAGAGCTTGCATATGGTAATACTCCCTCCAATAAGCTACTACTTTGAATGGTACAATCAAGAATTCTACATAGTATATTTCAGATGTCTTTTCCCAGAAGCTGTTTATTAAAATTGAATGATTACATTATTAGTGATATTGCCATTATAAATTATCTAATTATTTTTAGCAACTTGTTGCTCATGGGTAGAAAGTAAATCTCTTATTTTTTCCTTGCATTTGAGCTGGAATGAAATTTATAAAATTACTTTATACACTACAAAATGGTCACCATGTCTCCTACCTTACTGAGAATTCAAACTGCTATATAGCTCTATGGAAATTTACAAAATAGAAATAGAAATTAACTTATTAACCATTAAAATAACCACTTGTATCACTTGAAATGGTTATAGTAAATCATCAAATATTTACAGACTTCATTTTTCAAAAAATCTTGATCAAGTATTTTAGTAGTAATACTCTCTAAGAATAGCTAATGAAAATATGGCTTTGTAAAAGCCCAGGCTTTATCCATACAAGGAGAAAATTCTGGATAGTTTAAGTCTCTGCATTTGATTCATACATCCTGCTGAGTGATAGGCTCACAAACAATGAGGTCAGCATTCCCATCATTCAGACTATCCCCTTATAGTTTTAGACTCCTGTGGAATTGCACCAAAGAACATGAAACAATAATGCTGACAACATAGGAGAGCTTTTATTTACCTATTTATTTTTACTGAAGTTGTCAGATTATGTAGTACTTTTACAAAAATCCTGTTTCACAGAAATAACTCTAAAGGGTATCTCTAAAACTGTTTTGTTTATACTAAAAATTAAGGTTTTCTATCTGTTGCCATACCCTTTCCTTTGAAGATTTAAATACATAAGATCCCCACTTATTCTGTGAAGGACTATCATAGACAATCAAATCTTACACTAAAGAAAAGGAACTTTGGGGGTGCCTGGGTGGCTCAGTTGGTTAAGCAACTGCCTTCAGCTCAGGTCATGATCCTGGAGTCCTGGTATCGAGTCCCACATCAGGCTCCCTGCTCAACAGGGCATCTCCTTCTCCCTCTGACCTCTCCCCTCTCATGCTCTCTCTCTCAAATAAATAAGCAAAAACTTAAAAAAGAAAAGGAACTTTGTATGATCTCATCCCCAACTTCATGACAGTTCTGCTGATACATATGGTTAAAATAAGCTTAGGGACAGGAAGATGGCAGTGAGATAGGAGGAACCTAGGCTCACCTCATTTCACAAGCATGACTAGATAACTATGAAATCATCCTAAATATCCCAGAAATCAACCTGAAGACTGATGGGGAAAATTACAGAACCAAAGGGAGAGAAGAGGCATTATTGAAGAAGATAGAAAGTTCAGAGACATGCTTTATGGGATAAAGGAATCCTGGCTGCTGTGCAGGGGAGGGAGCCATGATCACTGAGAAGGGTGAGATTAAAAAAGAGAGGGAGAGGAGCACACAGGGGAATATATAAGAAAAACATTTCCCCATAGCCACTGGCTAGAAAAACAAGAGGGGATGAATTTTGTGAGTGCTTACAACCACTGGGGCTTAAAGCCTAGAGTTGTAAAAGTCAGTGGGCTTGGCTGGGATAACACCTAAAGGGCACTGTGCTGTTCTTGGACAGAAAGCAGGCAAAAAATGGGGACAGATAGCATGGAAACAACAAACAAAAGAGTGCCTAGGACAAAAAGTGCAGAGATCATTTGTTCTTGTCAGAGCCTATCATTGAGAGGCAGCTTTCCTGGAGACACCTCTCCAGGAACAAAGGAGCTGGCCAGCACCATTTCTCTCCTCAGCCCTCTGCATGAACACAGAGCCACCTACAGAAAGTTGTGCAGCTTATTACTAAGCTCCATACTCTGTGCTGTATACTCAGAGGGTAGTAGAACTACCCTTCTCAGTAAGCTTACCACAGTTCCAGTGTGGCAGTTCCTCCTCCAGGAGACTAAAACAAACCCCTTCCCAAACCACATCTCCTGACCAGAGAATTTCGCAGGTCCTTAGTTCAGTTGGAGGCAGTAACGTGGTTTTTTTTGTTTTTTTTTTTGTTTTGTTTTGTTTTGTTTTAAGATCTTATTTATTTATTGGACAGACAGAGATCACAAGTAGGAAGAGAGGCAGGCAGAGAGGAGGGGGAGCAGGCTCCCTGCGGAGCAGAGAGCCTGATGTGGGGCTCGATCCCAGGACCCTGGGATCATGACCCGAGCTGAAGGCAGAGGCTTTAACCCACTGAGCCACCAGGCGCCCCGGCAGTAACATGTTTTATTTCACAAGCAGATCAAAACACACATAGTTAAAGCTCCCCACATTCAGACCAGAGACCAAACACCGCCCATAGCAGGCAAAAAAGCTTCTGCAGGAGACTGGCCTGCAGGATAAACCAGCTAGAGCACAACAGAGCACACACAGCCTACACCAGAGACACTCCCTGAAGTACGAGGCCCTGGGCAGTACATGACCTCCTTTTCATAAGGTCATTATTTCCAGAAGCAAGAGACATAAGTGGCTTTTCTAACACAGAAGATGGTAGACACTTAGACAAAAATGTCACAATGCAGATATTTATCCCAAATGAAGAACAAGGTAAGGTCACAGCCAGAGCTCTAAGGGCAACAGATATAAATAACATGACTGATGGAGGATTAAAGCAATGACCATAAGGATATTCACTGGACTTTGGAAAAGAATGGAAGATTTCAGGGATAGTCTCACCACAGAGATAAAAGAGTTAAAAAAGGATCAGTGGTGAAGAGTGCAATAAATGTGATTAGAAACACAATTGATGTAAAAAACAGCAGATTGGAAGTACCAGAGGAATGAATTAATGACCTAAATGACAAAGAAATGGAAGGTAATGAATCAGAACAAAAGAGAGAGAAATTATGCAAAACAAGAATAGACTTAGGGAACTTAGTGACTCCATCTAATATGGTAACATTCATATTATAGGAGTACCAGAAGAAGAGCAGGAAAAGAAGGCAGATAAATATTTGAAGAAATAATAGTTAAAATTTTACCTAATATAGGGAATGGAACACATCTAGTAGACATAGAGAACTATCAAAATCAACAAAAGCAGACCAACACCAATACATATTATAGTTAAACTTGCAAACTTCAGTGATACAGAGAGAAATCATAAAAGCAATGAGATAAAAGAAGTCAGTAAGTTACAAGGGACAGCCTAAAGGGCTAGCAGGAGATTTCTCAACAGAATCATTGCAAGCCAGAAGGGAAGGGCATGATATACTCAAAGTGCTGAATGGAAAAAGTCTGGAGCCATAATGCTCTATCCAGCAAAGCCATCATTCAGAATAACAGGAGAGGTAACGAGTTTCCCAAACACAAAAACTAAAGGAGATCATGACCACTAAATCAACCCTGAAAGAAATATTAAAAGGGACACTTTGAGTTGGAAGGAGAGACAAAAAGTGATGCCATAATAGTAGGAAACACCAAAGCAGTAAGGTGAAGATTTCTGTAAATAATCAGTCAAGGAACTCACAAAAAAAGATATAAAATATAATAGCATATCTGAAATGTGGGCAAAAGATGAGAAAATAATGGGTTTAAACATAAATTATCATCAACTTAACATCAACTTTCTGCTATATACAGAAAAGATTATACACCTAAAGGAGTTAGAAAAGTAACAAGAAACAAATCTTGAACAGAACAAAGGAAATATAGAAACAAACAAACAAACAAAGAACATATCAATGAACCTAGGATCTGGCTCTTTAAAAAAAAATAAAATTGATAATCTTTTACCCAGACTTATCAAGAAAAAAAAAAGAAAGAAAATCACAAATGAGAGAGGAGGACTAACAACCAAGACCACAAAAATACAAACAACTGTAAGAGAATATTATGGAACATTATGTCCAACAAATTGGACAACCTAGAAGAAATGGATAAATTCCTAGAAATATATAAGTGACCAAAACTGAAACAGGAAGAAGTAGAAAATCTGAACAGACCCATAACCAGCAAAAATACTGAATCAGTAATCAAAAATCTTCCTACAAACGAAAGTCCAGGACCAGATGGCGTCATAGGAAAATTCTACCAAACACTTAGAGTTAAAACTTACTCCTCTCAAACTATTTAAAAAAATAGTAAAAGAAGAAAATCATCCAAATCCATTCTATAAGGACAGCAATACTCTGATAACAAAATCAGATAAGAACTCCACTAATAAAGAGAACCACAGGCCAATACCCCTGATGAATATGGCTACAAAGACCCTCAATAAAATGCTAGTAAGCCAAATCCAACAATACATTAGAAAAATCATTCATCGGGCACCTGGGTGGCTCAGTGGGTTAAAGCCTCTGCCTGCGGCTCAGGTCATGATCTCAGGGTCTTGGGATCGAGTCCCACGTCAGGCTCTCTGCTCAGCAGGGAGCCTGCTTCCCTTCCTCTCTCTCTGTCTGCCTCTCTGCCTACTTGTGATCTCTGTCTGTCAAATAAATAAATAAAATCTTAAAAAAAAAAAAAGAAAGAAAAATCATTCATCATGATCAGGTAAGATTTATTCTTGGGTTGCAAGTATGGTTCAATATTCACAAAACAATGTGAGACATCACATTAGTAAATGATAAAAACCATGTGATCCCTTCAATAGGTAAAGAAAAAGAATTTGACAAAATAAAGTATCCATTCATGACAAAACCCTCAAAAAAGTACAGTTAGAGGGAGCATGCCTCAATATTATCAAGGCCATATAGGAAAAGCCCACAACTAATATCACCCTAAATGGGGAAAAAATGAAATCTTTTCTTCTAAGGTCAGGAACAAGACAAGGATGTGCACTGTCACTACTGTTATGTAGCATAGTACTAGAAGCCATATGTTCAGCAGTCAGATAACTAAAAGGAAAAAATGGCATCCAAATTGGTGAAGAAGTAGTAAAACTTTCACTGCATTCAGGTGACCTAATACTATAAACAGAAAACCTGAAAGACTCCACAAAAAAAAACTGCTAGGACAGATATATGAATTCAGTTAAGTAGCAGAACACAAAATCAATGTATGAAAATCTATTGCATTTCTACATGTCAATAATGAAACAGCAGAAAGAAAAATTAAGGGAACAATCTCATTTACTATTGCACCAAAACCCATTAGCTACCTAGGAATAAACCTAGCCAAAGAAGTAAAATACCTGCACTCTGAATACTGTAAAACACTGATGAAAGAAATTGAAGAAGACACAAAGAAATGGAAAGACATTCCATGCTAAGGCATCAGAAGAATAAATATCATTAAAATATAATACCCAAGCAATCTACACACTTAATGGAATCCTTATCAAAATAGCAATAGCATTTTTCACAGAGCTTGAACAAATAATCCTAAAATTTGTATGGAAACACAAATGACCTTGAATAGCCAAAGCAACCATGAAAAAGCAAAGCAAGCAAGGCTGGGGGCATCACAATTCCAGACTTCAAGTTATATTACAAAGCTGTAATGATCAAAACAGTATGGTACTACAAAACCAGACACTGACTTAAGTATTTAGTTATCAGTCTATCTCATTTTCAACCCATCTACTTCACATTCTAATCTTTATTCAATTAGTTTACCTAATTTTGTTTTTAAGCTATATCCCTTATCCTTATCTCAAACTTCACAGGATTAGTTTATCTAGAGTTTCTCCTTATCTCAAACTTCCCAGGATTAGTTTATCTAGAGTTTCCGAGATAAGAACGTGTTTTCCTTTATTATAACATTTTCACTCGGATAACGATTTTACCAGTACAACAAACTTAATAGAAAGTGAAGAATCATAGTTAAAACCTCATTACATCTTTCACAAATGAACAAGAGGGAAACCGGTGAATAAAATTCATGACCTAGTATAACTGAAAATAACCTCAATATTTTGGTACACAAGAACAAGATAAAAACAAAAGAATAAATATGATCCCAAATTTTGAAACTTTTAAAAAGACATATTATGGCCATTAGTCACTGCTCCTGTCTGATGCCCAAAATTTCTAGATTTAAGAATCCAATATAAGCTCAATAGTTCTTTATAAAATTGCATAAATCTTTAACAATCAATTCTAAAGATGAGTGCAATCAGCTAACAGGACAAAGTTTGATTACCCCCAATATATGTCCATATATGCATGTGATGGCTCATACCCACTCAGCCATAAACAGTAGGCTACACTGCCTAGAAGATGTAGAAGAACCACATGGGGTACTGCAATAAACTAGGGCTAGTAACAATTAGCCACTTCTAGGCCTGAAGGGACTAGAGCTAGAGTTGTGTAGAGGAAACCACCTTGAGCTGAGCATGGTCACAGTCAGCCTGAGTTGATTATTCAGGGAACAAATACCCTGATCTTACTTCCCTCCTTTCTTCTGATCTCCTATCCTGGTTCCTCATTACCTGAACTCAACTGGGAATCAGAAGTCATGGGATCTCATTGATAAAGCCCATGTAAGTCAGCTCCCTGAGCACAGAGCCAGTTAAAGGGCAGTGGAGAGTAGAGCTTCAGGGGCAAATAAGATACCTTACTGCCCACCCCTTTTGTAGCTCAACATCTATGTTTGTCCTTCTGAGTGAAAATTTCATGTCTACATCCTTGCAGGGTGATGTCACTTTGATTACACTCTTTGATTATACACTTTGATTATCTAAAATATTAGCCACTATTGACATTATTCATTAAAATAGTGGTGGAGGTAGTGGGGGAAGAAACACAAAGCATAGTGTTACATTTTTCTCCTGTGTAACTATTCATGAAACTAAACTGTTAACTATGGCTGCCTTTTCTCTTTCATTTTATGCTCCCCTTGCCCTCTACCAACAACTAAATGGATGAGACTCTTTACCTTGTTGAGTGTAACAAATCTTTATTCCTGAAGGATCTGAGTCCTGTGGTTCTTCACTTACTGGGTTGCAGCAGTTTTCAGTTCATGATGACAGTGGGCAAGGCGGTATTAAGAGAGTGCCTCTTGTTATTCCCTTGCCAAACTGTGAAGTCCCTGGATCTTAAGCAAAACCTCTCAGTCCCAGCTTCTAGCAAAAAACCAATTCTTCCCTAAATTTAGAATCAACTGCCTAGTCCAATACAGTGATTTCCTTCTTTGTCTTGTCTTCTGGTTTAGTGGCATGAACAAGTCAAAAACAGTCATTAGGTAGTTTCTACTTCCCACCCATCATACCTATGAACTTATTTCCTAGTGGGAATTCTTCCCTTGTGCACTCGGATTTCCATACCTACCATGCCCAAGACTATGGGAATTGAAGCAAAAATTCTTCAAGAATATTATGATATTTAATAACAGGATGGTCCTCACAACCTATTTCCTGGCTATGGGAGAAATTGCACTATTTACTGACCACTGATTTAAGGCATATATTGCACATTTTAGGACAACACACCAAAATTGCATATTGTTTCTCCTATTTTTCATAACAAATGAATCTTTAGCAGACCACATGAGACACATAATAAACCAGTGAATTCTGTAGGTATAAAACCATTGCTATAAAATGTATTCCCTGGTTGGAGATAATATCATGTGGGATACCATGGTGATTAATAAAGGCATACTATAAGTCCATGAACAGTGGAGCTGGTAAAATATTTCCAGGCAGAAAAAGAAAATCCATATCCAGAATATGTATCTATACCATCAAGGACAAAGTGTTGCCTCCTCCATAAGAAGAGGGGCTCAATTATATTAATCTGACGCCAGATAGCCTGCTGGTCTGTTAGAAATGATACCATATTAGGAGGTCAACATTGGCTTCTGCCATGAGCAGGCTGGGCACTTAGAATTGGTGGTAGCCAAACCAGCTCTTGCAATGGAAAAACTATATTATTGAACCTACACATTGAATCTACCCCTGTCACCATGTATACTTTGTACATCAGTCTATTGAATAATCATGTGTGACTGGGGAAAGAGGCTGACTAACCAAAAGAGCAGGTCCTCTTGTCCATGTGATTATTGAGAATCTCCCCTGACATGGATGCCCCCTGGTTGGTATTTGATAAGGTATGAATGCCTTCATACTCTTAGCTCATTTGAAGAGGTCTGTCCAAATGCCTCCCCACTCCCAGACTTTCTTGTCACTGATTTCACAATTCTGGTCTTTCTAAATCCCTAACCAATCCATTAGGCTTTTCTCATAAATTTATGTAGATACTTCAGGCCATCTTTATTTCCACTGATGTGCAAAGTCAATATACTACCAAATATTCTGCCTACTGGAAGACTTTCCCTTCAGCGATTTTCACAGCCATTTCTTCTAGGTGGTATTTACATACCATGGAAATCCATCTATAAATCAGGTCTATGTTTTTTCCTCCTCATTAACTATTCATAAGGAACTCCTCATAAGCTAATGGGTGTGTTTGAGAGAGAAATGGTAAAGCAGTACAGCCAGGTACTTTGAGAATCTGAAATATCTGCTCATAATTTTAATAGACTTTATTTATAGAGAATTTTAGGTTCATAGCAAAATTGAGTAGAAAGAACAAATGTTCACACATTCCCCCCATATGCATAGCCTCCCCTACTATCAACATCCAGCACCAGAGTGGTAAATTTGTTACAACTGATGAATTTACATTGGTAGATTATTATAACCCATAGTTTACATTAGAGTACACTTGGTATTGTATAGTCTGTGGGTTTGGACAAATGTATAATAACATGTATCCACCATTATAATTTTATAAAAATAGTTTCATTGACCTAGAAATACTCTGTGCACTGCCTATTTCTCCTTTTCCCTCAACCCCTGACAACCACTGATTACTGTCCCCATAGTTTTGCTGTTTCCATATGCCATATAGTTGGAATCATATAGTATATAGAATTTTCAGATTGGCTTTTTTCACTTAGTAATATGTATATTAAGTTTCTTCCCTGTCTTTTTGTGGCTTGGTCATTCATTTCTTTTTAGTGCTAAATAATGTTCCATTTTCTTGATATACCACAGTTTATTTATCCATCCATTTACTGAAGGGCATTCTGATTGTTTACAAGTTTTAGCAATTATGATTAAAGCTGCTATAAACATTCATGTGCAAGTTTTCACATGGACATCTTTTCAATTCATTTGGCTACATACCATGGAGCATGATTACTGAATAATCTTCTCCTAATGTTTATTTTACCTTCCAGATCTGCTTACTTCCATTTTATTGTGATATACTGCTGTATACATCCAAATTTATGGGTATGTGAATCATCATCAGTTCATGATGAGCAATACAATCTCTTCTAAGGTCCATTCTTAAACCAGGAACTGTTTTTTAAATGGTGAATAGAGTAAGGTAAGACCTTTCTCCTCAACCAAAGTGTTCTGTGCTATTATCTTCCCTTTGTGGTCTGGAAGAGGCTCTCTTTCTGCTGCAGAAACTTCCCATACCTTTGGGACCTCTAGTTCATAAAGCCTTAGTAGTGTAACATACTGCACTATAGCCTGGAATGGATGGAGAGCCCATTGATTTCTAGAACCCAGTTAAAATCAGAAGCTTTAGATTACCAGTGGATCTGTCAGAGCAGCATAACTCTTTTATTTTGCCTCCCAAACCAAAAAGATCCACCAAGCACTATGCTTATTTGTGTGTGTGTGTGTGTGTGTGTGTGTGGTGAGTGGTAAAATGTGAAGCAACTTGTCTCTTGTTTTGGAAAGAAATATTCCAATATATCCAAGACCAGAGGACTCCTAGAAGCCTTACTAATGTGGCAGGTCTTAAACTTTTGCATAGTTTATCTCCTACTTTCTGATATTCATATGTCTTACTAAGACATAGAACCCAGCCAAAATGAACCTCAAGGATGAGATTTATATAATACCAGAACAAAGACAAATACACAGAAACACTAACAGAAGAAAAAGATGGGAGGGTGGTTATAAATCCTCAATATGGGCGAGGAAAGTTATTTTGATTCTTCCTGGGTGTACTTGATATCTTTGTTAAATGACTCAACTTTCCAGAACTAAAGGGAGATTAAAACTGGTTTATATATAGGGGTAGTATTCAATAGGGAAAGAGGATTATCTTGAAGTTTATATCTATATGCATATATAAACAAATAAAATAGAAAAGAAAAAAGAAAAATACAGGTATATGTATGAAAAACAGTTCAAGTTAAAAGGTTATTATGGAATATGTTGTATTAAACCTATAGCTTTAATATTAAGTAGACTAAAAAATTAAAAAGAACAAGAATAGTGAGAACAAATTTAAAAAAAAAATGTATCTATGATATATAACAGGTTCTAGGCCAATACCGGGAGCTTAATATATTGTTTTCCCCTGATATTGGGATTTTATATTTTTATGGGGACCCTGTGGTGGTTGGCCTTCTGTTCTTTTGGCTGGCTTTCTGGAGGGGGGGACTGCCGCATTGTTTTTTCAGTCAGTCTTGCTGTGGGTTGGGTCCTCCTGCCTCCTATCAAGGGGCTGGGCTCTGTGGAAACTTGTTTTTCAAGCTTTGTTCTCTGGAGGTTTTGGATCTTTGGCAGATTTTTGTGTCTGTTTGGAGGTTTAGTGGAAAGCAGACTGCATCCAGACCTCTGTCTCAGAGAGAAGCCTCAGTCTGCTCCCCTTTGAGTGGTCCAGTACACATAGCCTCCTCCTCTGCAAACTCCACTGACCTGTGCAACCTCCCACAGGCAGTGCACGTCCCTAACCACCCACCATCTCAGGGGTCGCCCAAAGTGCCTGCCTGTCCCTGCACCCCCATGCCAAAACCGGAGTGATAATGGGTGGCCTCAAGCCACACAACCCTGGGGGCTCCAGGACCAGGAACTGGAGGCTCTGACTCTCTACCCTTGCTGGCACGGTGGTCCTGGGCGGTGGCCCATGGACTGGGTCCATGGGCTTTGGCCCATGTCCATGACCATCTGATTCTACCAGTTGCCCTTTAAGATCTTTTGCTTTTTTAAGGCCACAATTGCCAAACTGTGGAAAGAATCAAGATGCCTTTCAACAGATGAATGGATAAAGAAGATATGGTCCATATATACAATGGAGTATTATGCCTCCATCAGAAAGGATGAATACCCAACTTTTGTATCAGCATGAACAGTACTGGAAGAGATTATGCTGAGTGAAATAAGTCAAGCAGAATCAATTACCATATGGTTTCACTTATTTGTGGAACATAAGGAATTACACGGAGGACATTGGGAGATGGAGAGGAAAAGTGAGTTGGGGAAAATCAGAGGGGGAGACAAACCATGAGAGACTGGACCCTGAAAGACATATGGAGGGTTTTGGGGGGTGGGGGGGTGTTGAGCCTGGTGATGAGTATTGTGGAGGGCATATATTGCATGGAGAACTAGGTGTGGTGCATAAACAATGCATTTTGGAACACTGAAAAAATTAAATTAAATTAAAAAAAGATTTAAGATATAACATATATTTATTACTATAGATTTGAATTTAAAAAAAAAAAAAACTTGAAAGTTTGAATGCCAGTTGGTTATATGTCAATAGATCTTTGAGTTTTGATATGGCCTCTCCCAAAGGTAATGGGATGAAAGGCAGAGACTATGTTTCAGACTCCTTTGATATGGCCAGGTCCTTATTCGACATGACCATCATATGTATGGTGTGCTTCTATGAGGCAGTAGTAAGTAAAGGGGGACTTATAACCACCAACTCATTTGTATCCTAGGTGAGCCTGGCTCACTAGGGTCCAGAGGTGCTTTGTGTTCCAGAAGCCCAGAGATTTTCTTCCTAAACAACTGTTGGTCAGAAGCCAGGGCTGATAAGATTACAGAACTAACTTAAGGGGAAAATGGCCAGCTGCATGATGTGGTATGAAAAACACAATGTTAAACATTATACCTTCTCAAAAGTCTTCTTTTGAAATCAAATTATTTCTAGGAGGATACTAAAAGTACTCAATATATAGAACTTCTTTATTGGTAATCTTTAGTATATATGATGTTTCTTTTTCTGGAATAGAAGAGCAGTAAGTGTAACAGGAAAGCGCTTGATAGCTAAGAGATAAGAAAAATAAGTTTAACAAATATTTTAATAGATAAGAGGTGGGTGGTAGATGAGTTAAGTAGGTGATGGGGATTAAGGAATGCACTTGTGATAAGCACCAGGTATTGTATGGAAGTGTTGGATCACTATATTGCACACCTGAAACTAATATTATACTGTATGTTAACTACATGTAATTTAAATAAAAATTAAAAAAATAAAGTATAAAAGGCTATTGAAAATCAGGCAGTATGGTTAATAAGATGTATAAAATAAAAATTTCCTACCCTTCTTTCAAAAAAATGATAAGATACGCTGTGTCAGAAGTCACTGTGACATAATTTATATTTTTATCCAAAACCAGCTGTAAATATTGTTCATTTGATTTTCCTGATGACCTAGTGACTGTTGGTTTGGCTCATAGTCATACAAACTAGCTATCTTTAAACAAAAATATCTGCTTTGGATTATGTGGGAATAGCATATCATTCTCTTTCACTCTCTTCTTTGAGATAAGTGAAACCATTGCACTGGCATGGAATAAGAATTGCTTATACTTCCAAGCACATAACCACATATTTTGCCAGACAGTGCAAGGCATGCTGCCGCACAAGACCAAGTAAGGTCAGGCTTTCCTGAACCACCTCAAGGTGTTTGTTGGGATACTGCTACCCTATGACAATAAAAAGTGAATGGTGGTTTCTGCTGCCCTCAAGGTTGTGCATCTGAAACCTACAGAAACGTTTGCTTACCAGGGCCACCTGGCTCATGAGGTTGCCTGGAAGCACCAGGCAATAATAGCCACCCTGGAGGAGAAGAGGAAGGAATAGGCCAAGAGCCATTATTAGAAGAAAAAGCAGCTTGTGAGGCTATGGAAACAGTCCAAAAAGACATGAAGAAAATTGACAAGTACAGAGAAGTCTTCAAGACCCACAGACTTCTGGTCTGAGTCTGAAAAAAACTGTTTATTATTAAAAAATAGAAAAAAATAGAAAAATATTTAGTCAAGCAAAAACCTTGACTATTTCTAGCTTATCTTGTTATAATGATACTGATTCAATTTATGAAAACCTTATGTTATTACATTGGGTTTATGCTTATCTCCTGAATTAAAAGCAAAACATTCTGATAATGTGTTCTTCTGGGTCCACGTATCTCTAAAATGCTTAAAGAGGACCAATTTCATGATCCCATGGTATTAAGCTACCTAAGAGATGGCAACTGCTTTTCCTGAGGTGTAAGCTCCTTTAGGGCAGGAAGTAGATATAATTCCTTTCTGAACGCTCAGTGCCCTGTGCAGTGTCTGGCACAATAGAAGGGAGCAAGATTATTTTTTTTTTAAACTAACTGTTTTAACTGCCTTATGTGGGCTTACACAGGGAAAGAGGGATAACAGGAATAATAATATCTAAAAATGAGTTATGTCTGATGAGGGAGCAAGAGGCTGGCTGAAGACAAATCAAAAGCTGGCACCTTGCACCCCCTCCCCACCCACTCCCCTTGGTAAAGTGTGTGACATTCCTCAGGCAGCCCTGACTGCCATTAGCGAGAAACAAATAGTTAACTTGCAGAGATCACAATCCTGCAAGACAGGAGTCTCCCTTGGTTTACAAATCAATAGCCAGAGGCAAATAACTCAGTTCCTCAAGCCCCGCTGTCTCCCTCCCCACCATAAACACTGGGGGCGGCTGAGGTAGAAGGGAATATAAATGTAGTTAAATCTCTTCTAAACCTAAATCTCACTAACAAAGATGCTTGATAGCAGAAATGTGAATGGCTGGCCAAAAGACAACACTGATCAAGCCGCAAGGCCTCAGATATCCCGGCACCTTTGTAGGCCCTCTTTAGCATATGAAAACTCCGTTGAAACCTCCCTTCCCCTCACCTTCCCCCAACCGCAGGGTACTCAACCTGCCATCCCTCTCAACCCAGAGCAGGAGCTGTTCCTGCCCACGGGTCCTGTCCCCGTGCTCTAATAAACCACCATTTTGCACCAAAGATGTCTCTTGGTCATCGGCTCCGGACCTCAGCCCACCGAACCTCACCTAGGTTCTAGAACTTCATCAATGTCCAGAGTAGATTTTAGTGAAAAATTGTTAGGGAAAAGAGGACTATTTTAATTCTTAAGCCAAAATAGAAAAACAACAAAAACAAAAACAGAGAGAGAGAAGGAAGAGCATGAATGGTTAATTTATTTCATCAGTACAAACTGGTGTGCTGTTTTTCAGGAGATTCTGGGACAACATACTGAAAAGGAAAATGCACTTGCAGTATAATGCAAATGCGAGGGTCATTTAAATGAGCTGCCCTCTCATCAGGTGGCTAGGGCAGAGAGCACAGGAGTAGAGAACTGCTGGCAGGACATGCTACCACTGTTTCTTTATTGTGTAGTCATGGTGCTTTATGATTCATTCATGCTGTAAATACAGGAAATGAGGTCAGAGAAAGAAAGGAGGTGTGTGTGTGTGTGTGTGTGTGTGTGTGTGTGTGTTTAGCATAAAACCAAAACCATTCACAAACTGATTTACTCTTGATGTGTTATATATTTTTTCCAAACATTCATAAAGGCAGTTTGGTTCCTCTACCTTTCCTTCAAAGGTAAACAAATAGACAAAAATTGCAACAATTCCACTCATACCCTATAAAATGAGTAACTATACCTGGACTTGAGGTTTTGAGTTGTCTTGCAAAGTGATTGCTCAAAAAGATGAGTTCTCACTGTGAGGCTGCAGGCCAATATGGTCTTGAATTCCTATGGAAACTACACTGAAGTCCCTTTTTAGACAAAATCTGCCTTGTAGGCAGAATGAGGTTCTTCTGAACAAAAGATTCATAACAGTTGTGTTTCAGTTTCAAAAAGAAAAGAAAATTGTTATTATCACAGAATCCTAACAGAAACAGAAGAGGAAAGGAATCTACACATAAATGAAGGTAATAGTAGGCAATAAATAAGAATAAGGCAAAGTGACATCAAATCGGATGGGTACTTTCAACATCCAACCTCATCAGCTGGAGAAGTCCGTGGCGACAGCCAAGCCAGAGTCCCAACTTAGAGGCCTGGGCAGTGTGTCCTTCCTTCAGGCGAGACTTCCCACTGACCATCCCCATCAGGGCTGTATTTAGAGGGCAAATAACAAGGTTTGAAATTACACATTTGTTCATTAACATGCATTTTGTAGTGAGCTGCATTTCCATGTTACCATGTTTCTATAATTTCAGGGAACCCTGGCTATGTGTACCTTCCTTCCCTCCTGGATTCTATTCTGGCAGGCCAGCCCAGCCTAGAGCAGGAGGGGGTATGAGACAAGATTTGTAGCTCTTGGCATCCAGAAAGGAAGGTTCAGCTCTGACCTGGAGACCAGATATATTTCAAATATATTTCAAACAACCACACTCCCAAGTTTATTTACACAGCATGAGTCCCACAAACAATATTCCTTAGCCTGCCTGTGTATTTGCAGGCCCGGGTGGTCAGTTATGCAGGACAAATCAACCTATCCATACAGAATATAGGACCAGCACCATTTCTTGTTCAAGTTTCCTACAGAAAAGCTATTGAAGGGGAAGAGAAAAAAAAAAATGTAGAGGCTTTAGAAGTCAATTAACTCTTTCAGGTCCTGGAAAGCCTTAAAGCCTAGGATATAATAATAATGGTAATATTTTGGCGTACTAACAGAGTGACAGGCACTTTTGCAAGGGTTCAACATAGTTTCTTTAAATCATCATAAATATTAGTAATTTTCTAAACAAGGTACAAAATTTAGGTAATCTAACTCCAAACTCTGGGTCTAAAGTCCCATGTATACTGCCAGATATATAAGCCTTGGGTTCAGACAGCTCTGGATTAAAATGCAACCTTTGTTAGTTCCCAGCCTTGTTATTTTAGGCACATAACTTTATTTAGCTGCATTCCCTCATTTGTAAAACAGGGAAAACAATACATGGATCGTGGAATTGTCATAAGTCTTAAGTGAAATGAGCCTTACACTTTGCATTTTGCCCAGTGTCTAACACTTAGTAATTCCTCTACAAGTGGTAACAATTTTATAAGCAATGGAATGTTTTTGATCATGTATTTATTACACACATATTTTTGGATATCTGCATAGAGAATGGTGATGAAGTCATAGTGATAGGCAAAGGCCAAATGAGAAAAGACCTTGTCCATTTTGCTCTCTAAGGAGAATCTCATGAATATATTTATCTTGTTAAAGGATAATTCTGTAGCACGCTAAGTGGAGACTGACCTTTGAAGTAAAAAAAAAAAAAAAAAAAAAAAAAAAACCAGAATATTACAGCAATGGTCTAGAAGAAAAATAAAGACTAAATGTAAGAGACTAGAAGTATGAGAAAATAGAAAAGAAATTTTCACCCTTGTAGTACTGAAATTACCTAAGAATTGCTTGGATATGTGGGGTAAGGGAGATGGAATTGATAAAGATATCACCTACATTTCTGGCTTGAACAGATAGTGGAATTAAGTTTTCATTGACTGAAATAGGAAGAGGAGTAGGTTTGTAAAGGAATAGGTTTACTTGGAAAAACAGGAAAGTTATATTTTGGACATGTGGAAATGGAGTTATTTGTGGGACATCTGGAAAACAATGTCTAATGAAAAACTGAGAATTCCTGAAAATTAAAAAATTGAAATTAAATAATTGAAAATTAAAAATGGTTTTTTGCTCTGAGAAAATTTATGATCTAGAGAAATAGATTTGAGATTTGTCAGTACACAGTTGAAATACTAGATGTGACTGGGATTAAACTAAGGACCACATTTTGCAATAAGGCCAAGGGCAAGGCTTTTGCAAGTAGGCTGAGGGCAACATCCTGGAATACACCCATAAGTGTAGGAAGAGGTAGGAAGGAAAAAGAGAAGATCGCACACACACACACACACACACACACACACACACACA
>NC_081575.1:52723307-52739601 GCF_022355385.1 Mustela nigripes | reverse complement strand
TCAAAATCCTTGAGGAGAACCCAGGCAGCAACCTCTTCGACCTCAGCCGCAGCAACATCTTCCTAGGAACAACGCCAAAGGCAAGGGAAGCAAGGGCAAAAATGAACTATTGGGATTTCATCAAGATCAAAAGCTTTTGTGTTAGTCTTCTGATGAAGGGGCCCATTGTGCTGATCCTTAGGTACACTTTCCCAAGAATAGCAGAATCAGCAGAGCACAGGCGCATGGGACTTGGTGTAACCAGGTTAGTCTACCAGTGTTGGCATTGTGCTGTTTACTGAATTTTATTATGCCGGGAAGGGGGGGTGATGGTGCCAGTGAGCTCTTTCGTCTTAAGAGGGGAGCCTGTGCTTGCTGCTCTCAGGGAAGCACATTCAGAGGAGGGAATAATTTTTCACCATGTGTCCCAGGTGTTTTTCAGATCACTGATTTCCCACTGTCTCTGTGTCATTTGTCTGCCTAGAGCAGTGCAGCATACCTTGGGGTCTATCCCATTGATGCCTGATGCCTTTTATAATTCCAGACTCCAGGAACCTCATGTGGTGGGACCTAAAATGGTTCTCTGGGAAAGGGTCTTTCTGTACTGGGGCTGATGTATGTTTGACCTAGAAGGATAGGTATGACAGAAAGCACAGGTGTAGGATTTGGAGCAAGGAAGGCTAAACAGCCAGTGTCTGCCTTAGCCACCCTCAGCAGGTACATATGCACATATGCTGAAGGATGGGGGAGGGAAGTGATTCTTTTGTCCTTAGGGGGCAATGCCATCTCTTACACATGGGCTCCAAAAGGTATGAAAAATCTCTCCCTGTGTGCCTTTGCTGATCCACAGATTGTGCAGTCTGCCCTAGAGTTGTATACCTGCCTCCTCTCTAGGAATAAAACAACAACCCAAGCTCTCCATTCCAGCCAAGCCAAGGGACTTCTAAAATTCCAGTAGTTGAGCCAAGCTCCAGTGGTTGCAAAAAAATCGCAAAAATCAGCCCCTGTCATTTTCCCAGCCAATGGCTTTAAGGATGTGGTGTCCTTGTGTGTTTACCTGTATACTCCCATGTCTCTTGTCTTTCCCCTGATCAGGTCTCCTTCCTGTCAGTTGCCCCTGCAATCCATTCTTCTCCCAAACCGTGTCTCCCCTCATCCTACCTTCCTCTATGACCCCTCTTTTCTCCCTTTAGTTGTGCATTTTGTTCTATCAGTTCTCAGGTCAATTTCTTGGGTATTCAAAATGATTTGTAGTTATCTAGCTCTGTTTAAGGAAGCAGGCAAGCCTAGGTTCCTTCTACTATGCTTAGCTTCTAAAGGAGATCTTTTGATAACCATCTACTACACCTGACCACCTCTGTTTTTTAGTTAGCTTTGATGCTGACAGTAGCTCTGCAATGGAAACATGGCATAGTGGTTAAGAGTGGGATGTGGAGTTAAACTGCTAGACTTTGAATGTCACTGATACTTTATGCTAGCATTGTGATTTGAGGATTTTACTTCATTTCTGTGTCTTTAATTTCCTACTCTATGAAATGAAGATTATGATAGTATCTATCTCATGCAGCTATAAAGACGAAATGAAGTAATACATTTGAAATACTTAGATCTGTGTCTGGAACTTTAAAGTACTAAGCTGCTATTATTGTCTCTTCTTTAGAGATAAAAATCAGCCATTCAGAAAACGAATGTGTCTTGCCCAAGGTGACTGGGTAGTAACTAGAACCAGAATTCTAACCTAGATCTTTTGAGTTCCAAAGCTCCCACGTTTTTCTTTTCTTTTTTTTTTTTTATACCAATTCTTCTTTATCCATTCATCTATTTTTTTTTCTATTTTTTTTATTTATTAATTTTTTATTTTTTATAAACATATATTTTTATCCCCAGGGGTACAGGTCTTTGAATCACCAGGTTTACATACTTCACAGCACTCACCAAAGCACATACCCTCCCCAATGTCCATAATCCCACACCCTTCTCCCAAACCCCCTCCCCCCAGCAACCTTCAGTTTGTTTTGTGAGATTAAGAGTCACTCCCACGTTTTTCTATACCTGCATCTCCTCTTGGGAAGGCTTGATTCATCCATTTTTATTTTGAGATTGTATTTCATTATTTTCCTAGAGGAAAAGCGTGAAACCAAAAGATCTGATCCACTTGGAAGAAAGCCCACCTCTGTGTTATGTATGATGAGAAAACCAGGAAGTATATGGAGTATATGGATGGACTTTCTGTCGATATGCTTGTATTATGACCTACATTTGTCTTCACAGCACTTAATATTACTTTCTACTCCATTGTCAAAGTTGTCAGGATCAGTAGCATACTTGAGAATTTGTTAGAGATGCAGAATTCCAAGTTCCACTCCAGACTGAAACAATCTGCAATTTAATACGATGCAGTTGATTCATATGTACATTACTGTATAAGAAGTACTGCTGTGGTAATTCAGTAGAAATTAATTAAATGGTGTTTTGACGTGTTACATTTTATGCATATTTAGTCATATTTTAGTAAGCCTGTCTACCCTATTTATTTAGTTAGGATTTAGGCAATATTATTGCCTAAGCATTTGAACATCTAAATAGTAAACTAGATATTTATTTTTAAGAGAAAAGTGAAGAGTCTAAGGGATTAGAATTTCTGCATGGCAACTCAGCCCCAAATTACTACAGTTCTTAATTTTTCCTGAACAGGGGTGAAGTAAAATTATAATTCACTAAGCTTTGAATAGTAATTGTTTATGTGCTATTAGAGTGTTAAGAAAAAGCAAATCAATAATATGCAAACTCACTTGAGAACCTTGCCAAATGTTTCAATAATTTATTTTAGATTATTCAACTAAGGAATTCATTACTAATAATTGTCTCTTTCTCCAGCAAGCAAGCAATTAATTCCGTGATAGATGCTGAAAGAGGAAAAAAGAAATTTTGAATTAGGGGTGAAGTTATGTACCAATTATTTTCTACAGTAAAATTATCCCATAGTTCTGAATATTTCTGAAAATCTCTCTGAAATCCAAATGATGTTAATAAATCTTTGTGGAGTTACTTATCATGAAATTTTTAATCACTATATTAGAAAGATGTGGCAATATTTCACTAAATATGAAAGACTGCAAAGAGATATTTTCAGATTCCATTTTTTTTAATTCAGAGGTATCTTGACAGTAATGCTCTTGATTTACAAATAAAGCTTAGCAATTAATAAAGTAACATTAAACGTGACTGAGAAACACCCCAATTTAAATGAAAGGAATTTCCATAGTAGATAAATATGGACTCATAAACTAAACAAAGTGAGATTGACTTCTGAGCTGAACCTCTTGGAATTTTGTTTTTATCTCTTCTATGACCTTACTTATTTTTAAGAGTTGGACAGATTTTGACCACACTGCATGTATTATGGCCATGACGAAACACTATCAGTTTTAACTTATACCTTTTGTCCCCAAAAATGGCAATAAATATATTTTCAAATAGATTGCATTTTCAAATGAATGTATCTTATATAGACTTTGATAATACTTGCTTCTTGAAATATATTTTTTGATTAACAATGGGCTTTCTAGCATATCTTGAAATGCAGTCTCTATAGTTTGACATAGAAAATTCCCTGAAACTTAGTTCATTTAATTCAGCCTATAAATATGTTAATAAATATATCAATATTTTAATATATTATAAGAAATCTATGGATACACATATTAGTTTCAATGTTTTAAAAATTTTACATATTAGAACAAGTAAATGCTACACATTACAGAACAAGTAATTGATTGCTTGTACTTCCAGAGAGCCAAACTGGGATACATAGTGAGTTTATGTAATTGAAATTAAAATCCTTTCACCAAGTAGTATAGTCTTTAATGCAGGCGAAGAGTAGACAGTGACAAGAGACAAACATTATATGCAAAGAAACAGTGAAATATAGTATAAATTAACTGCTGAACAGAGATATATTCAGGCCGTTAATGTCTTCCATCTATGTGGCATGAAAATGATTTCCCATACATTATTTCCTTATCTTTCTTGTAGAGATGCTAACTAGACACATGATATAATCTCCATTTTGCAGAGGAGGAAGGTGAGGTTTAGAGAGATTAACAGATTTGTATAGTCACATAACCAGTAAATGGCAGACTAAAGTCAAATTAGGGTTCTTAAATCCCAATAAAGTACACATTTCCATTATATTGTACTGAATTTCTGGAGGCTGATTGTGAAGATGAAAAGAATACTATCAACAATGCTTTATTTTGTTTGCTGAGGACCTGAAACCAATATTTTTATGGTTCCAAAAAAGCGAATAAGTATGTGTTTATTTTCCTCTTCCTCCAAATTTTTATAAGAATATAAGAGGTTATTTCTATGGATAATAACAGCTTGATGGGTTAAAAGCTGGTCACAAAACTTGCAGCATTGTTGCAAATGTCAATTAAAAAGCAACGTATTTATAATGTTGCTCTGAGCACAAATAATATATTCCATAGGAAGGAAAAGAGGAAGAAGTTTGAAGGAAAATAATAAGTGCCTATTGTGTGCCAGACACAATGCTAGCCACCTGTTGATGCTATTTCATATTTTCGCTGTTCTCCATGGGTATCAGGAGAAGTTGTTTGAAAAGCTTTCATTTTACTGATTTCACAGATGAGTAAATTAAGGCACAGAGACAAAGTGAGTTGCTTAAGGTCATGCAGTGAATGGAATCAGAACTGAAATCATGATCTGTGAACTCCTAGTCTGGTATTCTGTTAAATATCTTCAAGATGAGTCTCAAGACCTTCCCATAAATAAAGGTGAAGATAAGTCACAAAGGAAAATCCAAGATGCCCAATCATCCTGAAACACAATGATATTCAGGCTGATACTAGAATAATTAAATATTGGCATCTAGTACAAGCATTGGTGAAGTAATGAATTTTAGAAAGTGAAACATCTAATATGTTGGCATAGGATTAATTCCTTGAACAAATAGTTATGGAGCTTCTACTATTGCTAAGGTACTATTCTAGGCTCAAAGACTACATTAGTGAACACAACAAAGACACTGCTCTCATGGAGGTTAGTCTGGGCCATGGAGGGTGTTTGCAAATGGAAAATAATCAAACCAATAAACAAAATACACTAGATCATTAGCTTTTCACTTACAGAGGATGATAAAACTATTTACAACTAGATAACTAAGAGATTTCTGAACAGCCAAATCAATTTCATATAGGGCAATTTTCAGATGAGATTCTTTTATTTTAATTCCAATTAATTAACATACACTGTTATATTAGTTTCACATATACAATATAGTAATTCAGATGATTTTTGTTGCGGGAGGAGGACAGTTGGAGAGGGAGAGAGAATCTTAAGCTGTCTCCACATCCAGTGCAGAGCTTGATGCAGGGCTCAGTATCACAACCCTGAGTTTATGACTTGAGACAAAAATCAAGAGTTGGACACTTAACTGACTGACCATCCAGGCTCCCCAAGATGATTTTTTAAAGCAGTATCTTTATGGAATTTTAAAGGAAATGATTGTACCATAAAGTATATAATTTGATGCTTCTCTAACAGATGTTTCTTAAAATGGATCAAAAGGGAGAACTAAAATTAGATTCCGGGACAGTGGGTATTCAAGACTTGCCTAGGTACCACTTTCATTACAGTGTGAATGGATTTCTTATTCTGTATGTTAAACTCACTCTATTTGCAACTTTTAGATTTGTTGGTTATGAACTGTTGGCACCAAGTAATTTATGTAACTTCTTCCTTTACCACCTTATTACTGGATGTTTTTAATTAAAATTCAAGTACATGCCAGCATCTTTTTCATGGATGTAAGATATATTCTCCTAAGTCTGTTCATAAATCAAGTAGAGAAACCACAATGAAGCTAATTAAAGATTATTTCTTTTATGGGAAAAATGTTCATAAACAATCTCAGTTTTCCATATGAAAAATGTAGGCACTTGGATGAACGCTTCCTCAGGAGATAGACTCTGAAATTTTTCAGATAAATGCATAAAATGATTGTTACCAAATGAAGTAAACAGAAAGTTTGGAATTTTGTATTCATGTGCTATTTAGACACCTGGTCATGTGAATAGGGTAAAACTTCATGTAGTTTCAGTAACTTACTGGTGTATAGTAATCATCGGGTTATACAAGTTATCTAGCCCCATGTCTTTTTATTTCCATATTTTATCAATGGCATATCCAAGGGTGCCTTAAATAAATGCTGGTACAAAGAAGATGATCAATAACTATTTATTAAACAAAATAGTTACAAACCATATAATTTCTGCTGCACTGACAAATAACTGAAAAAAAAATGGACTTCATTCTCTGAACATGTTTTCAGTAACAAAAATATAGTAGTAGTAGTAGTAGTAGTGATAGCAATAGTGTATTTAACATTAATTATGTCATGTCCCAGGCACTTATTATATGGAACAGATAATCCCATCCTCACAACAACCATATAGGATAGGTATAATAATATTCTTATTTCCATTCTGAAGTTGAGGAAACACATACATAGTTGTATATCCCCCTACAAACCTAGCACATGAAAAGATCAGGTCTCAGTTGAAGTAACATGGGTTTAGTCTAAGACCCAGGTTTGAACCTTGCCTCTACCACTTAGTGATGAGAACTTAGGTAACTTTTACTTAATTTCTCTGATCCCCTAATTTTCTCATGTATAAAATGGAGTTTGTATCTATTTTATAGGATGTGAAGATTAAAGTAGATAATGTGTGTAAGTATGTAGATGTCCAATAAATGTTAAATTCCCCTTTCCTCCTTTTACAATGCTCTTCCTTCCCCAAAGTTAAAAAAAATAGAGATTGGAAAAATAAAATGAAAATTTGAAAAGCATTGCTGTGTTTACTAGGACCTAACACTGAAAGGTATGAGAGTTAAATTGGTAGTGAAACTTCACAAAGCACAGTAGAGATATTTAAGCAAATGTATATTGGTAATAATTGACCTTTTTTTAATTTCCAAAATTTCCATTCAGTAACATGTGTTTTTCCCCAATAAAAACTTTCAATTAATTATGGTGTGTCTTCACTTAAGACCTATGTATTTCTTGTTTAAATTCCAGTATTTTTGTGAATGGAATTATTCCTTCCCCATTATAATTAAAATTGTCTATTTGTAGCAAATTTTTAAAAACTTGTTTTAGTTTGCTTTATTTTGCATTTTCTTTATGGCCACCTTACTAAACTCTCTTATTAGGCTTGATTGTTTTTCAGTTTGTGTTCATGGATTTTCTGGATATACAATAATATATACAAACAATTTTGCCTCTTCATTTTCAATAGCACTACCTCTCCAGTTCAATAGAAATGCAGGGTTTAACTGCCTCTGCTAGAATTTGGCAAAACAGACTCCAGTATATAAAATAATATAAATGTATGTATCTGGGCACCATGGTTGCCTGTGATTTTTATTTTCGTAGTCATACTTTTCAACATTTTCTACCTATTTTTTTTCTAAAAAGCATTTCCTTTATAACCAGAAAAAAAAAAAAACCACTGTAGTTTTTTGCTTTGTTTTGTTTTAATTCTGTTTAGTTTTTAATCTGGTAATACCAGTTACCTTTCATAGTCCTTAGCCAAATTCCTAGGGTCTACCAAGATTTACTTCACATGTCTCTGTCCCTGCTGTGCCTGGTTCTCTCTTCAGACAGAGGTCAGCTTCCGCCCACCCCGCCCCCTGCAGCTCTGAAACCATGTGTAGTTTTTTGTTGTTGATTTTCAGTTTTTGTTTGTTTGTTTGTTTGTTTTCCCCTGGGAAGAATGAGTGCATGGAAAACTACAACTTCCAATGAACAAAGCTCCCAAATAATTTCTATCCCTTCCTGTTAATGAGTGTATGACCTCATAGTCCAGAATGCAATGTGACAAATGTAGACTTCCACCAGGGGCCAGGTTACATTACTGGGATGTGTAGTCCAAGAATTGAGGTGGACACTGAGCTACTGACTGCGGGGGAGGCCTAGGTTAGAAATGGAGATAGGGGCAACTATGGAGATTGGAGTAAAACTACTGTTAGGGACAGGTGCACCTGCACGGTAGAGGAAGGTAGCTACAGTTCTTTGAGTCAGGAAGGTTAATTCAACGGTTCTTACACTTTTTGCTTACATGTTTCCTAAAAGAACTGTGACACTATAAACCCCTTTGAATATTTTGATGATTTCTTGATTTTTTTTTATTGTGAGTTTAAATAGTTGCAAAAGATTTGATTCCCAGGGTTCTGTAAATATATTATTGTATTTTAATTTATTTGTTGTGGTATAAGTAAATACAATGAAGTCCAGAGATCTTAAATGTACTGCTGGATGAATATGCATACTGCTATGCAGTCCTGCTAATTTATTGATTGACGGTATTCTCATATTCTTTAAAGGCGATGTACCTCCTAGACCAAACACCCCAGAGGTAATCACTATCTTTACTTTTATCACAACTGATTGGTTTTGCCTATTCTTGAACTACATGCACAACAGTGTATAAACAAGCATACAGCTAACAATATTATAGATGTACTATGGAATGTATGTATTTGGAATGGAAACCAAATACTGGAGTGAAACCCATTATTACACATTTAAAATTCATGAAAAATATCTTCTTAACATTTGAAAATTCTATATAGTTTCTTTTTCTACCTGAACTTCTACTTCCCACCTCTGACTCCGACATAACTTTATTTAAATGTTATTTTACTATGCTCTCATGTTGGAAAGGATTTTGTTGATTACCATATCATACTCTGTACAATAAAATATGTAAATAGGCTGACATTTGATTTTTTATATATCTTCTCATTATAAAGCTGTAGGTTACAACATTTTTTCTAGATTGAGTTATTATCATTATTCATAGAATCTTGATCAAAACAACCTAAAATATATAATTTTTATTAATAACTATTAAACATTAAAACTAAATATGCAATTTGAAATCCATTTCTAAATGTAATGGAGTTTGTAATTAATTTATATATATGCATTAATATTACTTACTGTCATGAGACAATTTATCAACAAACCTCTATCTCTTTTGTTTGTAAATGCAAGTAATGAGGATATTTTCTCAGTACATGAGAATGCAAGATTTGTTATAGCAATATCATTCAATTCTTTAACTTCCTTCAGCATTATATGCTAAAAATAACATAGTGATCTGTCATCAAGAATTATTTTTAATGACCTACTGGATGATAATTGGATTGAGTACCTTTCAATTTTGTTGAAAGCAAAAAATTGGACATCACTTGGTTTGTAAATGGATTTGTTCCCAATCATTACAGTCCAAGTAAACAATTTTATTTGGCTCCTTGGAGTTTCTCCTTTCAACAGATTCATTGGGGCATAATTTACATATCAAAAATTCACCCATCATCATGTACACTACAATGATTTTTAGTAAACTTGTAGAATTGTGCGATCATCACCATAATCTAGTTTTATTTTTTTAAGATTTTATTAATTTATTGGATATACAGAGAGAGATCACAAGTAGACAGAGCAGCATGCAGAAAGAGAGGGAGAAGAGGCTCCCCACTGAGCAGAGAGCCCAATGTAGGGCTTGATCCTAGGACCCTGAGATCCTGACCTGAACCCAAGGCAGAGGCTTAACTAACTGAGCCACCCAGGTGCCCCACAAACTAGTTTTAAAACATTTCCATCATCCCTATTTTTTTTTTTCTTACACCTGTATGCCATCAATCACTACTCCTTAACCCAGGCCCAGGCAACTGAGTTTATGATTAATTCATTTATAAACTGACATTCTCTTAAAAAATTAGGAAGTCCTTTAAGGAGAACTTTTCTATCAATTAATTGATTACCTGACACACAGTTTATAAAATAAAGTCAGGATAAATGCTTGATTCCTTTTCTTCCACCAGTTTTTAATTTTTTTTTAATTTTTACTATTATGTTTTGTTAGTCACTATACAGTACATCTTTAGTTTTTGATGTAGTATTCTGTGATTCATTGTTTACATATAACATCCAGTGCTCCATGCAATACGTGCCCTCCTTAATACACATCATCAGGTTAACCCATCTCCCCACCCTCCTACCCTCTAAAACCCTCAGTTTGTTTCTGGGAGTCCATAGTCTCTCTTGATTTGTCTCCCCTTCTGATTTCTCCACCTTCATTTTCCCCTTCTTTCTCCTAATGTCCTCCAGGCTATTCCGTATGTTCCACAAATAAATGAAACAATATGATAATTTACTTTCTCTGCTTGACTTATGTCACGTAGCATAATCTCCTCCAGTCCCATATTGATGCAAAGTTGTGTATTCATCCTTTCTAATGGCTGAATAATATTCCATTGTGTATATAGAACACATATTGTTTATCCTTCATCTGTTGAAGGACATCTTTGTTCTTTCCACAGTTTGGCTATTGTGGATATTGCTGCTATGAACACTGGGGTGAATGTGGCCATTCTTTTCACTACATTGTATCTTTGGGGTAAATACCCAGCAGTATAATTGCTGGGTCATAGGGTAGCTCTATTTTTAATTTTTTGAAGAACTTCCACACTGTTTTCCAAAGTGGCTGTACCAATGTGCATTCCCACCAATGCTGGAAGAGGGTTCCCCTTTCTCCACGGTCTCTCCAAAATTTGCTGTTTCTTGCCTTGTCAATTTTTGCCATTCTAACTGGTGTAAGGTGGCATCTCAATGTTGTTTTGATTTGAATTTACCTGATGGCTGATGATGAACGTGTTTTCATGTGTCTGTTAGCAATTTGCATGACTTATTTGGAGATGTGTCTGTTCATGTCTTCTGCTCATTTTTGACTTATTTGTTTTTTGGGTGTTGAGTTTGAGAATTTCTTTATAGATCTTGAATATCAGCCCTTTGTCTGTAATGTCATTTGCAAATATCTTCTCCCATTCCATGGGTGGCCTCTTTGTTTTGTTGACCATTTCTTTTGTTGTGCAGAAGTTTTTTTAAATCTCAGTTGAAGTCCCAAAAGTTCATTTTCATTTTTGTTTTTCTTGCCTTTGGAGACATGTCTTAAAGAAGTTGTTGTGGCTTATGTCAAAGAGGTTACTGCCTATGTTCTTCTCTAGGATTTTGATGGATTCCAGTCTTACATTGAGGTCTTTCATCCATTTTCAGTTTGTCTTTGTGTATGGTATAAGAGAATGGTCAAGATTCATTCTTTGGTATAAAGCCCTCCAATTTTCCCAGCATTATTTATTGAAGAGACTGTTTTTTACCACTGGATTTTTTTTTTCCTTGCATTGTTGAAGATTATCTGACCATAGAGTTGAGGGTAATTTGTAATATCTGGGCTCTTTATTCTATTTCACTGGTCTATGTGTCTGTTTTTGTGCCAATACCATGTTATCTTGGTGATCACAGCTTTGTAATATAACTTGAAAACAGGCAACATGATGCCCCCAGTTTTGTTTTTCTGTTTCAACATTTCCTTCCAATTTGGGGTCTTTTCTTTTTCCATTCAAATTTTAGGATTGCTTGTTCCAACATCTTGAAGAATGCTGATGGTATTTTGATCAGGATAACTTTGGAAATATAGATTGCTCTGAACACAATAGACATTTTAACAATGTTTATTCTTATGGTCCATGAGCATGGAATGTTTTTTTTTCCATTTTTGTGTCTTGTTTGATTTCTTTCATGAGTGTTCTGTAGTTCCTAAAGTATAGATCCTTTACCTCTTTGGTTAAGTTTATTACAAGGTTATCTTGTGATTTTTGGTGCTATTGAAAATGAAATCAATTCTCTAATTTCCCTTTCTACTGTTACACTGTTATTGTATGAGAAAGCACCTGATTTCCGTGTATAAATTTTGTATCCTGCCATATTACTGAATTGCTGTATGAGTTCTAGTAATTTGGGGGTGGAGTCTTTTGGATTTTCCATATAAAGTATCATCTCATCTAAGAAGAGAGAGCTTGACATCTTCTTTACCAATTTGAATACCTTTTATTTCTTTTTGTTGTCTGAGTGCTGTTGCTAGGACTTCTGGTATTATGTTGAACAATAGTGACAAATGTGGCATTCTTGTTGTGTTCCTGATCTTAAGGGAAAGTCTTTCAACCTTTCCCCCAATGACAATGATACCATTGTCACTGTGGTTTTCATGGGTGGATTTTATGAAATTGAGGAATGTTCCCTCTATCCCTATACTTTGAAGAGTTTTAATCAGGAAAATATGCTGTATTTTGTCAGATGCTTTTTCTGCATCAATTGAGAGGACCATGTGGTTCTTGTTTCTTTTCTTAATTATGTATTTTATCACATTGATTGATTTGCAAATGTTGAACCACCCTTGCATCCCAGGGATAATCTCACCTGGTCATGGTAGAGAATCCTTTTAAGGTACTGTTGGATCCTATTAGCTAGGATCTTGTTGAGAATTTTGGCATCCACATTCATCAGGAATATTGGCTGAATTTCTCCTTTTTCTTAAGGTCTTTGACTAATTTTGAGACCAAAGTTATGTTGGCCTCAGAATGAATCTAGAAGTTTCCCTTCTGTTTCTATTTTTTTGAAACAGCTTCAGGAGAATAGGTATTATTTCTTCTTTGAATGTTTAGTAGAATTCCCCAGGGAATCCATTAGGTCCTGGACTCTTATTTTTTTCAGAGGTTTTGATCACTGCTTCAATCTCATTACTAGATATTGGTCTATTTTGGTTGTCAATTTCTTCCTGTTTCAGTCTTCATAGTTTATAGGTTTCCAGGAACACATCCATTTCTTCTAGGTTGCTTAACTTATTGGCATATAGCTGTTGATAATAATTTCTGGTGATTGTTTCTATTTCCTTGGTGTTAATCATGATCTCTCTCCTTTCATACATAATTTTATTAATTTGGGTCCTTTCTCTTTTCTTTTGAATTAGTCTGACCAGTGGTTATCGATCTTATTAATTCTTTCAAAGAACTAGCTTCTAGTCTCATTGATGTGTTCTACTGTATCTCTGGTTTCTAATTCATTGATCTCTGCTCTAATCTTAATTATTTTCATTCTCATGCATGGGTTAGGCTTAATTTGTTGTTGAATTTCCAGTTCTTTAGGGTTTATAGAGAGTTTGTGTAGTTTGAATTTTTTTTTTTTTTAAGTGAGGCTTGGCTGGCTATGTGTTTCTGTATTTCTCCCTTACAACAGCCTCTGCAGCCCATAGGTTTTGAACTGAGTTGTGTTAGTTCTCATCCATTTCCATGAATTAAGTTCTTTGATTTTCTGGTTGCCCCAAACATTCTTGAGCAGTATGGCCTTTAGCTTCCATGTGATTGTGTTTGTTCTAAACTTTTTCTTGTGATTGAGTTCCAGTTTCTAAGCATTGTGGTCTGAGAATATGCAGGGAATAATCTCAATCTTTTGGTATCAGTCGAGCCCTGATTTGTGACCCAGTATGTGATCTATTCCAGAGAAAGTTTCATGTACACTTGAGAGAAATGAGTATTCTGTTGTTTTAGGGTGGAATGTTCTGTATATATCTATATAGAGATAGTCCAGTGTGGACTGGTGCAATGTGTCATTCAAAGCTCTTGTTTCTTTCTTGATTTTCTGCTTTGATGATCTGTCTGTTGCTGAGAGCGCAGTGTTAAGGTCCCCTATATTTAATGTATTCTTATCAATTTGTCCCTTTATTTTGATTAACAGTTGGCTTATGTAGTTGGCTGCCTTGTGTTGGGGGCATAGATATTTATAATTGTTAGGCCTTCTTGTTGGATAGACATTTTATGAATGATAATAGTGTCCTTCTGTATCTCTGACTACAGTCTTTAGCTTAAAATCTAATTTGTCTGATATAAGAATTGCTACCCCAGCTTTCTTTTGTGGTCCATTGGCATGAAAGATGGTTCTCCATCTTTTTACTTTCAGTCTGGATATATCTTTAAGTTCAAAATGTGTCTCTTGTGGACTGCATATGCACGGGTCCTGTCTTTTTATCCAATCTGCAACCCTGTGCCATTTCCTGGGAGCATTTAGGCTATTCATTTTGAGAATGATTATTGAAAGATATGATTTTATTGTCATCATGTTGTCTGTGAAGTCCTTGTTTCTATAGATTGTCCCTGTAAATTTCTGTTCTATATCACTCTTGAGGTCTTTCTTCTTTTATAGAATCCCCCCTTAATATTTATTACATGGACTACTTAGTGGTCATATATACTTCCAGTTTTTGCTGGTAGAATCCCAATTAATATTTATTGCAGGGGTGACTTGGTGGCCACATAATCTTTTAGTCTTTGCTGGTCTTGGAAGCTCTTTATCTCTCCATCCATTCTGATATCAGCCTTGCTGGATTAAGTACTTTTAGCTGCATTTTCTTCTCATTTAGTACCCTGAATATGTCCTGTCAGCCCCTTCTGGCTTGCCAGCTCTGTGTGGACAGGCGTGATGTTATTCTAATATTCCTGCCTCTGTGTATAAGAAATCTCTTCCCCTAAATGCCTTTAAAATGGTTTCCTTGGTTCTAAGAATTGTGAGTTTTACTATTACATGCCATGGCATTGGCCTATCCCCTTGCTTGTGGGAGGGGTCTTCTGTGCCTCTAAGACATAAGCGTTTGTTTCATTCTCCAGATTAAGGAAGTTGTTGCCTACGATTTGCTAAAATAAATAAATAAATAAATAAATATTCTTCTAGTCCCCTCTCTCTCCACCCCCTCAGGGATCCCAATAGTTCTGATATTGGAACATTTCATGGCATTATTTATTTCTCTAATTCTGTTTTCATGAATTTTAAGCTGTTTGTTCCAGGCCTCCTCTTGTTCTTTCTATTCTATTTTTTTGGTCTTCTGAGTCACTAATTTGTTCTTCTGCCTCATTTACCCTAGCTGTTAGAGTATCTATATTTGATTGGATCTCATTGATAGCATTTTTAATTTCTGTCAGATCAGCTCTCATTTCTGCCCTTAAAGAATCTATGTTGTCATTAATAGTTTTTCCAACCTAGCTATTGTCTGCATAATTGTTACCCTGAAGTCTATTTCTGACATATTGATTATATCCCCATCCATTAGTTCTCTGGCACAGGTGATAGTCTCTGAATTTTTCCTGTGTTGGGTGTTCCTCCTCTTAGTCATTGTGTTGAGGAGTGGTTGAAGGAATGTACGGAGTCCAAAATATTGACCACAACCCAGGCAAGATGTACCAGCTTTACAGGGACTTCAGGGTTGTTGGCCACTTTTTCTTCTAGCCTGTCTTCTGGGAGTGGGGTCTGCCATGCTATTACTCAGGCAACTCTGTTTGGACAGAGTTTTCCTGTGCCCTGTGGGGGGATGGGCTCTGTGATAACCGGTTTTGGGGGGTTTTCATTCTCTGATATCTTTCCCTGGTGGCGTCCCATGTCTTTTCCAAGAGTCAGAGTGGAAGTGACTGTATCAACTTCTGTCTCAGACTAGAGAGATCACAGAGCGGTCTCCAGTGAACTCTACAGGCCACACTGTCTCCTTTTCTGTTTGTGCTGGTAAAAACCACAGCATCCTGGGTTGTGTGCCCCAAGTGCACTCCCTGCCCTTGCTTCCATGTACAGGCATGTTTCTGAACTTTGTGCTTCTAAAAGTTCTTTGAGGCTCCTGGGTGACTCAGTGGGCTCCCTTCAGCTCAGGTCATGATCTCAGGGTTCTGAGGTTGAGCCCTGCATCAGGCTTTCTGCTCAACAGGGATCCTGCTTCCCCATCCTCTCTACGTGCTTCTCTGCCTATTTGTGATGTCTCTCTCTCTCTGTCAAATAAATAAATAATATCTTAAAAAATAATAAAATAAAACAAAACCTCCAGCCACCCCCAGTTTATACCCACACCCCTGCAGCTCCATGTTTCAGTCTGGAGGGCTTCCCTAAAGTCCAACCCCCAACACTACTGATCTGTGAGTCTGTGCCCAGTCCCCAGTGCAAGAAGCTTTTGTGTTTCAGTGGTGCAAGATCCTGGAAGCTCCCTCCCCCTTCCACTTATCTTCCAATATCTGCCCACAGAATCAGGGCTTCCCACTTCATATCTTGAGACAAACCACCAGAGATATTCTGTTTGTAGAGATCCAGATACACCTTCTTACATCTCAGGCTGATTTCATGAGTATTCAGAGTGGTTTGGTTGATATCCAGCTCAATTCAGGGGACCAGTTGAAATCGGGTCCCCTACTCCTCTGCCATCTTTCCTCACCTCCTAATTTTTTTCAAAGAAAATGATCTTGTTTTCATTGATCTGTTCTACTGTTTTTTCCAATTTCTATATCATTCATTTCCACTCTAATCATTATTATTTCTTTCCTTCAGCTAGCTTTAAGCTTCATTTTTTTCATTTTCTAGCTTCCT
>NC_081575.1:52715934-52722907 GCF_022355385.1 Mustela nigripes | reverse complement strand
CTAGCTTCCTTCGGTTTAAAGTTAGCTTAATTTATTTTCTAGATTTGTCTTCCTTTTTTTTCAATATGCTTATATGAGCACATGCTTCCTCTAAGGACTGCTTTTGCTAAAACCAAAAATTTTGCACAATTTTGTTTTCATTTTCATTTGTTTCCATTTATTTTCTTTATTTTTTCTTTGATTTCCTGGTTGACCCATTCATTCTTTAATAGCATATTCTTTAAGCTCCATGTATTTGTTGTCTTTCCAATTTTTTTCTTGGGTTGACTTCAAATTTCATTGCATTTATGGTCAGAAAATTTGCATGATATGATCTCAATCTCTTTGTATTTGCTGAGGTATGATTTTTACCTTATATGTGATCTATTGGGAAACTGTCCGATGTAAAGATTGTGTATTCTGCTGTTTTAGGATATGTTGTTCTGAATATATTCATTAAGTCCATCTTGTCCAGTGTGTCATTCAAAGCCATTGTCTCTTTGTTGATTTTCTGTTTAAGTCATCTGTCCATTGGTATGAGTGGAGTGTCAAAGTTCCATACTATACTGTGTTATTATCAATGAGTTCCTTTATGTTTGTTGTTAATTGTTTTATATATTTTGGTGCTCCCATCTGGGTGCATTAATATTTATAATCATTAGATCTTCTTGTTGGATGTTCTCCTTAATTATGATATGGTGCCCTTCTTTACCTCTTGTTACAGTCTTTGTTTCAAATGTCTAGTTTGTCTGATATATGTATTGCTACTCTTGCTTTCTTTTGCTATCGATTTGCATGATAATTGTTTCTCTATCCCTTCACTTTCAATCTGCAAGTGTCTTTAAGTCTAAAATGAGTCTCTTGTAGACACCATACAGATGATTCTTTTTTTTTTTTTTTTATCCATTTTTAATCCATTCTGACACTCTATGTCATTTGATTGTAGTGTTTAGTCCATTGCATTCAGAATAATTATGGATAGGTATGTACTTAATGCCATTTTATTACATGTTTTGCCATTATTTCTTGACATTCTTTCTTTGTCACTTTTGATATCTCCTTTCCACTCAAAGTGTCCCATTTCATAGATCTTGCAAAGCTGGTCTTGTGGGGTGGTCACAAACTCCTTTGATTTTTATTCATGTTGGAAACTCTTTATCTTTTCTTCTAGTCTAAATGATAGCCTTGGTGGATAGAGTATTCTTGGCTGCAGATTTTTCCCACTTAATACTCCAAACATATCATTACACTGTTTTCTGGCTTGCCAAGTTTCTGTTGAGAAATATGCAGCTGCCTTATAGATCTTCCCTTATAAATTGAGGACCATTTGGTCTTGCTGCTTTTTTTTTTTAATTTTATTTTTTTCAGTGTTCCAAGATTCATTGTGTATGCACCATACTCAGCGCTTCATGCAATAGATGCCCTCATTAATTCTTGCTGCTTTTAAGATTTTTTCTTTATCACTATATTTTATAAATTTAATTACATTATGTATTTGTGTTGACCTGTTTTTGTTAATTTTGATGGAAGTTTTCTTCACTTCCTGGATCTAGATGTTTGGTTTCTTCCCAAGATTAGGTATGTTTTCAGCTATTAGTTCCTCAAGTAAGTTTTCTGCCCCTTTTTTCTCTCTTGTCTTCTTCTAGGATTCCTATAATATGAATGTATGAATGTGATTATGTTTGATGGAGTCACTGAGTTTCCTGAGTCTATTCTTGTGTTCTCCAGTTCTCTCTCTCTTTCATTCAGCTTCATTATTTTTCATTATTTGTTCTTCTGTCACAAGTTCATTCCTCTGCTTCTTCCAGCATTCTGTTTATTGTATCAAGCCTGTTTCCAATCTCATTCATTGCAATCTTCATGTATGATTGATTCTTTTATAACTCTTTTATCTCTGTGATAAGGGCTTCTCTGAAGTCTTCCATTCTTTACTCAAGCCCAGCATGTATCATTATGATTGTTGCTTTAAATTCTCTATCAGCAATGTTACTTACATGTGTTGCACTTAGATATCTGACCGTAACCTTATCTGGTTCTTTCATTGGGATGAATTCTCTCTTGGCATTTGCCGAAGTCTCTGCCTTCTTCTGTGTGATAGAAAAGGCAGTTATGTTTTTTGTTTCTGAGAGTAGTGGCTTTATGAGGAAGAGGTCATGTATTATCTGGGGGCTAGTGCTTCTGGGAGGGTCTCTGGTGTGTGTTGTGTGTACTCTGGTGTTGTATTTTGGCTGTTTTATCTTTCATGGCAGTAGTCTGTAGAGGCTCTCCTGGCCTGCAGTTTGGTCCTTGGACAGAATGTGGGAGTTTTAACTAGGTGTGATCCAGTCTGCTTGTTAAATAAGACCATGTTAGACATGAAGCCCTGCAGAACTCTCTAGTCAAGAGTGGTGGCTGCTGTCAGCAGGTATTTCTGTTGTTCTTTTGGGGGTTGGGTCCACTGCACTGGGACTGAGGCAAGTTTGACTGAGAAGGGCAGTCCTTCCAGAGCGCAGGGTTGTGGGACTTGGTGTAAGATGGCAAACTGTGCTGAGCTGCTTCCTCCAGGTGGCTCTATGTTTATGCTGAGGGGTGGGGGAGGAAGATGCCACAGGCACACAGTCGGGATAGTCCTAGCTCTTCTGGAGTACTTCCCTTAGAGACAGTGTTAATGGAGAAGCTTCTCTAGGGGCAGAGGGGCTGGCTGTCACCATGCTGTTCTTTTAAAACAGTTTCATATACTTAGATTCACACACTATAAGGAAGACATGTAACACACACTTAAGATAAATGGGAAAAAATCTCTCTACAGATTAAAATCTTTTATACATTTCACCCAGTTTTTAACTTAGTTTTTCCTAATGATAAATGCTATCTACAGGGTAAGTGTGAAATATTTGTGAAGCATTAAAATGTATGTAGAAACAAAAGAAAAAGAAAAGCATATTCCATCCCTCAGAGAGATCAGGGTGTTTTGTTTTGTTTTGTTTTCATATTTCCTTCTGGTCTCTTCTCTTTATTTTGAAAAAAGCATATTCTAAACATATAGGAATGTATTGAGAATAATATAATAGTTATTCATTTAATCAGCTACCCAGCTATAACAAGTGTTAACAATTTGCCATAAAATAACATCACATTTTGGGGAGGCTGGGTGGCTCAGTGGGTTAAAGCCTCTGCCTTCAGCTCAGGTCATGATCCCAGGGTCCTGGGATCGAGCCCTGCATTGGCTCTCTGCTCAGCAGGGAGCCTGCTTCTGCCTCTCTGTCTCAGCCTGCGTCTCTGACTACTTGTGATCTCTGTCTGTCAAATAAATAAATCATTTAAAAAAAATAAAAAAGAACATCACATTTTTAAAAAAGTAAATAACATTTAGCAAAGAGATTAATGACATCCCCCAAACTATTCCTCTTCTGCCCAGTAATTACCATCTTGAAGATGATTTTTATATGTTCCATATTTTATACTTTTATAATCTATATACATATTCATAAATGATATAAGGTATTATTTTGTATTTTAAAAACTTACAAAAATGGCATGTCACTGTGGATATCTTTTTGAAACTCACATTTTTAATTTACTATTGTATGTTTTAAAAGATTGTTTATGTGGATACATGTAGATCTAATTGTTTCATTTGGACTACTAAATGATATTCCATTGCATGAGTATACAGGATTTTATCCATTTTCCTATTAATAGATATTTCAGTTATAACCATTAAAATTTTTAAACTATTATAGTGAAAACCCTTTTCCATATGACTTTGTGCAAGTGGAGGAAATTCAGTTATAACCATTAAAATTTTAAAACTATTACAGTGAAAACACTTATCCATATGACTTTGTACAAGTTGATGGAATTTCTCTAGTGTATACATCTAGAAGTTGACATAAAAGGTTGTATTTGTTAGCTTTGTTAGATAAAATGAAAATGTCTTTCACAGTTGCCATAATAACTTAGAATTCCATTAACGATGTGTGAGAATTTACCTTTCCCTACATAGTCATGAGCACTTGGTTTTGTCAGTTTTTTAATATTTTGGCCCATCTGATTACAGTAAACTGATATTTTCTATTCATTTTCCTGATTTCTAATGAGTTAGTGTATTTTTAAAGGGATATATTGGTCAATATAATTTCTTCTTTTGTGAATTTTTTGTTCATTTTTGTATGGGTAGTTTGTTTTTTACAATTTGTAGTTCTTTACATATTATGACATATTATGACTACTGTTGTTTCTGTCAGTTATGTGTGTTGCAGATATTATCTAGTCTGTGTTTTCTCTTTTAGCTTACTTTATGGTGTATTTTGATGTAGGGGGAAAGGGAAGGCCACTCCAAAATGTGCTACTTTGGCATATTGATTATTTTAAACAAAATTTACTTGAGACAGCCTGTGAGAAAAATGACATTTAAACCCTCCTCTGTCACCGTGAAAACAGAAAATAAATCTCTTATGTGAAAAATTCCCTCCCTGTACCAGATAAGAGATAAGAAATTCATGGCCAAGAATATTATATAAACTACTTCTTTGCCTTTTTTTTTTTTTTTTACAAATTTTCCACCCCAACCCAAATTCTGTTTAGAATTCCTTACTAATTGAAGGTCTTAAAGTTAAGTTTTCTCTCTCTAGTCAATTACTCACAGATTTGTTGTACCTTTTTTTTTTTTAAAGATTTATTTATTTATTTATTTGACAGAGAGATCACAAGTAGACAGAGAGGCAGGCAGAGAGAGAGAGAAGCAGGGTCCCTGCTGAGCAGAGAGCCCGACATGGGACTCAATCCCAGGACCCCGAGATCACGACCTGAGCCGAAGGCAGTGGCTTAACCCACTGAGCCACCCAGGTGCCCTTTGTTGTACCTTTTTATGAAAAGTATAAAAATTGCCTGCCTTGGTCATTTTTCATTATTAAGCCTTCATGCACAAGTAACAAACCTTTTTTTTTTTTCTGTTAATCTGTCTCATATAAACTTAATTCTTAGTCCACTTGGAAGACCTGTAGGTTAGAGATTTTTTTTTCTTCCCTGCAATGTATAGATGCTTTTAATTCTAATGTAGTCAAAGAAGAGATGATGGTGAGCACAATTACTTTGCATTGATAGTTTACTTATTTAGTTGTAAGTCAACTTTTTATTAACATCAACTATATGCCAGGTATTGTTCTAAGTGCTGTGTATACACAAAAAAACTTACCACCCGTTGAAGTCTCCAAACTCATGGGAAATATTAGTGGGTGATATTGGTAATTAAAATGCAAATATATATCCATGTAAGTTAAAGCCACAGTGGCAAATAGTGTAGAGATAATCAAAACAGGACAAGGGGGTATAGAATGATAGTCGTGGGCTATTTTAGTTAGTTAGGTCATTTGGGATGGCACTTCTTAGAGGGATCATTTGGACAAAGAGGTGGATAAAGTGATAGAGTGAATCACACCTGTGAGTAAATGTTCCAAGACAATTCCCCAATGAAGAGATATGTGTAGAGTCTTTGAAACTATAGTCATCTTGAGATATTTGAGCAAAAACAAGGAGGGGCCAGTGTAGCTGGAGTGCAGTGAGTGAGAGATGAGGATGAGAAGGTAAATGTTAGAGGAATAAAACTAAAGATCGAGAGATAGTGATCTCCTTTAAACCTCTTTTTTTGTGTGTGTTTGTTTTTCCCTGAGTACATTTTTTACAGTTGGGTTGAATTCATTTAGGTTGTCCATATTAAAATGGGTACCCATTTTATGAACTATGTAGTATTATTATCAACAATATTTTTAGACAAGAGAAAAGAAAAGTTAAACAACTCACCCATGATAACAGAAAAAGGAGACTTATTTCCAGGTCTTTTTACTGTATGACTTCATTCTACTAAGCCATGAAAGACGAAACTAGTGGTTTTTCTTTTTTTTTTTTTAAGATTTTATTTATTTATTTGACAGAGATCACAAGTAGTCAGAGAGGCAGGCAGAGAAAGAGAGAGGAGGAAGCAGGCTCCCCGCTGAGCAGAAAGCCTGATGCGGGGCTCCATCCCAAGACCCTGAGGTCATGACCCAAGCCGAAGGCAGAGGCTTAACCCATTGAGCCACCCAGGCACCCCTAAACAAGATTTTTCAATGACAGATAAGATGGACCTCATAAATATATGAGGACTCTGGGATTCTGTCCGGAGCTGAAGGCAGAGGCTTTAACCCTCTGAGCCACCCAAAACTTTGGGTGCCCCAAAACTAGTGGTTTTTCAACATTAAGATGCAGGACAGTTATCTAGGGGGTTTGTTTAATACACAAATTACTGAGCCCCATATGAAGAGATTCAGATCCAATAGTTCTGTGGGAATTTCCAGGGATCTGCACTTTAGCAAAAACCACCATCCCATCTCATAATACCTGCTGCAGGTGTTCTCATATATTGAGAAAAACTGGCTACAATAATAAGTCAAGTTTGAGTTCAGAAGATTTATACAGAAGGCACAGAGCCAATTGTAAGGGAAGATCCAAATGAATGGCCAGAAGGACTAGAAGTATGAATAAGATATAATTTAAAAATAGGTAAATAGGCAGAGCTTGCTCTGGAAGTATATGTCAGAGGCCTAGCTAAAGATAGCTGAGTCGCCCTAGGGACGTTTTAAAAAAATATTTATACAAATCATAATAATTTGGGAACCTTTAGATATTTATAGATTTTAGGGGCCCATCCCAGATATTATTTAATAATTTTAGGGAGAAGAAAGGGAATGCTAAAAAGGACCCCAAGAATTCTGGAGAGCAGATAGAATTAGAATCCACTGGGATTAGTAGTCAGCCATTGAAAGGCTGAACTTTAGAGAATAAAAATACAGCCCTGATTCACAGAAATGTAGCCTTTGAAAGGCAAAGTTACAAAGGACTCGAGAGTCAAGCACACTAGAAATAGAAGATGGAAGCAGCCAGAGTGACCTGAAACTGTGCCAGGGATCTTCTGAAATAGGAGCTCAAGTGTGAGGTAGGACTGCGTTGTTTTGAGAAGAAAAATCCACTTGCTGGG
>NC_081575.1:52701674-52715834 GCF_022355385.1 Mustela nigripes | reverse complement strand
CTTTATTTTTTAGGATGAGCTGAAAGCATGTTTTTGCCTTTATAATTCATTCATTTGTCTGTTGAAAGGAGAAAATATAAAGAAGGGAATCATTTTTTAATTGAAATATGTAGTTGGTTTCATGTTAGTCATCATATTAACATGCTAGGTCCTTCAATAATTGTCTTTGTTCCCTTTGTTTTTCTTTGCTAGTTTGGGGGGTACATAAATGGATTAGATAGTGAATATTGTTGTGAGAGCTTTTTAGATACTGCCCGCACTATGCCATTTGGCATACTAAAGATGTGGATTTTGGGGACACCTGGGTGACTCAGTAGGTTAAGCATCTGCCTTCGGCTCAGGTCATGATCCCAGGGTCCTATGATTGAGCCCCACATTGGGCTCCTTGCTCAGTGGTGAGCCTACTTCTCCCACTCCTGCCACCTGCCACTCTGCCTACTTGTGCTCTCTCTCTCTCTGCCAAATAAATAAATAACACTTAAAAAATGTGGATTTTTTTTCATACTTATGAATATGATGCAGCATTTCTCCCTCCTTCCTCTGTACTCCTGTCTCTGAAATCTCATTCTTTTTATTTCAGTGTAACTGGCCTATTCTTTTGAAGCTATTCAAAGGTTTCCAATGTGCAAAATGTAGGTATGTTTAGCATACGCTGTAAAAATGAAAAAAAGAAAATTGCAAAGAAAATGAAATTACAATGTTTATCATGAAGTTATACATTTGTCAAATTTATGAACTAAAAGCTAGAAGTGTCAAGGGCCAACAGGGATCATTTGCAGCTTGGGTTGAAGTCTTGGTTTGGTTGTAATTGTTTTTATATGTTGTAGGGTTTTTGTTGTTTTTTTTTCAGCCCCAATAGACCTTTTGAAACAGATCTAGGAGGTTATTGTACAATACAAAATTTTTGTGAGAATAATAACCAACGCAACCTTTCCTTAAGTTCTTCATTCTAAACTTATTTCTAGTTGGGTTGAATTTAATATTTACAAAATAATTTTTTTCAGGACCTTATTTTAATGTAAGTACAAAAAAGATAAATACAATTGATCAGATTTTTCAAATGATGCTCAAGGGTAAATTCCAATGTTGAGAATATTTTTTCATTCAGTTTTGTTTTTTTTTTTTAGAAAATCATGGGAAAATGTCTTATATAATAAGATTTCACCAAAATATGGTTTGCAGGATCTTGAATCCAACCAGAATGAAAATCTAAATGCAAAAATCAGTAGCCTTGTGCTTTCTGCCCAAAGAATGATTTAGCAGTCTCTTGGTACAAATTCTGCCAATGCTTCAGTTTCCTTATTGAATTGTGGGATATTACATGGGCATGTAGCCAGGTCAGTGCAGAATCCTTTTTGGCAAAGAGCAGGAGAGTGACCTCTTCTGGTTAGCAGATAATTCCTTCCCTTGTTTCTTCTTTCCCAGAGATAACTACTGCAGGTGTTTATTTATTTATTTATTGCAGTGTTTAAGTTGATTGAACAAAAAGGACCTAGCAAACTACTTATCAAAGTCTGCAGTCATGGATTTTTGACCCATTTGCTATAATGCCAAATGACTATACCAGTAACTAAATCTACCAACTTTCCTTCCAAAATTGTTCTTCCCTTGCTTCTAATTTTAATGACTGTCACCACACAATATTTAGGGTTTCCTGGGCTATTCTATTCTTTAGAAGTGATGGATTGAATAATAACCCTACTTTCCTGGATTTAAAAATTAGATTTCAGAATTCCAAGGAAAAGTGTAGGATACTTACATCTATTTCATTAAATATCAACTTTATTGAGATGTAGTTTATATACAATAAAAGACACCCATTTTAAGGACACAGTTTAATGTGTTTTGGAACAATTATTCACCTGTGTAACTACCTATCTAGTCATAAAATAGAACATTCCCATTACCTCTAAAACTTCCCCAAAGATCTCTCACAATCAATCCTCTGCCCCAGGCAAGAATTTATCTGCTTTCTATCATTATAGTTTAGGATATTTTCTACATTGCAATACAAATGGGAATCTTACAGTGTGTACTTACATCTGGCTTCATTCCCTCAGCATATTTTTGAGCATCATCCATAGTGTTGCATGTATTTGTAGTTTTTTCATTGCTGAATAGTATACTGTTATATGGCTATGCTGTAATTTTTCTATTTCCTGATGATGAATATTTGGTTGTTTCCAGATTTTGGATATTATGAATAAAGTTGCAGTAAATATTCATTTAAAAGTCAACAGATAGGGAAATACAAATCAAAACCACAATGAGATACTACCTCACACCAGTCAGAATGGCTAAAATTAACAAGTCAGGAAATGACAGATGTTGGTGAGGATGTGGAGAAAGGGGAACCCTCCTACATTGTTCGTGGGAATGCAAGCTGGTGCAGCCACTCTGGAAAACAGCACGGAGGTTCCTCAAAAGGTTGAAAATAAAGCTGCCCTATGACTCAGCAATCACATTGCTGGGTATTTACCCCTAAAGATACAAAGGTAATGATCTGAAGGGGCAAGTGCCTCTGAATGTTTATAGCAGCAATGTCCACAATAGCCAAACTATGGAAAGAACCTAGATGCCCATCAACAGATGAATGGATAAAGAAGATGTGGTACATATATACAATGGAATACTATGCAACCATCAAAAGAAATGAAATCTTGCAATTTGCAACAACATGGATGGAACTACAAGGTATTATGCTTAGTGAAATAAGTCAGAGAAAGACAACTGTCATATGATCTCTCTGATATGAGGAATTTGAGAGGCAGGGTTGGGGCGTGGGGGATAGGGAAGGAAAAATGAAACAAGATGGGATTGGGAGAGAGACAAATTGTAAGAGACTCTAATCTCACAAAACAAACTGAGGGTTGCTGGAGAAGGGGGGTAGGGAGAGAGTTATTGGGTTATGGACATTGGGGAGAGTATGTGATATGGTGAGTGCTGTGAAATGTGTTGGCCTGATAATTCACAGACCTCTACTCCTGGGGCAAATAATACATCATATGTTAATTAAAATAATTAATAAAAAGTCAACAGATATCCTGTGAAGGAGACAAAATTGAGGGCAAGAGTGTTTTTATTTCCTAAGAGTTTAAGAATCACAGTTTTAAGGACTGACTTTCTGATTCAATACATCACTTATTCTCCCTTCGTTGAAGCTCATACATAGTCCCTCCTGCAAAGAAAGAACTGCAACAGGTTGACTGTCCAGCTATAAAAGTCCAGATGTGTCTGAGTTTGCAGTGAACACATGACTTAAAATTCTATTTGAGATTTCCAAAACTCAGTAAACCTACTGGTTTTCTAGAAGTCTTCTAGGAAAATTGTAAGTAATTCCTCACTTTAACCTTACTTTCTCTTCCTAATTTAGTAATTTTTATTTTAAAATGATTTTTCCAGAAAAAAAATGTTTCTTGCAGGGTTAGGCATAACAACTTGGCATTAACTTTGAAAGCTTGGGGTGTCAGGGTGGCTCAGTAGATTAAGTGTTTGCCTTCTGCTTGGATCATTTTCTTAGGGTTCTAGGATTGAGCCCTGCTTTGGGCTCCCTGCTCAGTGGGGAGTCTGCTTCTCCCTCTCCTTCTGCCCCTCCCCACCACTCATGCTCTTTCTTGAGCTCTCTGTCTCTCTTTCTCAAATAAATAATCAAAATAAAATAAAATAAAAGACAAAATTTAGATCATGTTGTACCTAATGTCTTGAAAATCTCCTTTCTATTTTATAATATATGCCATTTTCCCATGACACCAGATATTTTTCAAAAACATAGAATATTATTGGTCTTTTAGTTTTCATTCATCATTTATTGAATCATTAGAGTTTTTCATATATTTTTGGCTTTTTATATTTCTTTTTCTGTGAATTCTTTATCAATGCCCTTAACACATTGTTCTATCTGGGTATTCATGCTTTTCTTACTGGTTTATAGTAGTTTTTTATAGTTTAGGGATATTAACATATTGTGTATAATATATGTTGTAAATATTTTCCTAGTGGTTCAATGCCATGTAATTTTATTGTGGAAGGTATTTATTAATATTTCACTTTTTGTCTTGCCTATAGTATCTTTGAAATTATCGATTATGGTAAACCAGTTAGTCTTCCTTTTCTACTCATTTTACCTTGTGATTATTTTGGCACAAAGTTATATTAAGAAATTTAATTAAAGTAATATATTATCAGGGCACCTGGGTAATTAGGTTGGTTGAGTGTATGACTATTGGTTTTGGCTCAGGTCATGATCTTGGAGTTTTGAGTTTGGGTTCCATGTCCAGCTCCCTGCTCAGTGCAGAATCACTTTCCTTCTGCTCCTGTCCCCACTCTCTCTCTCATAAACAAAAATAACATCTTTTAAAAAGTAATATATTACTGTATCATGTCTATATCTAGTTTATTAAGTTGACAAAAAGTCTTCACTAGCCTTCCAAATTTCTGGTCTTTTAAATGCCTCCCATCTCACTTACAATGGCTAAAAACAAAAGGTGTCATTCCACTGGGACTGTTTTACCTCTAGAGTGTGTGTGGATTCTTGACATTTAACCATTTGTCTCTTCATGTTTATGTTATCTATTTCTTGTCCTTATGAGACTGCTGAGATGAGAAAGTTATTCAAGGGCCTTCCTTGATTATCCTGAAATCCAGAGATCAAATATAGAGCATCCAGAGAATTTTTCTGAAGGAAAATGGATGCCTATCTACTTTATCTCATGGTTGCCATATATTTTTTCTCATCCAGATACAATCTCTGCCATACCAATGGTTAAGATTTTGTTGGAAAGATCACTTTTGACCACTGTTGAGGCCTTCAACTTCTTATAAAGTATTGATTCCTTTCTCTATCTCACATCACATACTTACATTATCCAATAGATTGCTGAGTCAACTTCTCATAAAGTATTGACTCCTTTCTCTATCTCACATCACATACTTATATTTTCCAATAGATTGCTGAGTCATAGTAATTAATTGTCACATAACTGTGGCAAACACTAGTCTAACTTCTACCACCATGGGTTAGTTTTATCTGTCCTTTAACTTCATATAAATGTAAACATATGTTTATGCATTCTCTTGTGTGTGGCTTAGTTTGCTCAATATAATGTCTAGAAAATTTATGCATGTTGTTTGGCTCATTTCTCATTATTTCTGGGATTAATCTGTGGCATGAATATATATTATAGCTTTTACCCATTTTCCTGTCTAATGATACCTGAGTCATTTTTAACTTTTGGCTATTACGAATAAAGCTGCTATAAACATTCCTTTATAAGCTATTTTTTTTTTTTTTGGCAGAGATATTTCCCTTTTCTTGGATATAAACCTAGGAGTAGAATCATTGCATCATAGGTAGATATATGTTTAATTTATTACAAGCTGTCAGTTTTCCAAAGTGGTTGTACCAGTTTACACACCCACAAGCAACATCTGATAGCACATGTTGCTTTATGTCTTAGCATTGATTAAGATGTTAACTTTTTTGTTTTTTAAGATTTTATTTATTTATTTGACCGACAGAGATCACAAGCAGGCAGAGAGGCTGGCAGAGAGAGAGGGGAAACAGGCTCTCTTCTGAGCAGAGAGCCTGATGTGGGGCTTGATCCTGGGACCCTGAGACCATGACCTGAGTCGAAAGCAGAGGCTTTACCTACTGAGCCACCCAGGTGCCCCAACATGTTAACTTCTGCCATAAAGTTTTTTTTTCTTTTTTAAATTATTATTATTTTTTCATCATAAGTGCACTCTTTAATCTCCATCCTCTATTTCCCCACTTCCACCCCTCTGGTAACCATGGGTTTGTTCTTTATAGTTAAGAGTTTGTTTCTTGGTTTCTCTCTCTCTCTCTCTTTCCTTCTCTTATTTGTTTTGTTTCTTAAATTCCACATATTAATGAGATCATCAGAGAAATTTGTAAAAAGCATATGAGCATTTAGAATAGCAAACAGGTTTCTAGTCATTTTGTAGAAGAATCTACCCCAAACCAAATTATGTCAGGTAAATGTGTTCTTATCTTCTGTTTTGCCTAGGTTGCTCTTTCTTTACCTATTTTTCCATTTCTGTATTTATGTGCCTGTTGTTCTCTGGCATGTGCTCCCTGAAGAGCACAAGGGATAACCACACCCCAGTGCACAGATTGAATGCACCATCCTGGTGCTGCCATGTCATACTTCTCACTTGGCCAGGGGTGACCTGGTCCTGGAGTGGGTTTTCTAGATAAACAAGCCTCAGCACCCTGCTACTGTGTAGGTTGTGTGCCCTTGTGTGTGTCATGTTACATGCAGATACACAGAGGTGTTCAGTGTATATATTTAATTAACATTAACATTGACTACAGAACTTAATCTTTTCTCACTGTCTTCACATTTAAAAAAGAAGATCTGTCTATGTTGCTTTGTGTTTATCTATTATGTAGCTGTTGCCTGCTGGCCAGTACTCTCTGATGTATACAATGATCTTTATTACATCTGTAGCTACAACATCTCCTTCTTGGAGCAACTGTCTTATTAAGTGACTTACTTCCCTGAGGTAGAAGTGGGGAAGAATTTGCCACCTTACTCTGCAGCCAGGATGGGGCATTGCTTGACTCTGCCACCAGATGCACAGGTGAGTGAGTGAAGAAGGTAGGGAGGTTTTTTTTCTCCTCTCCTTTTTATTCCTCATTCCCACATGCTCATATGTTTTGTTTCTTAAATTCTGCATATGTGTGAAATCATATATTATGTCTTTCTCTGACTGACTTATTTTGCTTAGCATAATACATAATAAATTAAAATAATACACTCAAGCTCTATCAGTGGCATTATCAATGGCATTACAAATGGAAAGATTTCATTCTTTTTTATGGTTGAGTAATATTCCATTATATAGATATAGATATAGAAAAATATAGATATAGATAGATAGATATCACATCTTTATCCATTCATTAATCAGTGGACATTTGGGTTCTCTCCCTAGCATGGCTATTGTAGATAATGCTGCTATGAAACATCAGATTGCATGTACCCCTTGAATCTGTATCGTTGTATCCATTAGGTAAATATCTAAGTGTGCAATTGCTGGATTGTAGGGTAGTTCTATTTTTAAGTTTTTGAGGAATCAACACGGTGTTTTCCAGAGTGACTGCTGCAGTTTGCATTCTCACCAACTGTGCAAGAGGACTCGACTTTCCCCAAATGCTTGCCAACACCTCTTGTACTTTGTGTTGATAATTTTAGACATTCTAACCAGTGTGAGATGGTATCTCATCATGGCTTTGATTTCTATTTCCCTGATGATGAGTGATATTGAGCATCTTTTCATCTGTCTGTTAGCCATCTGATGTCTTTTTTGTTGAAAAAAAAGTCTATTTGTGTCTTCTGCCCACTTTTTAACTGGATAATTTGTGGGTTTTTTCTTTTTTTTGAATTGAGTTTGAAAAGTTCTTTGTAGATTTTGGATACTAACCCTTTATCAGATATGTTGTTTACAAATATCTTCCCCCATTCCAGGGGTTGTTGACTTTAAGTTTTGTTGATTGTTTCCTTCACTGTGCAATAGATTTTTCTCTTGATAAAGTCATAATAGTTCATTTTTGCTTTTGTTTCCCTATGTATGGTGATAAGTCTAAGAAATAGCTGTGGCTGTGGTCAGAGGTGGCTTTCCTTTTTCATCTCTGGGATTTTGATAGTTTTCTATGGTGGGGGGGAGAAAGAAAACAGTAAGCATTTCTAAATGTAACTTCCTAAATGTAAGCATTTAGGTCTTTCAGTCATTTTGAATTCATTTTTGTGTATGGTATAAGGAAGTCATTCAGTTTCATTCTTCTGTATGCTGCTATCCAGCTTCCCCAACACCGTTGGTTGATGAGACTTTTGGATATTCTTTCCTGCTTGGTTGAAGATTAGTTAACCATATAGTTGTGGGTCCATTTCGGGTTTTCTATTTTGTTCCATTGATTTCTGTGTCTGTGTTAGTGCTGTCCTGATAACAATAGCTTTGTAATATAGCTTGCAAACTGGAATCATGATGCCTCCAGTTTTGATTTTCTTTCTCAGGACACCTTGGCTACTCTGGGTCTTTTGTGGTTTCATACATGTTTTAGGCTTGTTTGTTCTACCTCTGTGAAAAATGCTGGTGGTATTTATTATTATTATTATTTCTTTCAATGTAACAGAATTCATTGTTTTTGCACCACATCCAGTACTCCATGCAATACGTGCCCTCCTTAATACCCACCACCTGGCTTCCCCAACCTCCCACCCCCTGCCTCTTCAAAAACCTCAGATTGTTTTTCAGAGTCCATAATCTCTCATGGTTCACCTCCCCTTCCAATTTCCCTCAACTCCCTCAACTCCCTTCTCCTCTCCATCTCCCTAAGTCCTCCATGTTATTTGTTATGCTCCACAAATAAGTGAAACCATATGACAATTTATTCTCTATTCTTGACTTATTTCACTCAGCATAATCTCTTCCCATCCCGTTCATGTTGCTACAAAAGTTGGGTATTCATCCTTTCTGATGGAGGCATAATACTCCGTAGTGTATATGGACCACATCGCCCTTATCCTTTCATCCGTTGAAGGGCATCTTGGTTCTTTCCACAGTTTGGAGACCGTGGCCATTGCTGCTATAAACATTGGGGTATGGATGGCCCATCCTTTCACTACATCTGCATCTTGGGGTAAAAAACCATTAGTGCAATTTCAGGGTCATAGGGAAGCTCTATTTTTAATTTCTTGAGAAATCTCCACACTGTTCTCCAATGTGACTGCACCAACTTGCATTCCCACCAACAGTGTAAGAGAGTTTGCTTTTCTCCACATCCTCTCCAACACATGTTGTTTCCTGTCTTGCTAATTTTGGCCATTCTAATTGGTGTAAGGTGGTATCTCAATGTGGTTTTAATTTGAATCTCCCTGATGGCTAGTGATGATGAACATTTCTTCATGTGTCTGATAGCCATTTGTATGTCTTCATTGGGGAAGTGTCTGTTCATATCTTCTGCCCATTTTTTGAGATGATTATCTGTTTTGTGTGTGTTGAGTTTGACAAGTACTTTATAGATCCTGAATATCAACCTTTTGTCTGTACTGTCATTTGCAAATATTTTCTCCCATTCCAGGGTTGCCTCTTTGTTTTGTTGACTGTTTCCTTTACTGTGTAGAAGCTTTTGATCTTGATGAAGTCCCAAACGTTCATTTTCACTTTTGTTTCCTTTGCGTTTGGAGACATATCTTGAAAGAAGTTGCTGTGTCTGATATTGAAGAGGTTACTGCCTATGTTCTCCTCTAGGATTCTGATGGATTCCTTTCTCAAGTTGAGGTCTTTTATCCATTTCGAGTTTATCTTTGTGTACGGTTTACGAGAATGGTCAAGTTTCATTCTTATACATATAGCTGTCCAATTTTCCCAGCACCATTTATTGAAGAGACTGTCTTTTCTCCACTGTGTCATTTATCCTGCTTTGTCGAAGATTATTTGACCATAGAGTTGAGGGCCCATATCGGGGCTCTCTACTCTGTTCCACTGGTCTATGTTTCTGTATTCATGCCAGAACCATGCTTTCTTGTTGATCACAGCTTTGTAGTAAAGCTTGAAATCAGGTAACATGATGCGCCAGTTTTATTTTTGTTTTTCAACATTTCCTTAGAGATTCAGGGTCTCTTCTGATTCCATAGAAAGTTTAGGATTATTTGCTCCAGCTCTTTGAAAAATACCAGTGGAATTTTGATCAGAATGGCATTAAAAGTATAGATTGCTCTAGGCAGTATAGACATTTTAACAATGTTTATTCTTCCAATCCAACAGTATGGAATGGTCTTCCATCTTTTTGTGTCTTCTTCAATTTCTTTCATGAGTGTTCTGTAGATCTCGAGTACAGATCCTTTACCTTTTTGGTTAGGTTTATTCCCAGGTATCTTATGGTTTTTGGTGCTATAGTAAATGGAATTGATTCTCTAATTTCCCTTTATGCATTTTCATTGTTAGTGTATAAGAAAACCACTGATTTCTGTACGTTGACTTTTGTATCCTGCCACGTTCCTGAATTGCTGTATGAGTTCTAATAGTTTGGGGGTGGAGTCTTTTGGGTTTTCCATATAAAGAATCATGTCATCTGCGAAGAGAGAGAGTTTGATTTCTTCATTGTCAATTTGGATACCTTTTATTTCTCTTTGTTTTCTGATTGCTGTTGCTAGGACTTCTAACACTATGTTGAACAAGAGTGGTGAGATTGGCCATCCTTGTCGTGTTCCTGATCTCAACAGGAAGGTTGTTGCGCTTTTTCCCTTTGAGGATGATATTTGCTGTCGGTCTTTCATAGATAGATTTTATGAACTTCAGGAATTTTCCCTCTATCCCTATACTTTGAAGCATTATAATCAGGAATGGATGCTGGACTTTGTCAAATGCTTTTACTACATCAACTGAGAGGACCATGTGGTTTTTCTCTGTTCTCTTATTGATTTGTTCTATCACATTGGTTGATTTGCAAATGTTGAACCATACTTGTAACATAGGGATGAATCCCACCTTGTCATGGTGGATAATCTTTTTAATGTGCTGTTGGATCCTATTTGCTAGGATCTTGCTGAGAATCTTAGCATCCATATTCATTAGTGATATTGGTCTGAAATTCTCCTTTTTGGCGTGGTCTTTGCCTGGTTTGGGGATCAAGGTAATGCTGACTTCATAAAAAGAGTCTGGAAGTTTTCCTTCTGCTTCAATTTTTTGAAACAGCTTCAGGAGAATAGGTGTTATTTCTTCTTTGAAAGTTTGGTAGAATTCCCCAGGGAATCCGTCAGGTCCTGGGCTCTTGTTTTTGGGGAGATTTTTGATCATTGCTTCAATCTCGTTATGAGATATTGGTCTATTCGGGTTGTCAATTTCTTCCTGAATCAATTTTGAGAGTTTATAATTTTCCAGAAATGCATCCATTTCATCTAGGTTGCTTAACTTATTGGCATATAACTGTTGATAATAACTTCTGATGATTGTTTTTACTTCCTTGGTGTTAGTTGTGATCTCTCCCTTTTCATTCATAATATTATTAATTTAAGCTTTCTCCCTTTTCTTTTGGATTAGTGTGGCCAATGGTTTATCAATTTTATTGATTCTTTCAAAAACCAGCTTCTAGTTTCATTGATACATTCTACTCTATCTCTAGTTTCTACCTCATTGATCTCTATTCTAATCTTGGTTATTTCCCTTCATATGTATTGAGTTGGTTTAATTTGTTGTTGATTTTCCAGTTCTTTAAGGTGTAGAGAGAGCTGGTGTATTCTGGATTTTTCAGTTTTTTTTGTAGGAGGCTTGGATTGCTATATATTTCCCCTTAGGACTGCCTTTGCTATATCCCATAGATTTGGGGCCAAAGTGTCTTCATTGTCATTGTTTTCCATGAATTGTTTAAGTTCTTTGATCTCCTGGTTGATCCTAGCATTCTTAAGCAAGGTGGTCTTTAGCTTCCAGGTGTTTGAATTCCTTCCAAACTTTTCCTTGGGATTGAGCTCCAGTTTCAAAGCATTGTGATCTGAGAATATGCAGGGAATAATCTCAGTCTTTTAGTATCAGTTGGGCCCTGATTTGTGACCCAGTATGTTGTCTGTTTTGAAGAAGGTTCCATGTGCACTTGAGAAGAATGAGTATTCTTTTGTTTTAGGGTGGAATGTTCTGTATATATATACGAGGTCCATCTGTTCCAATGTGTCATTCAATGCTCTTGTTCCTTTATTGACTTTCTGTTTGGATGATATGTCTATTACTGAGAGAGGCATGTTAAGCTCTCCTACTATTACTGTATTCATATCAATATGACTCTTTATCTTGATTAATAGTTTTCTTATGTAATTGGCTGCTCCCATATTGGGGGCATAGATTTTTACAATTGTTAGATCATCTTGGTGGATAGTACCTTAACGAATGATGTAGTGTCCTTCTGTATCTCTGACTACAGTCTTTAGTTTAAAATCTAATTTATCTGATATGAGAATCACTACCCCGGCCTTCTTTTGACACCCTTGCTTCTCCATCCCTTCACTTTCAGTCTGGGTGTATCCTTAGGTTTGAAATGGGTCTCTTGTAGACAATATATGGATGGGTCCTGTTTTATCCAATCTGCAACCCTGTGTCATTTTATGGGCACATTTAGGCCATTCATATTGAGAGTGATTATTGATAGATACGTTTTTATTGACACTGTGTTACCTTTGAAGTCTTTCTTTCTGTAGATTGTCTCTATATTTCTGTTCAATGATCTTCTTAAAATTTTTCCTCTTTTATAGAACCCCCCTTAATATGTCCTGCAGCGTCAGCTTGGTGGTAGCATACTCTTTTAAGCCTTGCCGGTCTTGGAAACTCTTTATCTCTCCATCCATTTTGAATGTCAGTCTGGCTGGATGAAGGATTCTTGGATGCATGTTATTCTCATTTGGTGCCCTGAATACATCTTGCCAGCCCTTTCTGGCTTGCCAGGTTTCTGTGGACAGTCCTGACATTATTCTGATGGGCTTTCCTCTGTACATAAGGAGCTTCTTTGTCATAGCTGCCTTCAAGAGGGCCTGCCTACAATTATAATTTTTCATTCTTACTATTAGGTGTTTTGAGGACTTTCGAGAATCTATAATCTTGTGGGGAGATCGTTCAGCCTCTAGTACATGAACGCTGGTTCCATTCATGAAATTGGGAAAATTTTTATGGAGAACTTGTTCTACTATATCTTCTAGACTTCTTTCTTTCTCCTCCCCTTCAGGGATTCCAATAATTCTGATGTCAGAAAGTTTCATGACATCATTTATTTCCCTGATTCTGTTTTCATGGCTTCTAACCTGTTTGTTCCAGGCTTCCTCCTGATCCTTTCTCTCTATCTGTTTGTCCTCCAGATCACTAATTCTATCTTCTGTCTCAGTTACCCTAGCTTTTAGAGAATTATATTAGCTTGAAACTCATTGAGAACATTGCGAACATCATCCCTGGTGGCTTTCAGTTCTACCCTAACATTGTGAACATCATCCCTCGTGGCTTTCAGTTCTATCCTAATCAAGTCCAATGATCAATGACTAATTTGGTCATCCATGGCTTTCTCCAAACTAGCTATTGCCCGGATAATTGTTAGCCTGAATTCCCTTTCTGACACATTGTCTATGTCGATAGCCATTAGCTCTGTTGTAGAAGGCCCACCCTCTGAATTTTTCTTCTGTTGGGAATTCCTCCTCCTAGTCATTTTGGTGAGAGATGGCTGAACAGATGTAGCTGAATGTATCCACTGTGGTGCTGTCAAGGTGCACCCTGGAAAGCTGCTGAGCAATCAGGAGTCCCCACCCATATGAAAGAAAAAAGAAAGGAAAAAGAAAAGAGAGAGAGAGAGAGAGACAGAAAAAAAAGAAAGAAAGAAAGATAAAAGTGAAAGCTCAGCCCAAATGGACTGCAAGGTAAGATTTATGACATATACAAACAAAAACAGACAAACAAAAAGACTGGTAAAAGTATATGACAAGAGAAAAAACAAATTTTATATATATATATATATATATATATATATATATATATATATATAAAGAACCTCATCAAATAAAACTCCAAGTATAAGATTTATATACTATCAGGACAAACACAAATACACAGAAACACTGGTGGAAGAAAAAGATGAAAAAGATGGTAGAGGGGTTATAAATTCTCAGTGTGGGCAAGGAAGGTTATTTTGATTCTTCTTGGATGTATCTTGATATCTTTTTAAAGGACTCAAATTTTCTATGATAAAGGGGAATTAAAAATTGGTATATCTATAGGGGTAGCATTGATTGGGGAAAGGGGATTACCTTGAAGTTGAACTCTATATAAATATTAAAATATAAAAATTAAAAAAATAAACTAAATTAAATTAAAATAAACTAAAATTTTAAAAAATTAAAAAAATTGAAAAGCAAAAGAAAGACAGGGGTATATGTATCAAAAAGTTCAGGTTAAAAGGGTATTATGGAACTTTAACACTCCCCTCACTGAAATGGACAGGTCATCCAAGCAAAAGATCAGCAAGGAAATAAAGGCCTTAAATGACACACTGGACCAGATGGACATCACAGATATATTCAGAATATTTCATCCCAAAGCAACAGAATACACATTCTTCTCTAGTGCACATGGAACATTCTCCAGAATAGATCACATCCTCAGTCCTAAATC